>NC_137273.1:26648406-27095906 GCF_053477335.1 Acartia tonsa | reverse complement strand
TGAACAACATGTTCAAAAACAAATGGCGCTGTAGTTATTTGATTTCACCTAATAATCAAGAGATGAAAAAGATGTTTAAAAAAGACTTGTTGATAAAGATTATAGAGTTGCTTCATTTTCTAAATTGTACCTACTGAAGGTTTAAAGGCCATTTCATTTCGGGAGGAGTTATCAATATCCACCCTCCCATAAAAAAAAACTAAAAATGATTATACAAATAAGAACCAAATAGTTCTGTGTGCTATTGACCAAATAGACAAACACATACACTATATTTATAATATAATAGTTAGAGGCTGCGTCCTCTTAAGCCAAATGGTAAACAATTTTTCCGGAATTTCTATTAGACTATGTTATTATGTGTCTTAAATAACTGTCAAACATCTGTTTTGATTTAAAATAAAATGATTCCTAAAAATAAAATAAATAAAATTCAATGTGACTTTTCTCATGGCTAAGCAGCCGCGGTTGATAATTGCGGCTCTATTTTTTTGTCGTATTAATTCTTATATTGAATTTCTAATAATCCTTCAAATGTCTTCAGTCGAGATGTTTGTTAGCTCTGTCAGAAGTCGGTGTAAAGTCAACAGAAATTGCCTCAAATTATGCGGCTAAAGCTTATATCTTGCGGATTGCCTTGAAAAAATACGGTTGAATAACACTGCGGCGGCTGCCGAGTGCTAATTTTTTCTCATTCATATGTAGAAAATAATCATGGATTTTACTTTCATTTGAAAAAGAAATCAGAAAGTTAGATAATTTTTGTATTTGGTAAAAGTATTTAATAATAGTAGTTATACAATTTTTTATAATAACAAGAAAAATTATGTTATACATTAGCGCAGCTTAGATACAAAAAATTTAAATTGCTGGTGTTATCAACAGGGATGACAACATCCATATATAGCAAAGCTCTTAAATACAATGCAAAAACAAAAATTTAGGTTGTAGTATGCATAACAAACAGATATAAGTGGTTTAATTAAACCTTGATAACAAATATTTTTTCCATAGAATAAACGATTGGCCGAAGGATAAAATGATTCATAGAGTATATGTGTACTCTATCTAATAAATCTTTCTAAAATAACACACCTACGGACAGACCTTAGTCGAAGAGACCTACGCTAATAATTTAATTTCTATTTTTTTTTCAGTTACGACTTGGAGAGTTACAAAATGATATTGTTAATCTAAGGAAACAAAAAACTTAAAATTATAACATCTACTCAAGGATCTCAAAAAGTATTCGGGTTCGAGTCTGGTGTTCACTTCGCCATGCTAGAGACGTTAAAACTAATATCTACTGTTTTTACTATAGTTGCTAAACATTACTAACAAGAGCAAAGAGATTTTCTCAAATCGAACTTCCATTCAAAGGACAGTCAAATAATGACTTAGTTGTCTAATTCATGCTACTTTAAACAGTATTCAGAGTGCAAACTATGAATCAATGTTTAAAGGTCCAAATAAAAAGACTTTATTATATTTTACAAAACCAAATAACAAGCATTTAAATTTGTTGAAATAACTTTATTGTTAACTACCAGAGAGGCATTAGAGGACCATTCAACAGCTGCTAGGATACAGGAACGAAATTTAAGTCAGGTATTATATATTAGTAGAGGATCATTCTACAGCTGCAAGGATACAGGAACGAAATTTAAGTCAGGTATTATATATTAGAGGACCATTCTACAGCTGCAAGGATACAGGAACGAAATTTAAGTCAGGTAATATATATTAGAGGACCATTCTACAGCTGCAAGGATACAGGAACGAAATTTAAGTCAGGTATTATATATTAAAGGATCATTCAACAGCTGCTAGGATACAGGAACGAAATTTAAGTCAGGTATTATATATTAGTAGAGGACCATTCTACAGCTGCAAGGATACAGGAACGAAATTTAAGTTAGGTAATATATATTAGAGGATCATTCTACAGCTGCAAGGATACAGGAACGAAATTTAAGTTAGGTAATATATATTAGAGGACCATTCTACAGCTGCAAGGATACAGGAACGAAATTTAAGTTAGGTATTATATATTAGAGGACCATTCTACAGCTGCAAGGATACAGGAACGAAATTTAAGTTAGGTATTATATATTAGAGGACCATTCTACAGCTGCAAGGATACAGGAACGAAATTTAAGTTAGGTAATATATATTAGAGGATCATTCTACAACTGCAAGGATACAGGAACGAAATTTAAGTTAGGTAATATATATTAGAGGATCATTCTACAACTGCTAGGATACAGGAACGAAATTTAAGTCAGGTATTATATATTTTATTCTTGGTTCGTCGTCTGGCCTTTTTTTCTGTGTAAATGTAAATGTATGTTTGTTTGTCTTTTCTTTTATTTCCATATTTATCCATCTATGTATTGATAACAACAACTAGATATCTATCCATTTATCTATCACAACATCTAGACATCTATCCATCCACCAATTAATTAATCTTTTTTAAATTTCCATTCAGTCATCTTTTTATCAATTCCATCATTCTTAAATCTATATATCCATCTAGCTATCTAAATATTTATCCATCTTACAACTTATATATCCATCCATGTAGATATCCATATATCAATTAATCCATCCATAAATCCATATATATAATGACACATCCATGCATGCATCAATCTATATATTTTTCCATCTTTGCATCCAACTATCTATCCATCTATTTTCCATTTATTTATCCGTCCATAATTTTATCCATCAATTATCTATCTGCCTATCCAGTCATTGATTTATTCATTAATCATTAGAATTTTACATGTTTACACCTTTTAATCCACCTTTCCATCCATTCTCCATATTCTATCTATTCATCCATATCAAACCATCTATCTATGCATTTATCCATCTTCCTATACATCTATTCATTTATCCATCCCACTCATCCATCTATGGAATATATATTATATATCAAAAACCGTCCATCCATCTATCAATGGAATGCAATCAATCAATCTATCTAACTATCTTATTATCTTTTTATCTACCTCTCTATCTAGACTGTAAGCTGTCTAACTGAAGAGAACCAGAAGCTTACTCAAGACCTAAAAGATTCAATGCATAAGGAAACTCAACTCAGAGACCAGGTTAAACGGTAAGTTTTAAGGATTGAACTTTCAAAAAAATAAGTATTAAAATGAACAAAGGGGGGAAAGGTATATACTATATTTATTGCAAACCTTGCCTTTTTCCTTTTTTTAACCTTTCAAACCATTAAAACCATTTTTAATATCCACATTTTTTCCATAGCAATTCGAACGGACGGACAATCGAACAGATAAAATGGATCATAAAGTAGCGTCGATACAAAAAAAAAGTTTCTATAACCTTTGATTATATTATATAAATTCTTGCATACAAAATTACTCTAATTAGCCGTAATAAACCTTTTAAGAGAAAGTAATATAAGTAATCTAACAAAACTACCAAACTATAAAAGCGAAGTTTTAAAAACCTTGGGGACTTTTGTTACATCTTGAATGGTTGGTTCAAACTTGAAGTGTCCAAACTTTCTCATTAATTATTTCAAATTTTACTTCTATTTATTTGGTGGTTTGTCGTTTTGTCTTACTAAAATGTTAGTATTTTTCATTCGATGATCGGCTATTTTTAAATTTTGTGATATGAAATATTCAATTTAAGTTACATAGGATAATAACTAAAAATTAAACTTGTGAAAAAATAATCAGTTTTCTCTCATGGTAAAAATCAGGGATTGGGGATAGGGCAATTTATGTCAAATACCTTGACCGTCCATGGAGGGGGAGCAGGTTATTTAAATTAGCTGCTATAAGGACTAGAAATCACATTTTTCTGATATTCTGCCCAATGTGCATTTTTTCCTATTTTTTCTTTTTCTTTTTGAAACGGCTATTGTCAATTCGGATCAACCTTATAAATCACTATTATCACTGCTCTACACCTTGCTCCCCTGTGCTCACTTGTTCGCTACACCCTTAAACTTATTATCATAACTGAGTTTAGTTGTAAAACCTCTACCAGTACTGACTGTACTAAAAGAGGTGTACTAATCTCTACTATCTTTGTACATTAACCTATTTCGTAACTTATTTTTATATTATTTTATAATAACTGTATTAACGAAAGTAAAAATTTTGAAATACATACAAATACAAATACTATTGTACATATTTTTTATTTTGTTTCTAAACTTTTATGGATATTTTCATCTTTATTTAGTTTCTATAAAAATAAACTTTTTACAAAATATCCTTTGTTTCCTTGATATCATAGAAATTATGTATTTTATACTTAATTTAAGTAGAAATTTTATGTAATCATTTATTTTCTTTACATAAAATATATGAAAACATTTTTTTTGGTAATTTTAATTGGATTTGTCGAATGAGGATCGGTTTTGACTTTGGTTATACTTTTTTGAACTTATAAGTAAGATGAGTCGTAAACCTTGTTTAGTGCTGTAACTATAGGGAAATGGGTAAGAAAGGGGGGATGAAGGAAGGAAGTGAGTTTTGGGGTAATTTTAACTTATAATTGTTTGTCAGCATGCTGGTCTCTTGTCCCAGCACATATATGACTTTTAACGGTTCATAATTTGAAAATATCACCTATTTAATCATTAAATTATATCAATTAATATAGAATTATAAATTGCAACTTTAAAAAATTATATTATCCTGTTATGTATACTAGTAGGGATTTTTTTGTCACAAAAAACTCGCGTACTTCTAGACCAATTGAGTTCACATAGTTTCCAGAAGGGTTTTAAGCTAATTTATTTGCGTTCAAAACTAAGCATCAAATTTTAGGTTGTATAAAAAAAGAAATAGAAAAAGATGCGATAACATTTTTTAAATAACGAAACCCTTAAAATTAAATAAATATTTATTTTAATTCATGACTGCCAGACCGACGGACGAAGTGAATTATATTCTGGATGATCGTTGGTAGAGCAAATCTTCCCTAAATTTTGGATGTCTATCATAGTTAGCAGCCGAGAAAAGCTCATTTATCCAAGTCCCAGAAGGACTGATTGATAGATAAAGTTTTAGAAAGAAGTTTTGCTATTAAAAAAATCAATAGTAAAAACACCACAACCAGAAATTTTTATGGACTGGAATATGGCACCTCAAAAAAACTAATCTTTCTCTAATTGATAATGATTAAAGAATTTTGTACATTGATAATATTTGTTAAAATTGAGAAATTGAATTATATCCCCAATTATGATAAATACCCCCCCCCCCTCCACAATACCGAAGTCTCAAAAAAGGCTTAATTCTACTGTCACTATTACGTTTTGATATTATTAAGTAGTACAATTCACCGTTCTTGTTGTTAGCTCATTGTTAGCTCATTATTGCTGCATTTTTTATGAACAAAAAAGGCCTTAATTGCAAACAAAATCATTTTTATTTTCTTATAGAAAAATTATCACTGTCTCTTATTGCAAAATAATTATTTTTGCATTACAGCATGTTCCAATTTGGTTTTATATTTTTAGTAGCGAAGCTACCTTAGTATCATGACATCGCAGTTTGTTAGTCCGACCGTCAATGAACGCAACTTACACTTAACTACCGTATATTTCTCGTTTATTGACGACTTCTACAGATTAAAGAACAATTAAACATTATTCAAAATCTAAACAGAACCAAAATGGTAATTTACACTTACCCCTTCTGCATATTTGTGGAAAGCTTGTATATATGTATAAGTACGCCAATAACACTTAATGACCATAAATTTTTGGTTACTGACTACTTCCACAGATTTAAAACAAACATACATAATTTATTGACCATAACTTTTATTTTCAATTTCTTTCGCTTTCATGCGAAAATGTGAGTATTCAATTTGTGTTGAATTTGTGGACATAATTGTTCTTGTTAATCTAACTTTTGTTTTGGTTTATTGATAATTATTTCTTTTTGATAAAAAACACAAGAAAACGTGTAATAATAAAAGATATTTCTTTAAAGCTTTTAAAATAATTTAGGTCATATTTTGAAATTAGATTTACAATGGTACAATAAAAATAGATTATTTTTAGTATTTTATTCAATTGAATTTTTTTATCACAAATCTAAAAAATAAGATAGCCTAAAACCAACCAGAGGATTATGTGAAGATTTCATTAAAAGGAGAACTCAATCGATTCAGAGTTGTTACATTTAAATCAAAAGACAAAAACCTGTAAGAAATTGACAACAACAAAAAAATTAATTCATTTAAACCCTTTTTGTCAACAAAGAAATCTTTCTGCAATAAACATCTTTTCCTATTTGAGGACAACTGTCTAAATAATAATGAGAAAGTTATACATCATCAAATACATTTTTTTAATTACAATTTTTTTTAGGATAACGGCCCAGTTTTCCCGACGTAGAAGCAGCATGCAAGAACATTTCAATGAGATGGAATCATTGAGGTAATGTTAAACATTTTGTTGCTTAAAATAAAAGATTCACATTGCAATGATTAAATATGACTTCTGGATAAAATTTATATAATACATAGAAAAATCTACTTATCTATCTTATCTATGTTTATTGCATTTTCAATGTTACAATTAATATACAGAACCTCTCTTTATGAATTAAATTTTGGTTTTAGGGATGAAATTGACCATGTGCTTGCACGTAAGGAGGAGCTTGAAAAGGAACTAACTGACTTGCTAGCTGAGCGGGATACTCTCTCTGAGTCTCTAGAGATGTCAAACACTTCCATAACTACACTCGAGAGAAAACACAGGGAACAAGAACTAATGATTAGGTATATTTTGATTGATCAGTTGATAAGTGTATATGTGAAAACTTTTATTTTTTTATATTACTGGCACTGGAGGGAAGGAGCTAAGCTTATCCCCCACTTTTAATTTAAATTTTCAAAGAAATGGTTAATATATATATGTATTTTTTTTTGGGGGGGGGGCATATTTTGTTTAGGGTTGATTCTTTTTGGAATTATGGAGGTTTCAGTCAATGGACCTATACGATGCTGCACTACTGTAAAACATATAGGATATGCAGTCAGCTTGATCCATTCCGACAGTCAGTCAGAGACTTGTTACTTTTATATAAGGATACATTATTGTCTTTAAAATTATATCAAATACGAAGACACTTATTAAGGATATAATCTATTAAATATTCTTATAATGTTTAGAAAAGGCCAAAGAGAAATTGAGGAATTACGGAGTACAAACCACCATTTACTGGACAAGCTGGAAACACTCTCCCGCAGCCGGTCATCTTCACCTTCTTGCAGGTAGTTAATACTAGTTACATCTGGAAACACTCTCCCGCAGCCGGTCATCTTCACCTTCTTGAAGGTAGTTAATACTAGTTATATCTGGAAACACTCTCCCGCAGCCAGTCATCTTCACCTTCTTGCAGGTAGTTAATACTAGTTATATCTGGAAACACTCTCCCGCAGCCGGTCATCTTCACCTTCTTGCAGGTAGTTATGCGACTGCGCATCTATTTATGCACGGATGGTTAGGAGGTCCGAGTCTCGACCCTTACAGTGCAAGAGAGAGAGAGAGAACAATGGGCTGTTTATTACTCTATTCCCCAAAGTTTTATAATAATGTTTTCTTATTAGTTTACCTAACAACTTCGGGGACTTTAGTGAATTTTGATTGGTTTATTCATTAAGTTGAGTGTTCAAACGTTTCAACCACTAATTTTGATCTACAGAAGTTGTACAAATAGTAAGACTAGGGGGAATGGACAATAATGTTATCTAGAAAAAGGTCGTGCAAACAAGGGGCCCATACTGTTTGTTTTTTCATGTTATGTTTTATTATAGAATGTCACTGCAATCAGAACTAGAGATGTCTGGCAGCGATAGTGAAAAGGTTAGTGTTTTTTTCACTTAAGATCTCAGAAAAGTTTGTAAAAATGAGTTTTGCTTTTCATTGAAGTTTTCCTCCTATATTTTTACAGTAGCAAATTTAATTCATATGCTAACTATGTTAGATACATATATAGCGTGTTTTTTGTGTAAATAATCTTTTTAGGGGGGAGAGGGCATTTTTTTGAGGTTGTATACCCTCCCCCCCCCTCCTCCCCATTCAATGGAACATAAAATGAAGCCATAACATGTTCTTTCTCTGTGATCACTGAGAAGTAGAGTACAATCTCTTTTGCGATTACCGAGACTTTAAGCTTTAGCAACGACCACTTTATTAAAAAAGGCAATGTGTTAGTAATTTCGACAGGATAGTTTGGAAACAACTTCTCTTATTTGCAGAGTATGCGACGACAATTTGATGTTATCGAGGAGCTGGACGAATTTGAACTGGACGATGAGGATGAAGAAATGACGTGTCAGGTATGTAGAGTAGTTGCGCTCACAGTTTTCTTTATATTGGATTGTACGAAGCACTGGAAAGTGTCATGTGTGACGTAGCTGTCTATAGTGCCCTAGCAAAATGGGGATAGATGTAACTGATTTTGGCCTACTTAATCTATTGCCGTCAGGAAATACCATTTACCCCAAATCTTTTCTAGGGGATTTCTTTCCCCCTTCGATTTATCTTCCCCTATACTATGACGTCAATAGAATAGATGGGCCAAAAGCTGTGACACCTATCCCCATTTTCCTAGGGCACTAAACACAGCTACATGTGTGAAGTGAAATGGATAAGAGACTATTTTACGACGTCACACATGACACTTTGGTAGTACTTTGTTTCATGTATGCTTAATTGGTTAGTGACTTTAACGATGTATGATAAAACGTCGTAAAATTTATTAATCATTTTACATTTTATGGACTTACCAATCCTATTACAAAAAGAATTAATATTTTTAATAATTAGTAACACAGAATTTTGAAATAAGAAAATAAAGAATTAATTTGAAGATTAATATATCTTTTTGTTTAGGAAAGTTGGTTGGATGATTTGGGGGAAGAGGTTATTTCAGCCTATTCTCAACTTAGGAATATGTGCGCTTTAATAAGGTAAGAAGCGTTTGGGGTTATGGCTACTAGCCCCCCCCCCCTCACTATTTTTTTAGTAGCGGAACTACTCTTTTAATGTGTGTGTCGGCCTGCCAATATATAATACTTGCTTGTTCGATCTGGCTATCCTGACGAGGGTTCTCTTAAATGCTCTGTATATGTGTGTTAAACGGGATATAATGAGTGATTTTACATAAAATATTTCTGTCTCTAATAATCTAAATGTTTTATTTATTTTTTATGTAGAACTTTTTGTGCTGTGTTCAACTTCGAAATTGTCACTAATATGAACTAATAGCGTGTATGTTTCAAAATACATTCAATAATACGCTTGTATTTTGAAAAGGAGATATCTGGTTGGTTCATTTTAACAGCAAATTTAGCAATTCCAAAATTAACAGCTACATATTGACCATTTATGTATTTGTCCGTGTAAATTATAAAATTGAGATCTTTAATGTAAATTCTTAAATGATTTTTTAGGGACCGAGAAAGAAAATCTAACTGGACACATGATAGTGACTCTATGGATACTAGTACTACTGCTAGTAGTGCCAGGTAAGAAAATCTAACTGGACACATGATAAATAAATAAATGGATACTAGTACTACTACTAGTAGTGCCAGGTAAGAAAATCTAACTGGACACATGATAGTGACTCTATGGACACTAGTACTACTACTAGTAGTGCCAGGTAAGAAAATCTAACTGGACACATGATAGTGACTCTATGGACACTAGTACTACTACTAGTAGTGCCAGGTAAGAAAATCTAACTGGACACATGATAGTGACTCTATGGATACTAGTACTACTACTAGTAGTGCCAGGTAAGAAAATCTAACTGGACACATGATAGTGGCTCTTTGGCTACTAGTACTACCACTAGTAGTGCCAGGTAAGAAAATCTAACTGGACACATGATAGTGACTCTATGGACACTAGTACTACCACTAGTAGTGCCAGGTAAGAAAATCTAACTGGACACATGATAGTGACTCTATGGATACTAGTACTACCACTAGTAGTGCCAGGTAAGAAAATCTAACTGGACACATGATAGTGACTCTATGGACACTAGTACTACTACTAGTAGTTCCAGGTAAGAAAATCTAACTGGACACATGATAGTGACTCTATGGATACTAGTACTACCACTAGTAGTGCCAGGTAAGAAAATGTAACTGAACACATGATAGTGACTCTATGAATACTAGTACTACCACTAGTAGTGCCAGGTAAGAAAATGTAACTGAACACATGATAGTGACTCTATGAATACTAGTACTACCACTAGTAGTGCCAGGTAAGAAAATCTAACTGAACACATGATAGTGACTCTATGGATACTAGTACTACCACTAGTAGTGCCAGGTAAGAAAATCTAACTGGACACATGATAGTGACTCTATGGACACTAGTACTACCACTAGTAGTGCCAGGTAAGAAAATCTAACTGGACACATGATAGTGACTCTATGGATACTAGTACTACCACTAGTAGTGCCAGGTAAGAAAATCAAACTGAACACATGATAGTGACTCTATGGATACTAGTACTACCACTAGTAGTGCCAGGTAAGAAAATCTAACTGGACACATGATAGTGACTCTATGGACACTAGTACTACCACTAGTAGTGCCAGGTAAGAAAATCTAACTGGACACATGGTTGTGACTTTATGGATACTGGTACTACTTCTAGTAGTGCCAGGTAAGAAAATCTAACTGGACACATGATAGTGGCTCTTTGGCTACTAGTACTACCACTAGTAGTGCCAGGTAAGAAAATCTAACTGGACACATGATAGTGACTCTTTGGCTACTAGTACTACTACCAGTAGTGCCAAGTAAGAAAATCTAACTGGACACATGATAGTGACTCTTTGGCTACTAGTACTACTACCAGTAGTGCCAAGTAAGAAGAAAATCTAACTGGACACATGGTTGTGACTCTTTGGCAACTAGTACTACTACCAGTAGTGCCAAGTAAGAAAATCTAACTGGACACATGATAGTGGCTCTATGGACACTAGTACTACCACTAGTAGTGCCAGGTAAGAAAATCTAACTGGACACATGGTTGTGACTCTATGGATACTAGTACTACTACTAGTAGTGCCAGGTAAGAAAATCTAACTGGACACATGATAGTGACTCTATGGACACTAGTACTACTACTAGTAGTGCCAGGTAAGAAAATCTAATTGGACACATGATAGTGACCAAGCATCATAGAAAATATTATATTCGTATCATAATTCTATTTGTTGCATTTATTAACTAATAAAGCTGTCCAACCTATTGACTGAACATGTAGACCTACTAGACGTAAGCATTATAGTGAAACTTTCCCTTGAATAAATCTTATTTCTATTTCAGTATCCCAACAATTAATTCTCTAAGAAACGGACAGTTAACAAATCTGGTTAAAGAAATCCGTGCTCTCATACTTGCACTTGTCAGGTGACAAAACTTTTTGTTTTTTATAAATGTTTTTTTTTTATAAAAGGTTATTTGATGCAAAATTTTCCTCATTTGCAAAAGATTTTTCATGTTTGTCTTTCTTTAATATCAAATAATTTTTTGTTTGCTTTTTAAGATTTAAAAAATTTAATCGAAACAGTGTTTAATAAAAATGACACCATACAATACAAGTGACTAATAAAAATCCATTTACAATTTACCATTGGTTAATTACAATGTATATTGGCCTATCATTGGTCATTTGTATTGTATGGCGTAACTTTTTATTGAACACTTTACGCTGTTTCCTTTTAATCTAATAAGTTGATAATTACAACTTAAATACTAAAATGTTCAAAACGTAGAATTCTTAGAATACATAATTGATGTTGGGTGACATTTCAAATTCTAAAAATCTAAAAAAGGTGTTCAAAACTGTAATCTTCGTTAAAAAAGTTATAGCTTAGCCCTACTTAAAGTGGTAATTATCCATTCAAGTTTTGAATCGAGACAGCAGTAATCTAGCTTTGATGATTATTTCCATGTTTTTTTTAGAAAAGAAAGCAAGAACACTGGAAACGGTAACAATTCTTTGTCAGGTGAGTTTTATCAGTTCTTCACCAAATTCTCGTATTAGTAATGTAATTATCTGATTGGCTATTGATTTTTATTTCATTAAATCAATATCCATCTCTTCCTTTCATAAGGTAATTAAGTTGAAATAGGGAGATTTTAACACAAATTATTTACATAAGATTGATATATCGTCGATTTGCATATCCCCATTCCTGAGTAAATAGAGAATTATGAAAACAAATTGCCCCTTCTGTTGTTTAAAATTATTGTTTGAAAAGTTTGGACACAGCTAGTTTGTAGAAACCAATTAATATCACAAAATTTTGAAGACTACAAATGAGATCATTTAATTATGCATCTTTGACTAGTACCAGTATAATTTACAGCCAAATGTCACTAACCCCCCTGTATATTTTGTTATTGGAAGACATACAGACATTCTAATTATGATATAGCTGCACTTTGCTAATTATCTTTTCTTTTGCAAACAATAAAATCTGAATTATTCAACCAATATCATTACAGGAATCAAATAATTAGGAAAAGGATAATTGTTTGGAAAATTAAATTGTTAAGGTTATTCAATAAGATATATAAGTTTTCCGGAATTTTAAAGTTAGGGCACAGTGCCTTTGAAGGTGCTTTGACTTAAGTGTCAGAACCTAAATTGGGACATAGTGCATTTCATTACCCTAGGTTATGTAACTTCATTTCACTTTTCAAAAAAATCTAAGATGCAGCGGTTTTTGAGAAAATTAGATTTAAAAATTTCTAGTTAAATTTTCACCCACTAGAAGTTACCGCATAATCATGACAAGAAAATCAAAGATTATTTATTTAATATTTTGAACAACTTTGCTTTTATAAAGTCAGTCATAAAACCTCCCTATATATGATTTATTTAAGGCTGAATTTCTGTGACCTTAGCAAAGCAATTGATAAAAATAGCCATTAATTACATCACTTCAGGAGTGGTTTTATGAAGAAATTTATTAGAGCAAACTTGTTCAAAATTAAAAATAAATAATCTTTGCTTTTCTTGTTATGATTATACGGTAACTCCTAGTGGGTGAAAATTGAACTTGAAATTTTCAAATTTAATTTTCTCAAAAACCGCTGCATTTTAGATTTTATTGAAAAGTGAAATAAAGTTACCTAACCTAGGGTAATGAAATGCACTATGTCCCAATTTAGGTTCTGACACTAAAGTCAAAGCACCTTAGAAGGCACTGTGAGGGGGAGATTTGAAATCTGCATCAAATTTTGAGGATTTTTTATAAAATTCGTTTTTTCTATAATTCTTTATCTAAAAGCGGAAATGCAATTTAAGTTAGTTAATTTTGGCATCTGTTATTGGTGGATTTAAAAAATCTGCGCTCTGATTGGATGGCGTACATCATTCAACCAATTAGAGCGCAGGTAGTTTAAAATCCACCTATCCTATTGGTCAAAATTAATTAACTTAAAATGCATTTCCGCTTTTAGATAAAGAATTATACAAAAAACGAATTTTTTTTTAAAAATTCTTAAAATTTGATGCAGATTTCAAATCTCCCCCTAACATTAAAATTCCGGAAAACTTATATATCTTATATTCAATATAGTTTTACCATAAGATACAGGAATAATTTTACTGTTAGTGGCTTTACCCCTAGCATTTAGAAGATCGGTAATAGGGAGGTAAGCGGGTAGAACAATAGCATAAACCATACCTTTACGACCTGAATTTATAAAAATAAAAAAAATCAGGCTAAAACTATTAAAGAACCCAATTGGCTTAGTGTAAAATGATACTTACAAAAAAACTTTATAAAAGCTATTTTATATTATAGGATAGATATAGATTATAGAAGGCTTCTGTTCTATAATGTAAAGTAGTAAGGTCCTTTTGTCTGTAAAGTTTATTTTCCACAAAGTTCAAATGAGAGCGGAAATCGAGATACTGTGTAGATAGAGCCTGTGACAAAAGAGATCTTTCCACATAATTATTCTAATATTATAGTAACTACTATAGTAGCTTAAGACTCAAACCCTGCGGTGCTCTTCTAACCTTTAAGATTCGTAACCTAACTTACGATTAGCAAAAACTTCGTTTGTTCTATGCTGTATGAGGGAAACCGTCAAAAGATTTTAAAGAGAATTTAAGTTCCTGTTAATTAAAGGAATAAAATAATAATCTGCAAAATTAATTTCATGCTCCAACATTCTGATGATCAAATCCTAGCATCTGGTTGTTGTACAATAAACCATTTAAAACATTTTTGTATCAGAAGGACAGTAAGAAGGATTAAGGGGGCAATAAAGAATTTACTCTCCCTTCCCTTCTTAAAACTACAAAAGTGTAATTTTGTGTATGTATCATAATTGTGGAGATATATTAATTTCCATTGACTTATCCCTTTAGATGCTTTAAATTATCATTTTTCTTATTATAGTTTTTATTTTCTTCTTTTGTGTATTTCAGTATCCTTGTTTTTAAATAAAGAAATGACATTCTTTTTCCTCTTGGATTGCAATTTACCTCTAATTGTTGAACGAGCACAGAATCCGTTCCCCCCATAGTTTCGAATAAATTTTTAAAAATTTAAAAGTAATGGGAGGGCGGAGTTTTTTTTTTCCTTGTTAATGTCTTGTCATAGGTTAGGTTATATTGGGTACAGTGTAGCCATGTAGGGTTATTGCACAACAAGGGGGTTAGTACCAAGAAAAAAACAAGGGAAAGGGTATTTTAGGCTTTGACAGATAATAAATAGCAACTTATTCCTATGTACATTAAAATTTCCGTACAAACGTCATGCAATTAAAGGAATGAATACCTGTGACAAAATACTTCAATCTTTTTAAATTTATAAGTTTTTTTATTTAGATTGTGGTTCTTGTGGACAAAATAGCCAAAGCAAACTCGAGATTGAAAAGAAATTACACTTTACCATTGAACAGGTACATTTTTTAACGCGCTAAGCGTTTTCTACTTGGGTATAAAAATGTTTAGCTATTAAGTATGTTGATAATATGTCAGCCATTGCTACTTTTTATTAATGTCATCTAGTCGACAGAAATAATGAACAACGATCGACAATTTACAAACAACTACATATGTTACGACATATGTAAGACTTGTGTGATAGGTTTAGTGATTTTTTAAATAAATATTATTTGAATTAAGTCCTTTACAGTATAAATCTGCTTTTAAAATTTATTTGTCTGTCAATCTATCACTTTTTATGCTTATTTACTTGGATGTTGTCATCCTTGTTTCATCTAATTCTTAAACAATTTGTGTTATTTAATTTTAATGTAGAGGCATAAAGTTACTCAAAAATCAGCTATGTAAAATCATAAAAATGAGGGATTATTCAGATCTTTTTTTATTGTTTTTTTCCCACTTCTCCTCTAATCTCCCTCATTTTTTAACTTAAAGGTGGAGAGAGGTTCAATAGCTTTGAAGCAGGCTGAGTTACAGTCAAAGAGGAAAGAAGACGAAATATTAGAGCTTAGAAGTCGGGTGAGTAGCAGCTGCAACCCCCCCCCCCCCCTCAAAATGCCCGGTGTGCACACAACACAAAACCGCCTCATCACTTTTATCTCTCAAATTGAACATAAAGAGGGTTACCTTTTCTTTCTTTAATTAAGATCAAAATTCAATAGAAGTTTTTAAGCAAACGAATAATATAACGTGATAATAAAACTTTTGTTAATTGTCTTTGGACTAATTATGGATGTTGTCATCCTTGTTTTAATTAACATACATACTATGTATGTTTGAATCCTTAACTTTTATATTCAAATTCTTCATGCATATTTTTACTTTTTATCTAATTTATCAACATAGCTTCAATTTTTTTTTAAAGTTGAATTTTAAATTCACCACGATAGATTTACTGAGCTTTTCTGAAGAGTGTAATTTTATCAACCCAGTAATTTCGAGAATATTATCCCTTCAATTGTACGGGTTTTTTTTTATTTTGACTCGTTTGTATAAACACTATTAATTTTGTAGGAGACAAAATCATGGAACCAAAAAATGTTACGGAAGTCTGGTTCAAAAACAAATAAAAACATTTGCAACAAAAAAAATTAAGACACTAACGTCAAACTATTAAGCTAATCTGTAGGGAAAAGGTAATTTGCCAAGAATTGGTTGGAAGCTATTTCTCACCCCCCCCCCCCTATTTGGATAGAAACACTATTTATTTCTTTTTTTTTTCATTCGCTCAAAGCTCAGCCCATCCACTGACAATTGTCTTTGATTCTTTAGTTTCATTTTTAGAGATAGAATTGCTTCTTTCTTAGCTTAATGAGCCCCGCAAGGTAACAGCTTCCGTTAGGGGTTAGACATATTATATTACATACATGGGGCGGGGATGGGGCGTGTTTTTTTTTGGTCGTTTGTGCGATAAAAGAGAATTAATTCTAGATCCTAAAATTGATATTTTTACGGAGCAATGATTATAAATCCGATGTTGCTGTTAGTTAATGTTTGTGGAAACTAGGATTAAGGGGTCTAGGTTGATTTTTGTTAGGTCTTTCATCGAAAACAGCGTCTAAACCCTTCACAGTAGATTCTTAATTACACAATCGGTGTTTTGATTATTATAATTGATAAAAACATTAAATTATTAATGTTATATCTCTTTAGATCCTTGTTAGACAAGAGAAGATGATTGCATGTTTATTTGAGAATAATATGCACTTGTGTCTGTATTGCAAGCAAAGCAAAAATTTTTACGGTTCCATGATTTTGCTAACTTCAAATTGTTTAAATCAAATAAAACAACACAATAGAATGCTTGAGTTGAAATAAGTGGCGGATTATTCAAAATTATCAAATGATACATGTTTTAAAAAATGAAAAAAATAACATGAAGTATAATAAGAAGTCCTTTTTACCAAAGTGAAGGTTTCAGGCTTTTTTTATTGCGGGGGTGGGTAAATAACAGAACAACCATTAAAGAAGATGTGTAGCAACCGACAAATAATTAACAGAAGTTAGGTTGGTTTTTTTTCCGGAGGTGATAACTCATCTATGGAGGTGATGTATTCCTAGCTCAATAGCCTAAAACCTGATATACTTATATTAATGGAAAAAACACATATCAAACTACTTCAAAATCTTTTTTTGTTTAGTTGGATCTCTTGAAGACCAGACTTGAAACTGTCGAAGAAGAGAGGTAAGTGTAGAAAGAAAGATTGACAGATAGGTAGACGGACGGAAATAGTTAAATCTATTCTAAGTAAGAATCATTCCATCAATAAATATAATTATTTATATATAAAAATTAATTAATCAATATTGATATTTGGATGTTTGATATGCAATGACTTGGGAAACATGTCTTCATCAATTATATTTATCAAAATTATCATTTAGACTTCTGCAAGGTAGTGACCTGGAAATTTAGCTTTTATTAACCAATACGTTATTAAGATGTGTGCTACGCAGTGACCTAGAAAACCTGTCCTCATCCAGAGATACAATGATCAAAAAAGCTTGGGATGTCAGGTACGATTTTTTCTTTAAAAAATGTTATTTCCTAACAATCAGGTCGCTTGAAATTGAGATTAATTCTATGCCATAATTCTAAGTCAACATAACGTCCTGTTCTGTGCAAACAACATTTTTTACTCTCGAAGACGACTTTTGATTATTTTAGAGATGCCGCGGTTAAGCGCAAGAACAGCGCTGAAGTTGAACTCGCCAAAGCTAGAATTGATATTATGCAGGTAAAAAAAATTTATAAATTTTCTTGAATTTTTTGTGCTCTTTGAAGGGGTATAGTACTTAAAAACTATTATGCAAAAAAGTTTTGAGAAAAAACTCAATCTGTTTTCATTTACTGTTGTCATCTTGTTTTTTGTATTTTTAGGCAAATTCTCAGTTGCTTGAGGCTGTACAGCAAAAAGTCTCACTATCTGAACAGCTGGATGATTGGCAGGCTGATCTTCAAACAGTTTTAGGTATCTATCTATCATATCATTATTATGTCTTTCTTTTTAACATAAACTCATTAATTTGTTGGCAGACCTCATCCTACTGTTTTCCATATAGTTAAGTTAGGATTTTGATTAATTTTCCACTTTAGCATTATTATTATTTTTAAAATTTTTTAGGTAAAAAGTTATCTGAATCCGAGAGTGAGAAAAGCCCGCCAAAAAATTTGGAAAAGAAGTTGAGCACCACTGGTGCCAATCAGCAAACAACGACGACTTTAAATGGAACAAATACAACAAATATGCAAAACAGCATAGCTAACAATAACAATAATAACAGCAAAATAATTTCTTTCTTTCAACGAACATAACTTAATTAATGATCTGCTTTTTCCAAACATTTATAATGGCATTTTTAACATAATAGATTTATACCCCTAATAAACGTCCATGTAAAAAGTCAGAATTTGGGAGAAAATCATATGTAAAAAAAAATATCTAAAATTATTAGAAAAATACCTCATGTTAATGTAATTGCTGTAACAATATTAATTTTTATGAAAATCAAATTCTGAACAGAAAATTTAAACTTTCTGAATTGAGTTTAAAATTGTTTTGTAAAAAGTATAGCAAAGGCATTTTCAATTTGACATGCACTATAAGTTAGACAAGGTTAGGTTAGGTTATGTTAGGTAAATTAGTGTCAAGTTGGTTCTATTAGGATTTAGCGATGTAGGTTTAATATATGTAGGAGGGTTCTAACAGTACATGTTAATATTAAAAATGCAGTTATTAAACACATCTGTGATGTTTTAGTTTTGGTGAGTTTTGAGGTTAATTTGAACAGTTTTAACAAATTAATTCAATCAGGGAGGAAGGGGACAATGGTCTGGTACCCAAAGTTTTATAAGTAATTGCTGGTTAGTTACTTTTATTAAACTCTAATTGGTTGGTAAAATCCTTTCATTTCCAAACTTTATCATCAAATCTTCCAATTTAAAGAAATGGTAATTTGGTTTATCATCATTTTGGATGTATAACAATTTATCGTCCATTGTCTTATCCCTTTTGAAACCCTGATTGTGGTATCGGGTCTAAAACACAACCAGCTTTAAAACTGTGAAATAACCTCTAAAACCCACCTATATTTGTAAAGGCTGTGATAGTTGAACATTTTTATCAACAAATATTTTAGAATTTAGATCAATTAATTAGAGATGATAGTTTTAGAAGAAAAAAAAATATTTGAAATGATAAAAATGTATAATCTATGTATATTAACACTTATTGTTTAGTTTTAACATAGCTTTTAATAGATTTTTTAGGAAATAAAATCGTCTAACTTTTGTAAAAATAGCTTTGAATTAATTTTATTTCAGAATGGGCAAAAATTTTGACTGTCAAATCAAAATGGTTTATATTTTCTATAAAAACATATTTTTTAGTCCAGAGAAATTTATTTTCAACTTCATTTTTTGCAAGATTTCAAACAAGGTCGAGAATTTGCCTTATTCTGAAAAGATCCCAAATAGGAAATAATTAATTCAATAACTTATCTGAATTTTTAAAACTAAATTTTAACAATCCCAAATACTAACACTGAAAAGAAAGATACTGTTTTATTTGTACGATGTTATAAAACAGAGTAAACAAAGATTTAAGTCATGATCTAATAATAATATAGTGGTGAATAACTTTAAATTTTTGAATTTGCAGCCAAAATCAACCAATCACGTGTCTCCTTGTTAAAATACCAGAGATGGGTTTTTAAAAGATGCCGCGTTTTTTCTCGACATTTTTTACGCTATGAATAACAAGCGCGGCATTCACGAAATCTAAACAGAGTATACAACTATTTATTTAATTATTTCGCTTTTGTTGGTTAAGCCTTTTTGAAAAGAAAAACAAATTATCTTAAATCCATTTTTGCTGCATATTAATTAATATATCTTTTTAGAGCTATATTAGACATTATACAAATGTCTAAAATAATAATTTTAAAACTTTGAATTCTTAAGTTGTATACTCTGTTTAGATTTCGCGAATGCCGCACTTGTTATTCATAGCGTAAAAAATGTCGAGAAAAAACGCGGCATCTTTTAAAAACCCATCTCAGCCCAGTATTGGATGTAATATGTCGAGGCGATACGTGATTGGTTCATTTTAGCGGCATATCAAATATTCAGTTGTTCAGAGGTGGATTCTTAAAAAAAATTTGCCCCACTAATCGCTTAGGCAAAATTGTTTTCGTGAAAAATCTTCCAAAATCACATAAAAAATCTATAAAGATTAAATAAATTTTATGTTAATAACCCTTCTATGATTTTGTTTAATTTTTGTAGATTTTAAATGTGATTTTGGTGGATTTTTCACGAAAACAATTTTTGCCTTAATCCACCTCAGTTCTATTCTCTATTTGAATACATATATGATTCGCAACTGATGTACTTCATATAAAAAAAATATGCAGGGAGGAATGGGATATTGGACTCCAAATTACACTCTTACCTAAAGCTTTTAAAAACAATATTTTTTGTTGGCTCTAAAACTTTATACTTTTTTTGGTTCCAAACGTTTTAATAAAGAATTCAAATTTAAATTTCTATCATGAATTTAAATCTGTTATGTTATATGAAATACTTTTCTAAATACTAATGTCCCCTCTTAACTAAAAAGCTTGTAATATATGTTTAATAATGGATAAGTGATAATAGAATAAATTTTTATTAGTAAGATTTAGATTTTCAGAAGCTAGTCTTTAATTTACTTTCTCTGCGCAACCGTCCGTCCGACAAAAAAAAATTATTTTTATGAAGGTATATGTATATTGTATATCTTTATTTTTTTCATGTTTTATGTCTGCTCTTTAACTCACTTTGTCCGTTATTTACATTTATAGTATTGTATTTTATGCTTCGCTACTTATGAATGTTGTCATCCTTGTTAACTATCATTGGTATTCAAATATGTAAATATGGTTCATTTTTAAAATATTTTATTAAAAATTTGGTATAACATTTCTTAAATTGTAGTTACATAATGTAAAAATACATAAATCCAAATAGGTAGCATTAAATCAACTCAAATAATTCATTTTTTGTTAAAAATTAATCTTATGAATCAATTTTACCCCCGACTGTTTGTAGCTTGCCCATGAGGATTTCCAAGTGCTTCTCGTCGAATGTCAATGATGGACGGAACCTATAAAAAAAAAACATATCAGTGCCTGTCGAGCAAGATTGGCCTTAATTTAGAAATAAATAGAAAATGAGAGGAAGGGAGGATATTTCATTTTCTCATACACCTAAGCTTGTTCAGGTGACCCTAACGGCAGTGACCTAACCTATCAGGGCTCACATATAACCAATATTACCAGACAATATAAATATAAAACTTCTCATCCCCTTATTTTATTTTTTCTGTGCCTAACAAGACACTTGAAGGGAAAAAGTCAAATTATCTGTAGAAGCGAAGCAATTCTTCAACTTAGCTACATCTATCCGTCTTTCGTGCAACAATTCCCATAACCTTTGGGATGACCCTTTTACTCCATATAAAAATGTATTAAGAGCCTGAAAGTGCAGCTGTCCAACTTGTGTTGTAGGGTGTGCAATAAATTTATAGGACTGATTAGAGTTCTAAAGGTTTATGAGCGGATAGGGGGGGGGGATGTTTAACTATACCTGCCTGTAGTTTCTTCACAAACACCAAGATGTACACCCTCCTTGCTAACTACAGCATGACCCTCAAAAAAGTATTTTTAAGCATCTGCAGCCCTTATTTCTCAATGAATTATTAAAAAGTGCATATGTCCTTGTTCTCCATAGTATTCCACGTAAGTAGATATAAAAATATTTTTTTTACCTCCATTAACACCGGAGATTTTTAGAGCTAAAGTTTTGAAAAAGTGACTGAGAAAAAGAATTTTTTTTGTTTCTCTTATTTTTTGGATGGTTATATTATGTTTTTCTGGCAATTGAATAATGAGACACAAAGAAAAACAAGTTAACTAAATATTTCTTTTTTATTCCACCAAAAAATATAAATTTTTAATGGCAAAAAATACTACTGAATGAGTTGATTGTTTGCAAATTTTAGGTTATTTATAGAAAAGGATTAATTATGACAGTTGCTCCGCCTACTTTTCTGACATCTCAATTATTTAATAAGGGGTAAATTAAGCTTTTTAGACTAAAAAATCATTATGTTTTATTTTTATTTTCTTTATAACTTTTTTGTTATTAAAGTTAGGATTGTGAAACAAAAACAATTTTCCTGCTATATTCATAGAGATTTATTTGGTTTTTTAATCTTAAACAATTTTGCCTAATAAGTAAGTTTTTCAAAATATCATTAAACTAAAAAGACTCAAAAAATATGTGTAAAAAAATGCTTTTTACTCAAAAACTAAATTTTTTATTTCATTTTTGTATAAAGTTTCTGCTAGTAACAAAAATAAAAGGATTTCTAGCTTAATTTTGCTAAAAAAGTCGTATCATGTTAAAAGTTACTTTTTCCTCAGTCACTTTTTCAAAACTTTAGCACTAAAAATCTCCGGTGTTAATGGAGGTATAAAAAATATTTTTATATCTACTTACGTAGAATAATATAGAGAACAAGGACATATGCATTTTTTAATAATTCATTGAGAAATAAGGGCTGCAGATGCTTAAAAACACTTTTTTGAGGGTCATGCTGTATACCTGACGGTAGTTTCTCCACAGACACCAAGATGGACACCCTCCATGCTAACTATACCTGACTGTAGTTTCTTCACAGACACCAAGATGTACACCCTCCTTGCTAACTGTACCTGACTGTAGTTTCTCCACAGACACCAAGATGGACACCCTCCTTGCTAACTATACCTGACTGTAGTTTCTCCACAGACACCAAGATGGACACCCTCCTTGCTAACTATACCTGACTGTAGTTTCTCCACAGTCACCAAGATGGACACCTTCCTTGCTAACTATACCTGACTGTAGTTTCTCCACAGACACCAAGATGTACACCCTCCTTGCTAACTATACCTGACTGTAGTTTCTCCACAGACACCAAGATGGACACCCTCCTTGCTAACTATACCTGACCGTATTTTCTCCAGAGACACCAGATGGACACCCTCCTTGCTAACTGTACCTGACTGTAGTTTCTCCACAGACACCAAGATGGACACCCTCCATGCTAACTATACCTGACTGTAGTTTCTCTACAGACACCAAGATGGACACCCTCCTTGCTAACTGTACCAGACTGTAGTTTATATTCTACAGACACCAAGATGAACACCCTCCTTGCTAACTATACCTGACTGTAGTTTCTCCACAGACACCAAGATGGACACCCTCCTTGCTAACTATACCTGACTGTAGTTTCTCCACAGACACCAAAATGTACACCCTCCTTGCTAACTGTACCTGACTGTAGTTTCTCCACGGACATCAAGATGAACAGGACACCCTCCTTGCTAACTATACCTGACTGTAGTTTCTCCACAGACACCAAGATGGACACCCTTCTTGCTAACTATACCTGACTGTAGTTTCTCCACGGACATCAAGTTGGACAGGACACCCTCCTTGCTAACTATACCTGACTGTAGTTTCTCCACAGACACCAAGATGGACACCTTCCTTGCTAACTATACCTGACTGTAGTTTTTCCACAGACACCAAGATGGACACCCTCCTTGCTAACTATACCTGACTGTAGTTTCTCCACAGACACCAAGATGGACACCCTCCTTGCGCATTCCTCCAGTTAACTTATCCCTAGATTATAGAAGAATAAGTATGCGGAATTGAGGGGTAGCACTTTCCTAAAATAACAAAATGTCTTCCCCTTATTTACCTTCACATGGCTTCACACCCCCTAGTGAATTACTTTGCACGCCATCGGAATGAAGTATACAAAGCTACTCTATAATTCGAAATATTCGTCTTTTGTCTGTCCATGTGTCTAAAGGAAACATTCTAGTTTTTGTAAAGATTTCCTATGCAAATTACTTTCATGTACATAATTTACTCATTCGGTTGGTCTGTCAGTTTCATCCTCTTTAGGAGACATTTTTAAGCAAACACAAAAACATTTTAGCACCATCATATATTGCCTTAAATTAAACATTAAACGATTCAAAATAGCAAATATTATGTTTGAAAATAATGAAATAATCTGAAGAGAGAGTCAATAATTTAGATATTTTATAATAATAATTTATTACCTAATTTCTGGAGTTGAGCAGTCAAAAGCACCAAAAGTTCCAAGAGACCTAAATATTGTTTTTAGCATGAGTTATTAAATTTAATTTAACCAATTTAACCATTTACTTAAATATATAATAATTTTTGTACCTATCTAACTATTTACAATCGAAAGCGAATTCACCCCTAGCAGCCAGTGGAAGGAGGGCATTAAAATAGCCCAAAACCATATTTTTAAAGAGAAATAGTCTAAAACCACTCAGGTATCTATATTATCAAAATAGATAACTCAATCAGTTCAGTTATTAGGGAGATTTTAACGGACAAACCTAAAACATATTTTAAGGATCTTGATACCCTCCTACCCTCTATTGATACAGATTTGCCACCTTTCAAATTGTAACTTTTAAATTTTAATTTACCTGAAATTAGCAAAGATATTTGGATATTTTGCTTGTAACTCATTCATTCCCTTTGTCATAGACGCGCCAACTCGAGTCACTTGAGCCAATAAATTGTCCCTGAAAAATTTACAAGGATGAAAACATTTAAATGCAACATATCCATCTTATGGGATAAAACTATGGATTAATAGATTAACATCCTCAATGATGATAAATAAATCACACTTTTTGTCCGTAGATTAAAAGTGATTGGCTGAATAGTTTGAACCAAGCAATCAAATTAATAATGTTACCCAAAGTTTTAAACCAATGAACGTTTTTATAGAACTTTGAGTTACAGTATAAATTATTGCAAATGTCCCCTCCCTCTCTACAAATTGGCAAATCCTACCTTTTAATTGTTTTGATGACAGCATCTAGTATGATAAGTTTGCTGGGTTCCCCAACCCAAGTGTTGAAAATTCTTGCTCCGTGCTGTGGTCTTAGGTCTTCCTGAAACAAGAACAAAGAATTCAATAAAAGTAACGCGGCTAATTGAATCAAAATTGTCAATCTGCAATTTTATTACATTATGAATATTCAATTTTTTAAAAATATATCAAATAAAATGAGGGGCATTTTTTCACCAGAGGGGACAGATTATTCACATTTTAAGGGGCGTGGGCAGGGGGGTGATTTTAGAGGAAGGGGGCAATCCCCCATGAATGTATCATCTATTGTCTTATCCATTAGATCCCTGGATCTTAAAACACATACCTTATGATAAATTCCACCAGACAACATTTTCTTAGAGAATGTGACGAGATCTGGTGCTTCGGGAAGGTTGAAATGTTCGTGCATCCACATTTTACCTAGATAAAACAAGGATAACGACATAGATAAAAAGCAAAGCTCAACAACAAACGTACAGTAAAACATTTAGAGCGACGGCATCTTTAATAAACCTTTAAGAAATTGAGTATAATGTTGAAATATAAACATTTTTGAATATCTGTTGCAGAATTATTTAAATACAGGATGCTGAATATAGACTTATCAAACTTGACTATATATTAGCTTTGCTAATAATATTATATCTATTTGTCCTAGGAATCATTATACCCCAATGATCACGGATGACCTTTTTCATAATTATCATGAAATAATTGATGTAAAAAATGTTACAATTCAACAAATTCAAATGTTTTGAACGGACAAATGGAATTTTGTTGCTACGCTTTCCAAATTGAACCTATCTGTTACATTCGTACTAACGGTCAAACCCCAGAAACACCTTTTCGCTTTAAATAATATTTTATCAATACTACTAAAGAACATTGTCCTTGATGAGATAAATTTTATTTTTCCGCAGATTACTTTTACCGCCATATCTTTTAAATCTAAAAAAATCACGCAACCTCCGTGATTTTTTTTCAATTGCTTTCTTCTATTTAAAATAAAGAGTTTAAAATGTAAAGTTTTCTTGCATTTTATTTTTTATTTTGAAATAAAGCACCTATTTCATATTTTTAAATAAATTTAATTTTGAAAAGAAAAGGAAGAGCTGTCGTGGCCGAGTGGTTAAGGCGTCTGACTCGAAATCAGATACCCTATGGGTGCGCAGGTTCGAATCCTGCCGGCTGCGTAATTTTTTTCTTAATAATTTTTCTTAAAGTAAAGCTTAAACAAATAACCAATCAAACTGCTATTTGGCTTAAGGTTTGTACAAAATTTAAAATGCTGAAGGAAGAGGAAAAATTTACACCCAATGTCCAGTCCATTCGTAAAACATATATATTTTCACGTGAATCGTCGAGTTGACCCAGAAAGTTACCCTTGCTTTTAGCCCCTGCAGAGAGCTCTAACCCTGCGGGGATCTTATATCCGTTACTTAAACGAGCCTAAACTAAAATTAGCATCAAAGATATCTACTACCGGTTTTAAGAGGTGATAGATATTTTACCTGTTGCCCCGCCCCCAGTTTGCACCTCGTCTATAAGCAGTCTGATGTTATGCTTCTTACAAATAGCCTAAAATAAACAAACATTGAACAATCCATTAAAACAAAGCTAAGACAGTTTTATATTAGTATCAGTGGCTGAGATTTTGATATTGAATACACATAATTCTGTACATACAAAAAATCAAAGTTAATCGGTTGTTTCCTTAGAAATGCCCAGTTACGTTTCGAACCACCCACTTATTTCTTTGAAATAAAAATAAGGGGCTTTGTTTGTTTGTTTATTACTTAAGGTCAGGTTATGGTCTCTCGATGGAATTAAATTAGTAAAAAAAAACTAACCCTCCCTTTTTCAATTTATGTAACATATTATTTCGATGTACTCAAATTTCAAATAAATAAAAAAAACATTTACTGAACATACTTGTAGTCCCATAAACCAAGCAGCAGATCCATGATGATCTCCTCCCTCGGCCTGAACTGGCTCAACAATTATACCTGGAGACAAGGAATATTACATCCAATAGTGGCAAAGCTAAATACTTATGAGAGAGAAAGAGAGACAGAAAGAGTAAAAGATTGAAAAATTTAAAAATTGAGTAAGGGAAAAGTAAAAAAAGAGAGAGGAATAAAGGAAAACTGGCTGACAATTATACCTGGAATAAAAACAAGGATTATCATATCAAATAGTACCAAAAGTGTGGAAAAGCTGTTTGAAATAATAAGCTAAATATTTAGAAGAAATAAAAGAATGAGATAAAGGAAGGTATAGAGAGTAAACCTTTTTAATTGGATGAACAGATTTGATATTAAGATATTTTTAAAATCCATCAACAAGCAAGAAAGTTTTTTTGTGCTACCTGCAATTGGACAACCGTCTTTCAACTGTTGATGTATTTTATCCTGAACCATTGCTAAACATCTAGAGTCCTCTACCGCATTTTCCCTGAAAGATATTTTATTGTTGGTTACGAAGATACTCTATATTTCACTTTGTCTGTCCGTCCGTTGGTTTGTAACGCTATGGAGGAAATATAATTTCCTTGGCTTCAGATTTAAATTTTTTGCTGATTCGAAACCTTTCCCTATTTAAAAAAAAATGAAAATAAGTGATGGAGGAGGGGAGGTATTTGTTTTTTTACTTTAGGTCAGGTTCTATTATTTTCAATTTATTGTAAAAATGAAGAGGTTCCCAAATCTCTATAATTGAAAGCACCATTGTATCTCACCTGACGAATTGATCCAGAGGATATTTGTATCTGGGGAAGTCTGACACTGGCCAACCCATGTTGGGTATGTCAACCAGATGGATAGCTTTAGAATGGGTCACACTCAGACATCCTAGACAAGATTAGTTTGCATGAATAAAAATATTTAAATTTCCAAAATTCCAATCGTGTACAGACATAGCGACAAACAAACCCCATAGAACGTCTAGAAACCACTGCTTAGGAAGCCTTTAGTGCCTTACCACTTAACAATTGACGAAATGCGATTAATTGATGTGCTTTATACGATAACTAGCGGCTTCGCCCCTAGCCTCTAGCCTCTAGCTTTTAAAAAACTAATTTTTCTTGTTTTAGATTTTAAAAAAAAATATAAAAATTTTTTTTTGAGTGGGGGGTATTTTCATTTTTTGGGGGGTTAAGAAAATAGCTATAAACCTTCCTGGAACCTATGAGAAGCTACCCTGTAAAGGAGAACCCGATCGGTTCAGCGGTTAGCGAGATCCTTCGGTACAATCAAACAGACAGACAGAGAGACAAACAAACATCGTTCTACTTTGTATTATAGATATTCGTGGTGGATTAAAATTATTGGTAGAAAAACAATGAAACTGATAAACTTATGTCCCCTCCCCCCTTACGCCCATTTTAGTCTCTGATTTGTATTTTCAAACTATGTTGTTTGATATTATATTTCTAGTTATCAAATGAAAGCTTACCAATTGAACGTCCATGGAAGCTTCCATGAAAAGACAGAATGCTCATCTAAAAAAGTTATCTTTAAAAAACAATACAATACAAAATTAATAAAAATTTTATCAAATAAAAAGACTTATTTAAAAAAAAGAATTCGCAAGATTTTTTTCTGAACTTTTTAAACAGAGACAAATTTGTTCATACGTAGCCCTAAAAATGACAATCTAACAATATTTTAGATAATTCAGAGTTTAAGGGCTCAAGGACAAAAGTATTTTGAGTATGTTAATTGTGTAGGGGGTGTGGACAAAAAAAAACCTGTGTACGCAACGGTGTCATACGAGTGCCAATACATTTTATAATGTAATTTTATTTGATAACAGTTAAAGGTACTTTTTACCTTAGGTATACCAGGCATTTGTCCTTGCATAGCAGAATCTAAATCAGCCTAAAAAAATAAAATTATAAATGTCAAATTACCAAAGCTTAAAATTTAACATGCGAGGAAGGTCGCGGGTTCCAGTTCAATGCTAGAAAATCAATGAATAACAATGTAGTTACACAGACAGGGGTAGGACGGTATATTGGAGTATGAATTATACTGGTACCCAAGTTTAATTCACGTACAACATTCTCATATTCGATTGTCGAAAAACGTCGCGTACTTTTATGAGATCTTGATTAGTTGGTTCAAACTAACAGTTTCCATACTTTTCAACCAATGATTCTAATCTACATTAATTGTACATGAATTTATCGTCTATTGACTTACCCATTACTATTCCTGTATTATACCTGACTAAACTCCTTGCCACCCCTGAGATGTTCAGCATACTTCATGAACATCAACTTCATGGCGTTCTCATTAGAGCATGTTCCACACATCATGGTGATGATGTTATTCAGCCCAGGAGGAGCTACGCTCATTAAGACATCCCTGATAGGCAAAGTGAAAAATAAAAATAATTTCCTTCTATTACAAATTAGTAGCACTCAATAAAAAAAGGAAAATATGATACCTAACCAATTACCCAATCTATTTTCACAGTCCCTTAGCAAATCATCAAACATCATATTTATACTAAAAGAATTTAGCGACTTTAAAAAAAAATTAATATACAAGAAGGGTGTTTTGTATTCAATCTTAACCACTGCGGAATATAAAACAGCGATGCCCTATCCCTACAGGTCTACCCTGATCCCGATATAACCCAACAAAACCTGACTTACATTGAAGATCAACCACATAACCCTCCCACCCTTCATGTTATTTTCATAATGTTGTGGGGGGGGGGGTTGTCCTCGACTAGGTGCTTTAAGGGAAACCGCCAATTTAGCTAATATGTTTACCTTAAACTGTTATTCCAGTTAGCACCTGGAAAAACTCCCAGGGCTGGACGGTTCACCAGGCTAGTGGCCATAGCTGATCTAAATGAGAGATATATTTAGATTTTATAAAAACAAGGATGACAACATCCATAAAAGCGAAGCTGAATGAATTAGAAGTCTGACCGAAAATTCTATTTATATCTGTCTCAAAATTAATTAATTATAAGATACTTATTTTTGACATATTAACATTTTTTGACTTCATAATGACTTATAACATTATATCTAATCATATTAGGAATTAATATTCTAAAGATCATTGGATAATTATATCAGAAAATAAAAGAAAAGAAGCATTATGTTTAAAATGGTCACACAGATAATGAGTATAGAGTTGCTACGCTTTCTAAATTGTTACAGGAATCATTATGCAATCTTGACATAAATAGGACACAATTCTGAAATGACTAAATAAGAACAGACAACTGGACTGACCCTAAATAACAAATAACAAACAGAAACAATTAAGTACCAAGAAATGGAAAGACAAAATAAAAACTAAATATGCATATTAAGATAATTACCCTTTAACAGCTTCCAACAAAGCAGGATGGTTGTAACCCAGCGGAACACTAGATATCTAAATAATAGAACATTTTTTAAATGTACAAACTAATTTCTATTTGAAACAAGGATGACAACATCCATAAAAGCGAAGCACTGAGAAGGTAGGACAAACGGACAATAACACTTATAGTGTCAGAACTGAATAATCATAATATAAATGTATAAGAGTCGAACCAAAATTGTAAGTAAATTTTGAAAAACTGCTTGATACAGGATAATGTTTATGGACATACTTACATTTTTAGGACTTGATTATAGAGTTGCTTCGCTTTTAGCATTATACTTTGTTGTCCCAGGAATTAATATACCAAAAATCAGATCAATTGGATGATGAGATCACATAAAAATTTTGTTAAAAAGTAAAAAAATCGACATGTTTAAAGTGGACATACGGACATTTTGGTAATCATAAGAGTTGCTACGCATTCTAAATCGCACAACAAAATTACTAAAGGAATCACCACGTACGGACGGACCGACCATAATTATAGAATAGCTTCGCTTTTAAAAAACTAAACCAAAAGAAGATAATTATTTCATTGCCCTTTTTAGTAAAAAAAATCTTAAAACAGTTTTTATTCAAAATTTGGTTTCTTTTATTATAGCGCTTTTGCCACAAGCCTCCAAAGTGAGCCTATCCCCTCCTCCCTTATTGAAATATTGAAATTTCATTAAATAGAGAAAATATTTGTAACAATTTCTTATTCTTAAATTCTATTTTTTTAAATTTAAAATAAATTTAACCTGAGTAAATACATCCAGCATTTTATTTCCATCCACATCTACAATGTAGTTTCCCTAAATATATGAATATGCTAAAGAAATATCAAACAAAGACACAAGATAAAGACCAAATTGTGTCATTAATGATTTATGTGACGTCATAAAAATAAGGGAGATGAGAGAAGTGGGAAAGAAAACCCCTAATAGATAATCCCTCATTTTTATGACGTCACATGGATCAATTTTGACACAATTTGGTCTTTGTCATACACAAAGATATGATAGCATCCATAAGTCATAATAATAGTACTTTTAGACAAAGTGACTGTTTAGCACTTACCCTCTACCCCCATTTTGAAAATATGGGACGGTGAAGGTAGTTTTCCCCCATAATTGGCTTCTGCAAACGCCCTAACCCTGTGGAGATATCAAATAATATCTAGCATAACCTGACCTAAAGTAACAAACAAATCAATTTATTTTTCAATTTATCAGTAAAAGATAGGGGGTATTAATGCCCCACGAGGCACTTTGAGGGAAAATATATGGGGACAAAGTGACTCAAAATCAGCCATGTGACGTCATATAAATGAAAGATTGTCTATCTCTTTTTTTGGGGTTTTTCTTCCCCACTTCTCCTCTCATCTCCCTCATTTTCATGACGTTACATGGCTGATTTTTGAGTGAGTCACTTTGTCCCCCTACTGGAAAATCCCCTAACTTTTTTATAATTTTCTTACATCAACTTTCCCTTGTTTGTAACCCAACTAAATCTAAGTAGAAGATCACCTGAGATTTTTCATAGTCAACAAAGAACTGAATAGTTTTCATGGACTGCATTTCATCTAGCTCACTAAAATTGATAATGAATAATTATAATATAACTGTTATCAACTTTGGGTACTTTTATCAAAATTGATTGCGAACTTTTAGTGCCCAAACTTTTCAGCCAATAATATTAATCAACTTTATTATTATTATCATTGATATATAATGATTTATCATCCATAATCTTATCTTATATGATCCCAAATTAAATTAATATGATTTAATCTTTCTCCAATTCTTACTTGTGGGGATAATAATTTCTGTATCTGGGAATTTACCTCATAAGTTGTTTTGATCTTGGGCCAGGCACCTCTGTAACCATTTGTGGACCTTCAGGCTCCTTAACAGCAGCTGCAGCAGCCATAGCTGACTGGTAGCGGCTACCCTTAGGACCACAGCTTTCAATTCCAGGAAGGATTTTCCTAAGGTTATGACTGAATTTTAGATTTCTAAGAACCTCATTTAGCCATGAAATAGATTAATTGCCATAAATGGTCATTCATAATAATCCGTACCAATCTAAAAAGAATGTCTAGCAGACGAAGACATTTTATATGATTCAATCCCATAATTTTAGTGTGCCTTAAAAAAACTGATTTTACACAAACAATGTTTAATTCTCCATAACTGTTTATGGCTGACTTATAATAAGACTGCCGTTTCGTACCAATATATAACCAATAATATGGAAGGATTGTACCTATACGTTGTAACTATTGGTCAAATTAAGAGATTGTTCATCTATAATTTCTATACTTAATATTAATAGCATGGTAAAATAAAAATCAGACCATAAAAAAATAGGTTATTATATAGGGCCATTATGAAAATTATCTCTCCCAATAAATATAGAAAGCCTAGATGAACAATCTTTGAATTGGACCAATAATAAAACAGTATAGGCACCACATTATTAAGTAAAAATATTAAATTACCTGTAACTACCTAATCTCATCTTTGATAACATTTTGTCTGTAAAAAATAAATGTATCTTTACTTACCATTTCGAAGAAAAATAAGATTCAAATATATAATACAGTTTAAAGCATTTCAGTTATACAGTTACTTCAGTTCTTTGTATGATGAATATCCGCTACTAGCCAAGAAAACTATAGTGTTTTGACGTTCCATTAGTTTGCTGGACGTACGAACGTAGATTACCTTTAAGTAGCTGCGCTACGAATAATGGAGGCTTGGTAAAATACTTTGGCTTGGTAACACTTAATGATATCAAAACAAGTTTTCAATAACCTTCATAAAAAATAATTTCGGACACAGATACTCTACAAAAACATAAAATACAAATATAAAATAGATTAGACGAAAGTTGAACAAATGTAATTAGTGTTTTTCCTATGTCAAATTATAATAAATTAGACAAAAAATCACTCATACATATTTTATTGTAATAGAATATTTATCTTTAGAGAGTTGACCTAGCCTCCCTTCTCATAATAGAAGCAAGGATAACAACATCCATAAAAGTGAAGTTTATTAGAAAGTCAGAATAATGAACATTAACAAATATAGAGTATCATTACCAACACAAGAATAAGTTTATCCCGAAATAAATTAGATAAAAGATTCTTAATAATATGGACATAGTACAAAAAGCTGTTACAGGTTTGAAATTGACGATAGGACATTCCTTACATGCCCGAAATTAGCAAAAAAAGTTATGCTATACAGACAGACAGACTTTAAATTTAGAAATCTAACCAGAATCTGTAGTAAGCTTCCCATTATATTCGATCAAGAGGTTGGCAAGATCTTTCTGCGCAAACAAACATACATTCTACTTTTATATAAGGATACAATCTTAGCTAGCTAAGATTTGTAAGAATTTCATCACTTAGAAAATGCGCAAAAAAAGTTAAATGCAAATTTTTCACAATAATAATAACAGATAGATAGAGAGATAGGACAACAGCTTTTAAAATTATCACTTAAGCTTTCTTCTCATAATTTAAGCTGAAGGTGAAATTTCACTTATAAGAGTAAAGGAGATTCTTATTTTATTTTCCATTGTTCTAACCCTGATTTAAACTGTACATTTTTAAACTAACTAAAAGCACATTTGCTCATAAACGTAAGCGATTCCAAGTTTGATATTTAACTGCGCTTAATTTCTATAGTCGAGGAGTATTTGTTATAATAGAGTGGCGACACTAGATCATAGGGGTTGTACTATCTATGCATATTTTTATATATTATCTAGTCAAAAGTCTCTAATGTAAGAATTGATAAATCCTATTATTTACAGTAGTAAAGTTTTCTTCTTTGTCCATTAATATCTCGCTAACCATACTAAACCGATTTAGCAAAAACTTCACTTTGGTCCCGGGATGGTTGTTTCATTTTCAAATTTACTTGTTTTATGCCTCATTTCGATTTCGGAGCTCCATGATGTTAGAGGTGTAGATGCTTGATGATAGCATAGCTACTCTATGACCATACTTATACTTCTGGTACAATTACAAAGTATTATGGTGATTCTTTGTTAGTCTGTTGACCGCTAGTTTTTATAGACTTTATATACTGGTCAGAACATGAGTTTTTTTGCTAAACTTAGAGAACTCCTCCCTGATATAGGAACTCCGCCCCCCCCCCCCCTCCCCTAAACTTTGCAGGCATTATTCAGCTTTAAATGATATGTGTGTAGTTTAAGAAAGAGTTGTTGTCCAATCTAGTCGTCGAAATTCTGTCAGAAATCAAGATCATACCGGGTACTAGGTGTTTATACTATGCTTAAGTAATTTATATTAGCTCTTATAGTTCTATTTAATCTTCTTAGGGATGATTTGTTTTCAACCAGAAGGCAATTTAGAAATAAATAAGCTGTACACTTCCGTCAGGAAGTTAAAAATCCAAGTCTATTTGCTATTATAGGTCAAACATGTCTATTTGAAATATTCTATGTTTAGATAGTAGGTCCCCAAGGCACTAACACCCCAAATAATGCAAAAAAAAATGTAAAACTTTGTGCTCTGGAACTTAGTATGATAATTAGTTGCAGCTATTATTGCTATGGCATTCCCCCAACTCAAATTATTATGTCACACATCTAACACATCATCATTAGGCACAACTTTTAACATCTTTATTTATGGCCAGGAATAAGGTATAACCAACAAGCAAAATAAATATAAAATAATATTTGGGGGGCAAATGGAGAGGTCGTCAATTTTACGATGTGTTGCCCCCCAACGACAGCTGAAAAACACATACAGGTTTCGTGATTTTCTTCCGAATTAATTCCGTTATCAGTATGAGCTGATTTATGGCGCGTTTTGGGTCGAAATTCGAACCCAACAACACTATGTATACTAGGGTGGGTTCATATCGGAATTAGACAAAGCGGGGATATGCAACAGATAAAATTAACCTTAAAAACATTTCTGACCGAAAAAGCATTTTACAAAATTGAGTTTTAGAACACAACCACTTAAAATTATAATTCATTACTTATTAGTATGCAAAGACGACATTCAAATTTTTTTTTTAATCTGAACTATGGCTTCATGGTGCTCCCTGGAAAGGCCTTGAGGAGCTGAATCAGGAACTTTTGTCCGTTTCAAAATATCTCGTTCCTAGCCTTAGAAATCACTAAAAAAACAAAAATTTTTAAGGTTTATTGAGAATTGTCCAATTTGTAGAGGTTTTTTAGATTTTCTCAGGCTAGGAACGAGATTTTTTGAAATGGACAAAAGTTCCTGACTCAGCTCCTCAAGGCATTTCCAGGGAGCACCATGAAGCCATAGTTCTGATTCAAAAAAAAATTTGAATGTCGTCTTTGCATACTAATAAGTAATGGCCTCAGAAAAAAAATGTTCAAAATCGACCCACCCTAATGTATACTAGGATATATAAGTTGGAAGGAATTTTAATGTTAGAGGGAGATTTGAAATCTGCATCAAATTTTAAGGATTTTTAAGTTTTTTGTATAATTATTTATCTAAAAGTGGAATTACAATTTAAGTTCATAAATTTTGACCAATAGGATAGGTGGATTGGAAACTACCTGTGCTCTAATTGGTTGAATGATGTGCGACACTTAAGCTTCTCTTATCAGAGCGAAGATAATTTTCAATCCACCAATCACAGATGTTAAAACTAATTAACTTAAATTGTATTTCCGCTTTTAGATAAAGAATTATACAAAAAACAAATTTTATAAAAAATCCTTAAAATTTGATGCAGATTTCAAATCTCCCTCTAACATTAAAATTCTTTCCAACTTATTTATCTTAATGTATACTTATGTATCTCCATGTTGTTTATGTTGAAAATAATAAAGGTTGGACCGAGGGGGGAGAGATCTTATATGGGCATTTTGACCCCTATACATCGATGTCATAATTCTATGTAATATATTCTTGTGGATATGAAAACCCAAAAGTCGTTTGACAACTTTTTGATAATTCAATTCTATATATCTCCTTTACATTATTCACTATTTTTTAAAGGGATTCAGACAGAACTAAAGTGATAAAACAATGGAAGATATATTGATATATACAGTGTGTTTTTTTTTATGAGAACTTTTTTGAAAGCAATTTTACCCCACTTATAGTTATCAGAAACTAATGATTAATGGCTTATTTTCTTCGTTTCTTATAACCATTTATAGAACATCAAAAAAATATTTCAGTTTGTATTTAAAAAGTACAGTAAAATCAAAAATTCAAAACTTAGGTGTCAACATCTAAAAATGTTTTTAGCGCATTTTTCTTAAGCTTAAATCTTCTACCCTTTGCAAGAAAAAAATTGGATTTTTAGTAGTCGACTTTGGGGGGGGCCAGTACTCCCTCCCTGGTTAAGATATGGCCTTCAAACTTTGATATTTTCTAGTACATGTTCCCAATAGTATCTGTATCAATTTTTAACTCAGCCATTCTTGCAAAGGGTAGAAGATTTTAGTATGAGAAAAATGCGCTAAAACCATTTTTAGATGTTTACACCTAGGTTTTGAATATTTGATATTACTGCACTTTTTTAATAAAAACTGAAATATTTTTTTGATGTTCTATAAATGGTTATAAAAAACGAAGAAAATAAGCCATTAATCATTAAATTATATAAGTGGGGTAAAATTGCTTTCAAAAAAGTTCTCATAAAATAAACACACTGTATATGTACTTCTAATTATGATAAACACAATTACCCTTTCTGTATACTAAAATTATTTTTGGAAAAGTTTGGACACTGATAGTTGGTGCTACCCACTTAATATCCAATCTAAGTTTTAAAGTTATCGAATGAAAGAATGTGTTTCTAAAACTCTGAGGATCAGTATAATGTAAAGGATCTAAAGGGATAAGACAATGGATGATAAATTGATGTTCATCCCCAATGACGATACACAAAATTATCCCTTCTGTAGATACCAATTAGTTGTTGCAAATTTTGGACACTCAACTAAATGAATCAACCAATCAAAATTCTATAAAAGTCCCCAATGTTGCTAAGCCAACAAAAAAGAAAACTTATTTAAAACTATGAGGACTAGCGTAAAAACACCCCAATGTCTCCTCCCTCCCTGGTAATTATTTACAGTCTAGCTACCGCTTCCTCCTAGGACAGGAAAACAGAGGCTCTTAAAGTTATATTATTCTACAACCCACTTATCCCATTCCTATTTATAAAGTAGCTTACTGAGAAAATAAATATTACAAAGAAATTATAAGACAATGTTATTTATTGTTGGAAAAAAAGGCAGATTAATTTTATACATTACAATGTATATGTACATACTTAATAACAACAAGATAAACATGCATTCAAACTCACATTGATTCATTCAAAAAATATTAGAATTTTTACAACAGGCATACCCTAATTGAACACATATTTATTAGAATTAGCCTTTTTGTAAAGTCTCTTTTTACCTTAATTTAAATACTATACCCCAAGTTATATTTTGACTAATATAATAAATTTTTTAAAATTAAATTTCAAGTATTTTTTGCTTTACTTGAGACACCCATAAACTATTTTTAGCCTGACAATTTCAAAAAGTCCATATCTTTTTTTAGCGTAAAAAATCCTTTAAATTGTCACTTTTTTATGATTAAAATAGTTTTAGCATAAATAACACACCAATTGTTATTGATTTCATTTGTTTTTGTTGAAAGAACCTGGATTTTTTTGACAATTTCCAAAAACTATTTTCATCATAAAACTTTTTAATCACCTTACAGTCATCCACTCTACAGTGTCCCAGGTTCAGGGCATGGCTTCAAAATTTCAAAAAGAACCCAAAATGTGGTGCTTTTGCAAAAATTTGCAAAAATGAATTAAAAGAGTTTAATTTAAAATATTTCGTAAATATCAGTGCAAAAATGAAATTATTAAATGTTCCTCCTCCAATTCTATCTCAATTTTGCTAACAGCAAAAAAAATTTGAAGTAATGACCTGAAACAGGGACATAGTAATCCACACATGCACCCTACCACATCGCGCCACAAATCTGAGGAAAATCACATATTTTTTCAGCAGCTCGAAGAATGTCAGCATTAAAGAAAGTCATCAGCTGTTCCAGTTAGGTAAATAAAAAGCATGTGATGGTACCTGGCTGAAAAATCTATTATTTTCAGTGTAGATCATTATCAATTAAATACCCTTAAATAGTATTCATTGAATTTAATTGTTTGAACCTTTAATTTATAGCAACTTTGCTTTTATATACAGCACAATAGATTTTCCTATCCATACATAGCACATGCATCTTATATACCTTCCTGTATTCACATTTCTCCCTTGAACAATTGTACATAGAAGAAAGATAAATATAAATCATATAATTTGTTTTATTTTTATAAAAGAGTCGAAGTTGTGTTCACAATGTGTTGTCAAACATATTATATGATTGGAAAGAAATTGTAATTTGGTTTTTAATTTTTTTTTTGTATAAATATAAAATAAAGTCCTGACAATCAATTTGAAGCAATTTGTTACTTGGATTAGAATATTTTTTACAACAATTTAAAAATAAATGATAAACAATTGGAATAAAATAAATTCGTGTTTTTTCTAGATAACTAAATTCAACAAAATTATTTAAGTCTAACAGATATCAATAAAAAAGAGTCAAAAGTTTTTTTTAATGTTATGTACAATAATGTATATAATAGTCAGAAAAGTATATTTGTAAGTTTACATTAAATAACTGTTTCGATTTGAAAAGAAGTCTTAAATATTAGGAAATACAAAAAATATTTCAGTATTTTGTCTTTTCATAGCTTTATATTAGTTTAATGGTACAGTAAAAAAATAATGAGGTTCAATATATCAAATTTTTAAATTTTTAATTCATTAAATAAACGATTTTTTGCTCAAAAAGTTTGATATAAGGCGCCTGCAATAAGATTAGAGTTATAGTATGAGAGAGTGTGCGTCTGCTCAGAATATATATATATACACAGAAGAAGGGGGGGACAGACCATGAAGCTGACCAGCAGACCAGCCTATAGCTCAGGATTCAGCTCCTTCCTGACGTCATTTTCTGGTCTTGTGTAGACAACACCCACGGGAGGTCCCTCAGGATCGTAAAATCTTGCTAGTCTGAAGCACCTAGTATATAGATCAGGTTAGGTTTCATTCGAATAGGGTAACCCTGCAGAGTTAAGAGCGCCCACAGGGAACAGACAAACACGAAAAAAATACATAACTCACTCTAATTTTCAATTTATTTTACCAGTGCTCAAACAGGCACTTTATGTAAAAGTATCAATGAGTTTTTTAGGGAATCTTCATCATACTTTCCAATGCATTGTAGCTAAAGTTGTTAAGATTGGATTTTCGGCAGTTTCCTTCAAAGTGCCTAAAGAGCACAGGTTCCTCACCCTTATTTTGAAATAAATTGGAAAATAAGGGGAAATGTAGTTATTTGTATTTTTTTTCTTTAGGTTAGGTTAAATTAGGTTATTTATGGTAAATGCATAAAAAAATACCCCCTCCTCCCACTTATTTTCAATTTATTTAAAAATCAGAAGGTGTGGATTAACAGTGCTCAACAGTGCATTTAGAGTGAAAGTATCAATATGATTTTAAGGTGAATTAGCAACTTTTCTCATCATTAATTTTCAATTTAGGTAATTTTCTTAAGATTTAAATGATAGACCGTATAAAATCATATACTACATGATTATTGAGCTAGATAGGGAACTTTTAGAAAGAAAAATTCAGCCTTCTATCTAGAATGGCAGCCGAGAAAATCACATTTTATATTGATGGACAGACAGCCAGGTTCTAACAGTTATTTTACCTGGAGAATCCGCCACAGGAGTAAACCATCAGAGGAACCTTTGCTTTTCTCAACCCTAAAATAAAATAATTGTTATTTTTCGCATCGTATTATAAACAGCTTTCCGCGGATATAGAAAGTACAATTATAAGATTAAAACCAGATTTATTAGATCCGAGGTGCCGAAGGCACTGGCTAAAAAACTTGTTTTATTTTTATGATCGTACATTTTTATATTCGTAGAAAACTGTATATATTACGATGCTAGACATAGTTTTTACGTATGGATGAAAACCGGTTCTAATCCGCCGGATTAGGATCGGTTTCGAATGAATACGAGGAAATAAAATTCCTTATACAAAAAAAAGAAAACATGTATGTATCTCTGTGTTTTACTGTCTGTAATTAAAAAACAGTACTTATTGGCAGGGATCGGAAGCCGCGCGTAAGCCACGTGTAAGCCTCAGTGAAATCTTCATGTTATCACTATAAAATTCAGCTGGATGTATAAAACTGCTCTTTAGCAGACAATCCTTCTTTCTGAAATTTTTTTTTATGCTCACAAGCAGGTTTAATACTGAGGCTTATGCGCGGCTGAGGCGCGGCTTCCGAACCCTGCTTATTGGTTTTCTTTTATATAGCAACTTTTTGAAATTAAATCAATCATTTAAAGAACGATGGCCCTTCCACAACAAATGATGATTTTATTAATAAAAAAGGGCGACAACAAAAAGCTATTGAAATGATATAAATAAAATGGAATAGTAAACTGCGATGCAGCAGTAAATATATTGAAGTTTTTATTGAATAACGACAAACGGGAAAATGACTGTTGATGTTTCAGAGAAACTGAAAACAACTAAGATAATTAGTAAAATAATTCATAAAAAAATGCCAGTTTTAACTAAATAGGAGAATTTTTACCTGCAATCTGTCTGTAATAACTCTTCTTTCTTTGTCTTTCCTCTTCTCTTTCTTCTGCTCGTTTCCTAAAGATCATAAAATTAAACTTTACATTTGTGCAAAGATAATTAAGTCCATAAGTAGCACAATAGTATGAAAATAAGCTATTGATAAAAATAGAATATTCCATTAGACTGTCTTAAATGCCCTTGTTAATGAGAATCATTTTTACTACCAAACTGTAACTTTAACACACTGAAAAAATTCCCTCTTCTATCTCACCTAAACTACTACAAATCACTATATTTTTCTAATATATTGGTCTGCTGGATAATTCTTGGGTTGGTAATGCTGAAGTTTATTTTACCTTGAATCTCTAAGAATTTCTGATTGTCTCTTTATGCTAGTTCTGCCTCCTCTAATTCCAGTTCTCATGGTTACACCTCCAATCTAAATACATTTGGTTTAAGGGAGTAATCAATCTTAAGGGGGGGGGGGGGGGAGTAATTATTTCCCCTAAAATCTATATTAATATGTAGGAGGGTAATAAATAAATAAATAAATAAACCTTAAATTTTTATGTTGGTTTATCTAACATTTCGGGTGGGAAATGTAAAAAAACTTAACTTATTTCTAAAAACTATTGGCTTTGAACCATACTGCGTATGGGTTTTTATGGTGGTTTACAAAACGTTTTGGGTGCCTAAGGTGCCATCAACTTACTCTAACCATTCCTATCTTGTACATGTACATCCTTGAATATATAGTTACTCGTTTTTTCAAGCCTACCATAGAAAGGTTGCGTGATTATATTATCAATAATTGCAACAAAATTTATTTTACCTGTGAACCATCAGCGCCAGCTGCAGTTCCATTAGTCTTGCCATCTAAAATTAGGAAAAGAATTAGGTAAAATGTTAAATAGAACTTGCTAGCATTTTCATATTATAAATTGACACACAATATATTCTTTTATGTTTTAAAAAAATATTCCATTATCCAAAGAGATTTTTAGTTTCTCCAATGTTTTTGCAACTAAAACTAAACTTTCTATGAATTGTATCGTCTAGTGTAGTATTTTCCTTAATGGGGCCCTGAGGGAAGAGGGGTGGCGGTCGACCCTTTACTTTAATTTTTCAGATGGGGGTGAGGGTATTCTTTGTAGTGACAATTTCTCCTAAGAAGATGGCGGTACTAAAAATAGTTATAAACCTACCCTGACCCTGTAATAAGCTTTAATGTAAAGATGAACCATATCAGTATTGCAGTTAGCGAGATCATTCAATATACAGATAGACAGATGAACATCCTGTTACTTTCCAATAAGAATTGCTTACCGACATCATAAGTTTCCATTTTAATATCTCCATACTTTCTACCAGATCCAATTTCTCCTCTGGAATAAAATTAAAAGTTATCTCCTCATTTCAAAGTCATCTTCTACAAATTTTGCTTGCCACAGGGCCCCAAGAACATCAAAGAACCCCTCTCCGTTATTTCTAATAAATTTTGGCGTAGTTTTGTGCTTTATGACTAAACCTAAAGGGCTGCCTAGTAGTACCCTCTTTAACCTAAGCTAACCTAGCCAACGGTAACAAATATCAACAGAAAAAATTTATCATATCTACTCTTTAGATATACCTGGATGTAGAAAGGGCTGTTCCAGCCAGAAGCGCAGCTACTCTATTGTTAATTTCTTCCTGGCTGGAGGCAGAGTTCAGAATCTGTTCCATCAAAGCTCTTGATTCTGCTGATACTAAAATAAAATAAAAATTATTTTTGTCCCAAAACTTGTGAACACCCAGCCTTAGTAAAATATAATTGAAATTTTAAAATATAAGGAGAAAATTAAAATTGGGTACTTTATTGAACTTTGATTGGTTGAATCTAAACTTGTTCTAAACTTTTCAACCAATAATTTGGATCTACAGAGGAGAAAATTTTGTACATTATCAATGCATGTAAATCAATTTATGATTATTCTAATCTAAAATTTTTATTTTGCTAAGGCTTTGTGTACATTTTATTCTAATAATAAACAGGACAAACAAATTCACACAAACAAGAAAAAAAACTTGACAAAAACGACAATCATTTCCAAACTTTATACATATTTACAGTTGGTCAATTTACCTGGTTTGTTCTTTATTTTTTATTTAAACCTTAATAACCTATAAGTTTATCAACATGCAAAATCATGCAATTAATAATATTTATTTATAATTAATGTTCAGAATGTCAGATTAATATTTATTTTTTCCAAAATATTGTGCAAAACCTATTTGTTTCTTTAAAACATTTTCTAGTATCGCAGCTTCTATAAAACTAGAGTATTAGTGTCAAAATGTCCATCCATCTGTTTACAAGTGTTGAGTCTAAGAACCTTAGTATCTAGTCGAAAAAAAAATCAGAAAATGTTGGCCTTTATTCCTTTAATGTTGCTATGTAATATATTTATTGTTCTTTTTTTTAACTAGATTGGTAACTTGCTAAATATAACTTCGCTACTTAAGGACATACCTTTTGAAAAATATCTATAACCTAACTAGTAATTAGATGTTATATGTATATTCATATTATTTACTATATAGATTTATATATTATTCATTTAAGATTTTATTTATTCATTTAATGTATAACCCTATTTAAAATTAAATGTAAAAAGGAAAAATAGTATTTTTGTGTGAGTTAAACAGCACTGTTACTTCGCAAGTCAACAATGTCGGTCTGTCTGTCGGCAATGAATATGTTCCCTTTGTTCTAAGTTCCACCACCTTCCCTTTACATTTTACTCTTAGCTTCAACCTCATAAATTAGCATGTTCTTATATCAAATAAAATACAATAAGCTTATTATGGCTTTTCTGCGGATTTAAAAGAAACTTTTTTGTTATGTTTAGAACCCCAATAAAGTTTATATTTAGATAATGTTTTTATATTTAATTTAAGTTTAAAAACTTTCACTCATGTGATCAATGTGTGTATTATTAATTTTGGATCATGTTTACAAGAGTAAGTATCCCAACAAACATTTTATTTAATAATTTCAAAGGTGGCTTTAAAATTACGCGAGTTTTCTTTAGCCTTAGACCCAAATGCATGCATTAATGATTTTTAGACCATGTTGTCCATTTCTGTTTTGGTCAGCCATTTAACCATTTGCAGGCCTTCAAATTATATAAGTAAAATGTGAAAGGATTTCTTATCTCCTTGACATGATCCAATTTTGGATAAAAACTTTATGTTCATTATTTTGATTTTTTCTAACTTGTGTACTCTAAGTAAGTTTTTTTCTAATTTCCAACTTTCCCTTTTTTAGAATGCTTTGATTTTGTTTTTCTTTTGGGCTTTGAACTATTTACTTCAGAAAGATTGGAAGTTGATTTCCGCCCATTCAACTTTTACCTACTGCTTTCCCCAATGTGACCCTAATCATATGAGAGCGTAGCCGCTGGTCATTTCAAAAGAAATGAGACAGAAACATGAAACAATTTCTAACCTAACCCAAACTGTGCTATGTAGTAATCTAATCAAATATGTATAATTTGAAGACTTGTGTGTTGCTTCAACTTACGTTCAGGCACATGGCACTGTGACTTGGTGCGCTCCTTGTGCTGCTCAATAGCCCTGTCCACGGCGTCCAGGTTCTCTCTCAACACCTCGTTCAAGTCCCCTCGTCTCATGCGCGCAATGCCGGATGAGGATATGTAGGGACCTAGTGATATAACACACAAAAACATGCATAAGTTTGTATTCAGTTGAAGAATCTTTCAGAAAAAGAATAGTCAATAATATTCATCTGATATAAATCCACTTCTATTACATAACATATGGACAAAAATAAATAGTTTTCCTATTTTTTATACTATTGACTGTTCTTTGACTTTTTAAAATACGCTTATGCTTTGAAGTAAAAATATTGAATAGGTTACAATTTAAGCTTACAAATGTTTTATTCATACTTTGTTAAGAAGCAAAAAAATATAAAATATGATATAAATGTAAACATACAAAGCTCAAATTGTTACCCATAAAAAATGAACCTTTTTTAACATAAGTGGAAAACTAGCCAGTAAAAAATCTTTCTCGTATTCATTCGAATCCGGTGGATAGGAACCGGTTCTCATCCATACGAAAAAACTATGTCTAGCACCGTATTATGACCAGTTTTCTACGAATTTAAAAATGTACAATCATAAGATTAAAACCAGTTTTTTTAGCCCGTGCTTTCGGCATCTCGGGGCTAAAAAACTGGTTTTAATCTTATAATTGTACATTCTATATCCGCGGAAATCCGTTTATAATACGATGCGAGAAATAACTATAACTAATAGGCTAGTTATACCATAAGGAAGTTTGTAAAAATTTTACCACTTATCAAATAAAGCATTATATATATATTGATAAATGATAAAAAAAAATAACTTTCCTTATTTATATTCATTAGCATAAATTTTCAACTTATACTGATGAATAACAAATTGAACAATTTTAAATGATATTTACATGCCAAAATGACCTTTCAGATGCAAAAAAAAGTATAATACATAAATCATAAAAAATATATGTGAAGTAAAGTTAAAGAAACAAAAAAAAATTTATCCTCTAAAATCTAGAGATCTGCTCATCTAAAAACTATTTTGAAGAAGTATTTACAGCTTAACAAATCAAAATATAAAAGTATGGGGAAGTAAAGACATAAAAAATAATGAAAGCTTTTTACAGCAAGAAAAATAGCATTATGGACAATATTCAGTCTTTACAACCAAAAAAAACAAAAAAAATAGTCCTCAAATTTAAAAAAAAAACATTGTTTTTTTTGGAAGAATGGCTTTTATTTTTCTGTACAATTAAAAATATTTTATACAAAAATTAGAGAAATTTTAAGTGCTGGAACCCATAATTCTTATTCAAGAAATTTTCCATTATAGCATTTAAATGGGGGATGATAAATTAAGTGTAGATTCATTGCCAATCCCCTCCCTATAATTATATATACACTTTTCAATCAATTGAATAATTCTTTAATGAAAATAACAAATATAACCCAAGCAGCACTAAAAAATATCTCTAATACTAATATTGCACTTACCACCAACAGGAAGAGACTTAATGATTTGGTCCTTGTCCAGTTTAGCTCCACTTTTCAGGGCAGCCTGCAGCTCCTCTGCAAATAGCAATAACAGATTATTTATCAATTTTGAAAAACAAATAATAGTATGTATTAAAAAATATATATTATATTGAAACTTAATAAAAGTGCTATTCTTCAAAAAATAAATAAAAATTTTAAATTATGTTAAAGAATTATTCAGCATCATAATTTATGGTTCTAATCCTGCAATATAAAAAAATCTAAATATCTTTTTGTACATATATATAGAAAAAAAAACTATTTCTACAAGTGTGGATTGAACACAAAATTTCTAATCTAATGTAGTAAGTTTCCTCAGCTAAATGTGTTTTCTAAAATATCATATATTAATTTCATAATTCTTGACTTACAATTTTAAAACCCAAATAAAGATATATAGATAGCAATATAAAATGCAAAATAGTTCCTTTTTTTGGTATATAAAAATTTTACCTAGTGTCATTTCTTCTGGTACACAATTCAAACCTTAATCAAATAAAAAGCTTTGTTTATGTGTCATGTTTCTAATTTCTAGTTATTCCTTCAATATTTGCTAGGCTAGAACAGAGGGGAACACAGAACATCAAGTCAAAGACTTCTTAATCAAAAACAACTTTAAACATTTAAATTTTTATTATTTATGTAATTTTGTTACTAGTTGCTTGTTTTCAAAAGAAGTTTTTGCTTTATGTTTTTATAATTATTAAATAATTTCAGCTAATAAAAGATAACATGATAATTAGCTATAAAACATTAACAGGGGAAATCAATAATAAATATGTTCAGAGCCCTTCTAAATTTTCTATGAAATTAATAAAAACAAACCTTCAAATTGCAGACCTACAGCTAAATAAACAAAAAACTAATACTAATATCTAACTAAATAAGGTGTATGTAAGGTAGATTAGTTTTTGCCCTTAACAAATAAATGAAGAAAAGTATTTTACTTTTAAGTTTGTTAAAGGCAAAAATATTAAATTGTTAACATTTTTCATATGGTTATTAGTATTATCAGTGAGGTTTTAATATTTGCACCTAATAAAATGTATGTTGTATTATCTAAAATATGTTATATTTTATCAAAAGTTTTTGTTTGTTTAAATTTTCTCAACTTTTAATCTTAAATCCCAAAATAAACCATACCCCAATAAATATCTTAATTAATCATTGTTATATTTTCAATACATTAAAATTTCATGCATTAAAAATTTAAATCCAATACTTTAAAATCTACTTGCAATAGGCAACATCATGCAATTTTCAATAACCAATAACCATGCTAAATTATATCAAAACCAATGATTCTTAAGTTGAATTAAAATATAAAGTAAATTATTAAGTGTTTAATTAGCCTTTTTACAGCAATCAAGAATATGACTTTATATTTGGTCGCCATGCTGAGAAACATAATCATGCAGAATCACCTGCAGATTTTGCTATAGCTCTTAATATTTCATTTCTGTCCCCAGATTGCAACAGTTGAGAAATTCCTCTATGTCTTGAGGAAGCTTTGTCTGTGTATTTAGGATTAAGTGTTTCATGTGTAATGTGATGATTATCTGTATTCTTGTCAAAGTGTGCCCTATGACCCACCATTCTTCCTTCAGTGTCGTGTACAGCTGATGATTCTGCACTTAAATCTGATTGCCCATACTTTCTTTGTGCTCTTTGTTGTGTATTTGCATTGACTGCATTGTATCCATGGTGTTCATTAAATCCATCTGCATTATTCAAAGAATCTCCAGAGAAATTAGCAGATAACATTTGACTCATTATTTCTGGTGGTAATGACTGAAATCCTTCACTTGTCATCACTCCAATTGCATTTCCATGTTCATCATTTATTATTAACTCAGGATTAATTGGTATCTGACTGGTCCCAGGCATACCAAATTGTCCTGTATTCTGACCTGAACCTGATAACCTGCTAACTGCCAGCTGTTGTGGATTTCCAAAACTGTTCAAAACTTGTTGACCACTCTTGGAAGAAAAAGGATTTCCTTGAGAATCAGTTTTACTTAGCTCTAGATTGCCAGACAAGTCCTTGGCAACAAGATGAAAGTTTCCAGCAGAATCTTGGGCAACTAGTTGACCATTTGGCAACAATTGTACATTCATATTGTTTAATGCTGATAATGATGATGTGGCTCCTAATGAATTATGTGCTGCAGAGTCTACTGTGCCAAATGACAAATTTCTTGAACCTAAATGTTGATTGATATTTTGTTGATTTAATATTCCACTGTTTGAAATAACTTGAAAATTTCCAGAAGAATCTTGTCCAACAATCTGACCATTAGGAAGCATTTGTACATTTTTCATGGAACCTGTTAGACATTGTACAGTAGAAGAACTTGTGAGGCCTAAAACTTGCATGTTACCATGTTCATCTTGTGCTACTATTTGACCATTTGGTAAAACTTGAACATTCTTTGAACTTATGTTACAATTAGGTAAAACCTGACTTTGTAATTCAGTTGCAATATTAGTAGGTAAGACTTGAATGTTTCCTTTGGCATCTTTAGTAACAAGGTTTCCAGAGCCATCTTGAGTTACAATCTGTCCATTTGGTAACATTAAGTTACTTGGTATTGTACTATTACCAAGATTTTGGCCAATAAGTTGTCCAACTGTACCACTTGTCAAGTTTTGTAATTGTATAGTATTCCCATTTGAACCCATGAGCCCCATGCCACCAGAAGAGCTCAGATTACCTACTTCATCTGTAACAAGTAACTGGCCATTAGGTAACTGAACTATGGATGATTTCTGACTGCAGGATGGTAACTTAACCATATTGCCATGACCATCCGGTATCATAATATCTCCACCAGTTGATAATTTTGTTTTTAAAACATTAGAAATATTTGCATTTGATAAGGTATCTAAATCTAAACCTTTTATAGGAATATTCGTGCCATCAGCAGAACTTATCTTTATGCTTCCATCAGAACAAATTTCAATCTTTTGTTCTGAACCTGCCTCTCCAAGAGTCTGTTTGAGACTTTTAAGAACTGCAGGGTCAATATTTGCAGAATTATCAGAAAGAATTTGTTGTAGGTCAGAAACTGTAAGATCTCCAGAGTTGGCGAGTGAGGACAAAAGAGCTGGAGCAGATATTTTACTTTGTGTTGCCACATTTCCATTGTTAGATGAAATTCCAGGAGCAAGGATAACATTTCCCTTGCTATCCATGACCACAGATTGTTTACCATGTTGTAAACTAACTTTAGCCCCTTCTCCCAATAGTGCCTTCACTTGTTCTGGATTAAGATTTGTGATATTATCTCCCAACAATGCTCCAATATTCTGTCCATTGTTGAACTGGCTGTGTAATCCTGTATCAAAGAAAAACAAAAATGTTCTCTAGTATGTAATGTGTATATATAGTGTGAGTAAAGAGTTTGCAAAATTTCATGTAATTTGACAAAAGGAATGTAAATATGTCTCATGTGTTATACATATATAACTATCTGTCAGCTATATGTGTACTTAATAAAGCAAGCTTTTGCTGCTAGAATATTTAACAAATCAAATTTTGAATTGCTCTTTTGATAAATATCAAATGCAACTTTTTTATGTACTAATACTATGCTATTCATAATTTGATATGATAAATTTATTTTGAATATTTTTTAATTTTGTATCAGTGTGGTAGACTAATATGTAAAATGTGATCAATAAATAAATGTCAAAAATATGTGGACATCTAAGACAATACTAAAAACCAGAAGTCTTAATTTACCTGAATCACCACCTTCCTCACCCTCTGAAATAATTACAATCTTAGTTAATTAATAAGACATTTTAAAAATAAAAAAATTACTCCAATTCAATATTTTTGTTTTCCTTTTCAAAATATTTTTTTCCGTAAAGGAATGGATTGTCAAAAATTGATGTAGATTATTAAAATTTAAAAAAAACAATAACACATGTACACTAATTCTATTTAAAACTATTTTCCTTGATAGTATTGTCCAAAAAGAGTTGTTTTGTTGATAATGTTCAAATTATATGACACAATTGTAAATAATGTTCAATTTATAAAAGGTTTCTACTTCATTTTCTAGTTTGTAATATCAGCTACTCTATGAATGAGATATAAAGAGCAAATGATCCTTTCCACAAGGTAAATAAATATTTTTACTTATGGTGTTGTTTATCCTTGTATCATTTTCAATTTATAACCTGGGATGCTAAAAGCAAAATCCATCAATTTTAAACTTCTTTGAAATTAAATCATAAAACAAAGCAAAAATGTGTGGGAGTCAATAAAAATAAAATTGAAAGTATTGCTTTAGATCATCCAACTAGACAGTGAACCCGAAGTTGCACCTGCAGATAACCGGTTACTTTTTCCACCAATTACAATCACATTTCCATCCTCTGTTTCTACTTCATGTATAACATCATGTCCATTACCCAAGCTTGTTTTAGAGCCCTTGACTCCATGTTGTGTGAATGTATGGTCATCTTCATCATCATCAGCTTCTAATTAAGGTGTACAAATGTTGTGTATGTAAGGGATGTATGTTCATATATTTGCTTTTAACAGGTTTTTTAAAAATACATCCCCATTTTAATCTAGTGAAGTTTCCTCTAGTGTCAAGATAAGTGTTTGATTTGTACATACAAAAGATCCACATAATCTTCTATGGTAAAATTCATTAGGTCTAAACTAATGATTCCACTTTTCATAAATGCAATATAAATCTAGGAAATGAACATACATCCCTCAAAAAGTGATACAAAGATGAGAAAAAACTCAATATTTCAAAATATTCCATTTTTACAGAATTTTTTAGAGTTATTGTCATCTTTATTCAATTGATTATTATGTACAAGTGGAAAATTGTCTTTATATCATTTTGATAAGATTATATGTAAAAAGTTATTTTGGTTCAACATATCTTAAATATGAAATAATTAAGATTTCTGTCTGATTTCAAATACTACATGTTGAAAACTATTACCCACTATAACCCACTTCTCAAAAGTTTGCTTTCCAAATTAAAGGCATGAAGTATTTGAAAAATGCAGTTAAAGATGGAAAATTGATGTATTTATCAGTCTCTTTTCAAACATACACATTTACTGCTCCTTTCTCATGTTAGGGCATGTATCTTTAACTTTACTTTCATAATGTTTTTTTTAAATATTTTGATCTATATGTAAATATAAGTGCATGTACGTCTGGGCTTTTATCTCTGAAAAGTGTTAAATGAAAAGTAAAGTACAGATTTGGACATGTGACCACTATTTAACATTTTTTATGCCTTTAGTTTTCCTACAAATTCCTTTTTTGACCTTAACGGAAGGGGTAAAAAATGTGGTATGTACATGTACTATTACTACAAGTCAGGATTGATATTGTAATTTATACACTAGTATGTGTACAAGAAGGACTACATTCATACATAGCTCAGCACAATTTTTTCAAAAATAACAAATAATCAAATAAACCTTCTTAGATACGCCAGAAATTCCATTTCTTTTAATTACAATTGTGTAACCAAATATTTTAGCCATTTTTCTTTTACACCAGCCGAATAAATGATATCTTAATCATAACCAGCCAGACATACAAATATTCTTACAAAGAAGCGTTACTACAAATAAAATATATAAACATAGATTAAAACATCATATAATTATAAGGTCATTAGTCATACACAAAAATATTTGTCTCAAGTCTTTGTATAAATTGTCATAATTGTCATTTTAAGACGAATGTGCAGCTACAAATTATTTATGTTCAGAAAAAAAACTTTAAAAGCACTAAGTTTTGTGGACTAAAATCAAATCAAGAAGTACTATTATTTATTTCTAGAAAATCCAAAATGTAAAATGTTCATTATGATTCTAAAATCATATTTGTATTTCAAAATCCAATACAAAACTGTATTTCAAATGTTGACTATTAAATGCTTTATTTAATCTTGTGCTAATATGTTTCATTAAAAAAAGTGATGAAAATAAGTTAACAACAAGGAGTAACCACAAATTCCAAATTAGAATTATTTACCAAATTCAAAAATGCATAATTTCCTACCCATTTTCATTTGTTATTGACCAATTCACCCCTGCCTATTTTTCTTTGAAACAGGTAGTTAGGTAGTTAACTTTTTTCATCACCTTCTCATGTTGTAAAAAATGTAAAATCTGGCCTTACCATTAAAGACGGCGGATAATGACTGCTTTAGTTTATTTTTGTGGTCTGGGTCATCTGTTACTACGGCTACTGTGGCTCTGAATAATACATTATTGTTATTTTTTATATTATTTAACCATTTTAGATATAATGTTAGCATATCAGAATCACAGAGAAAATTGTTGTTAATTTCAAGGAGTAATGAAATTTGATATTTTACTGATTTAGGTACAATATCTGCAACAAAAAAAAAACTCGAAAAAAAATCTACTGCAGATGTTTTTGTACATATGCCTTTTGAACGGTTTTTTTCACCATGTGTGATTACTTTTGCGGTTCATATTAAGAGTATATTACACAAAATTTTTTTTAGAAGCGCAGATTCTCTATAACTAATGGATATGTGCACTCACCTCTTTGTGACGTCTTCATCATAGTATGAACCTCTTCTCTCCAAACCACCAATAGTAATACTACCCTGTCTAGATCTACAAAAAAATATATATGTCGTTTTTTAATTGACTATTTTAAATTACAGAAACACACCCCATTCTTTATTTTGACCTAAGGGTAGTAGTTTTTATTGTAATTGTCTTTTTACTTTAGGTTAGGTTATATTGATTACAGGATAGATCTGCAGGTTTATGGCCTCCCACAAGAGTTAGGCACTTTGAGTCATATAAAAATCTGTAAAGAGCGGAATGTTTATTTACCTTGGATTTGCTGGTGGTGTGGCAGATCCTCTACGGCTGTGGCTGTTCATGGCTCCATCCAGGTTCTTGTTTTCTACAAGATAGTTTAAAATGGGTTAGGTTAAGTTTCCACTCCGACGTTTATCGACTCCAACGTTTGGGACTCCTGCGTTTGTCCTAAGACGTAGATGGAGGATCAGTATACCTATCGAACTAGAATTCGTGTATTTTCAAAAATATAATCAGATTTACCTAATTTGGCACAGCTTTCATTGAAAATAGGATTGAATGTTATACAAATAAAAAGAACGGCCAAATATTTGAATAGTCAGAAAATATTTCAAATAGTTTATTTACAATATAAACCTAAGACATGGTTTTCGGCGGGGGGGATATTTTTGAATCTTCCCTCTTAAAAAGTTAACTGTCAACTTACTGAGTTGAGAAGGCATATCACCATCGGCATCACCATTGACAACAGCTCCGTCTCCACCAGCGTCTTTAGCTTCCTCAGGCTAAATAGATAGATAGGTGAATAAACAGAAGGATATTATTTTGCTCCAATAGATATTTGATCATTTTAGTGGATTTGGCTATGTACTAAAGATAGATTGTTAAATATATTTAAAAGATGCATCTTATAATATAAAAGTAGTAAGTCTTTTTTTCCTGACATAAAATTACTGGTCCTATTGGGTTATTTTATCCAATGAATTTTAATAAATGTCCTAAAAGGCTAGGGGCGAAGCAACTAATAGATAAAAAAATTTCAAGACAGGTTGATTAATTATCTATAATAAAAAGTAGTTTGATGTCTGTCCGGGAATATACGTACTGGTCCTGTAGTGGTTTTAGGCTATTTTCTTGAAGGGTCGCTAGTTATACAGATAGAATAAAATATCAAGAAAACCATAGAAAAAAGCATAGAATTACCTCATCGAATATTCCCTGTGCTTCTCTCTCTCTCCTCTCTTCTTCTCTGGTCAATCTTTCCAATTCTTCAGCCATTTGTCTTCTACAAACAATTTAAGGATTAGGCCCAAACCAACAATAATTTAAGGATCAGGCTTAAAAGACAATAATTAAAGCATTTAGCCAGTTAAAAATTCTACAAAGATTAGCCTCCCTCAGTCCGTAAGTATGTAACGCAGGTATTTATAATTTATAAAAAAAAAATTACTTTATAAATCAATAGCGGCTTCGCCCCTAGAAGAATCTAGTGGCACTTTAGAGGTTTTTGTTTGTTAACAGCTCTACGTTACTTCTTTATGTTATGATTCTCTTTATGTTACGTTTCTCATATATTTTTTAGAAATTTTATTTTTTTGTCATTTCTCTTGTGAGGGTGGTTATACCCTCCCCCAAAATAGTAATAAACCTTCCCAGAACCCATGAGAATCTACCCTGTTAAGGAGAACCCGATCGGTTCAGCGGTTAGCAAGATCCTTCGGTACAGACACACAGACAAATAAACATCCTGTTACTTTAGTATAAGGATTTTAAAATCTAAATATATTATTTATAATAATATGTACAGTTCCCTTGGATATCTAAGTAAAAATAAATGTTTAAAAATACTATATAGCTTTAAAACTCTAATTTATGTACATCTACATATTATATATGTATGATTAAAAATATTTTTTTAAAAAATATATACAGTTCATATTTTTATACTAAATCTAGATAAAAACATTATGATCTCAAAATAATAGTATCATTTATTTTTTATAATGAAGGTTTTAAAGTTGCCTAAAAAAATTTTCCTCGAAGAAAAAAAGAAAAAAATATCATTTAGATAAATAATCTACTATACTTAAAAGATATAATATAAATCATCTTTACATTACCAACAGACCGACTATAAGACTTGAAAGTAACCTTGCTTCTGAAACTCTACTAATTTCATTGATTTTAAGGGAAAAACAATAGACGATAAATTGATGTTGATACCCAATAAGAATAAACAAAACTTAAATCGTTGGTACTAACCAATCTTAACTTTATGAAAAAAGTTCTTGGATCTACGAAGAAAGGACATACTTATTAAACTTTGGGTACCAGTATAATTTACAGTTCATTGTCCCCTCCCTCTCTGACTAACATTGAATATAGTATACTATTTTTGTAAAAATAATGTCTATTCTAAGATTTACGTGCCCTTTAGCTAACATTGCCTCAAGCGGGTCCATACCACTGTAATATAATATTCATTATTCAAAATACACTTTATATGTGTTTATTCACTAACAAATCATCTCTTCTAGAAATACATACTATTGCCTGAAATTCAAAATATAACTTTGATAGTAAATTTATTTCTTATTATTATAAATAAAATTACTTAGGATTGCTTTTACTTTATATGCCTGAAAAAACATTATCATATTTCCTGAATAGGTATCTAAAACGCTAATATTCTGGAATAAAAATTTGCCTTAGTTAATATTTCTTGGTCAACTAAGACTTTCAGACAAAGGTCATATGAGAAAAGGGTATTTGAGTAATTACCTTCTTTCAATTTCTTCTGGTGGTGTGGGTGGAGGTGGCAGGTTTGCTGCTATAAGTTGCTGAAATGTTAAAAATATTAGATATACAGTTATCTATCTGAAAAAAATACTACTCTATGCTAAGAAAAGGTTATTAACATCTGTATAACATACTGGTAGATGGGTATCTATAGGAAGGATAAATAAAACTCTACCGAATATAGGGGAGGTAATTTATCTCCCCCCTCCCCAAGTCAAATTACCCTCCTTACTGAGATTTTGTAACCCCCCTCCTCCCCCCACAAAAAAAGAAGCTTGGATGTCCTTGGTTATAAATTTTTAAAAAATACCTTAATTGCTGGAATGCTTTCACCCAGATCCTTGAAACAAGATTCAAAAGCGGCTGCGGCCTCTGCGTAACTGGCTGGGTCGGTTTCCATGATCTTGGTGATCATCTCTGTCACAGCACCCTTCACATCATCCTCTAGGTAAAGTAATAGAGGTCAGAGAACTAAAGGGATGAGATGATGGACGATTAATTAATTTTCACCCTCAATTACGATACAAAATTAACTCCTTTGCAGACTTAGATTGAAATTATTGATGCAAATTCTAAACTCAAGGACTGTACAACCCCTTCAAGGTTAAACAGTCCAAAGATTTTAAGCCAACAAAAGAGAGATCGCGTTTTAGAATTTTGAGTATCAGTATAATTTACAGTGTAATATCCCTCCAGTTTTTAAAAAGATGTACATTAGAGGAGTAATTACTACTGTGTGTCATTTTTTTTAAGTTCAGGTGAATGCATTGGCCAAATAAATTCTTTAAGCGATTTTTTCCCTTATTCTAGATTTCATTAGATTTAGATATTTTATCAAATATGTATCGGATATGCCATGGCTTGTTCTATAATTTGAGTCAATTTGACTTTAACAAGATGTTTGATATTAAAATAAAAGGAAAAGTTTATTACTACTAAAGTCCTATTATTAAAAAAAATAACTAAATTTTTTTCTTGGACTAATGAAAAAAAGAGAACAAATAATTTGAAAAAAAAATCAGAAAACTTTTATCATTTTAAATGTAAACTTACTTGAATAGTCGACTTCTTTAAGATTCTTGCTGATAATTTTGGTAAGCTCTGACTCTGATTTGCCCGTCATATCTTTGAGAGGAGGCATAATTGTAGCGCTGACTACGCTAGCGCTAGCTCCGGTCTTCTTCAGTGTGTCTGTTACCTGCATAAAAATACAATCAGCTGTTTTAAATTTGGAAGATTTTTTTTGTAATTTTCAACGATTTCTTAAAATTTCTCTTCTTAAAAATAAATGTCCCTTAACCCTTAACGGTCGGGGGGGGGGGGGCGTTGAACACCCCCCCATCCGGTTTTTTCTATCTCATTTTCTGTGTGTGAAAGATAAAGAGCCCAAACTGCTTGACTTTTTAAGTATGGGTATGACACATAACTGAGAGTTGGAATTTTTTGAAAATTTCCATCCTGGCGGGCACAGGATGCCAGCAAACCTGGCAGGGTCATCCAGGTAAAGAACAAAAATATTTTTAAAGCATTTTATCTTACCAAATTACTAAAATATCCATTAGTAGTACATCCTCATCTTAAATACAAGTGTTCAAGTCAATTTCAGGTTCCAGGTATGATCCTGCAGGTCCTGATCCTCCAGGTCTCCAGAAATCTTTAAAAGGCTCCTGTGGCCGCAATTTTTGACTTAGAGCTTTTCTTATATGTCTAGATAATGTATTAAAATTTCATAAAGATCCGCCGCCGTTTTCCCGCCGACCGCCGACTGCGGCGGCTGGCAGCTGCCAAGTACAGCTGCGGCCGCTGAAATTTATATTTTGATATTTTAAATATAAAATTTACATAAAATAAACATTTTCTGCAAAAAAATTGTTCTTCTAGCTTTAAAAATAAAAAAATTACAGCCGTTTGAAATTTTTAAGTAAAATAGGACTTAAAAACAAAGGTTGTTAAATTAAAGTGTGAAGGAAGCGAAAATTGACTTAGACTTATAAAAGGTCGGAAATTCATCATAACACAGGGGACTTGCACAACATTTTTTAGCCCTCTAGCTCTAATAGGAACTGAGATAATAAGGGGGGGCGTTGAACGCCCCCCCCCCCCCCCCGACTGATTAAGGTGCGGCAAGGGGCCCGACTGTTAAGGGTTAAATAATAAAATTACACATTGTTACAAAATACGCAAATAAGAAGAATTACCCTAGTTTTAGAGCAGCTGTGCTACTAAAACGTAAAAGAACACTAACCTCATATGTGATTCTCATGTCCTTTTCACCGCGGGCCTTCAGGTTGCTGATCATGTTGTCAGCCACGTCCTCCAGACTGCAGCGTACCTGAATAATAATTAGGAGTTTTTCAATTGCTATAAAGTTCAATAAAATACCTATTACTCTTGATGAGACATTAAACACAATAATCCACCCACATAAAAATAATTTCTAGGAGATGAATATTTTAAGAAATGAAATTTTTCCAAGTAAAGTTAAATCCTAAGAAATTTAACTGGTTATAACTAACTGTCTTATAATATGAATGAAATGAAAAAATGTGCATAATTTAAACCAATAACAATACATGATCAGATTGTTCTGCACTTTATTACCTTTGATACAATAAAGAGATTGACCATTTGATAATTTCTGTACTACTGTAGTTAAAATTTATATTTCTTCTAAATTTATGTAAAAGGTACAAATGGATTTTTTCCATATAAAATATTTCTTTGTGGGAAAGGGGAGGGTAAAAAACCCGATCATTACTAGTATTTTAAATGATATCAATCAACAAGAAAATACCTGAATGAGAGTTTTGTCGACATACTCGATGACATCGTTGAGAATGTTGGCCTTCATCTTGAGGTTGTTGTAGATCTTGGTTGTGTCGTCCACATCGTTGGGCTTGATCACCTCGGTCATACGGTCCTGGTGCAGATAGCAAGAGCGTAGGCATACATCTGTTTTTTTTATAGACATGGGTTCATATCATATACTGTCATTAATAAATTATGAATTATTTGTACTTTCCATCAAAGTTCCACTGAACCCGCCACTTAGTTAAAAATAAATAAATAAGGGGAAAGGGTGAAGTTTTTCTATGCTATATTCCTGAATTGGCGCTAACCCTAGCCTGCGGGACCTAAGCCTGTGGTGCCTTAACCCTTCGGGGGTACCCAATAAAACCTAGCTTGACCTACAGTAACAAACATACAAATTAAAAACTCTACTCTTAATTTTAATTTATAGTAAGATAAGTGAGAAAGAGGGTTTTTTACTTCAAAAAGCATTTAAGTGAAACCACCATAAATTTTCTTACTTTTGGCCACATCTGGGTACAAAAAAAATTGCTACGTCCTGTATCCTGCCTTGATTTCGTCCACCAGGGAGGCTGTGGCCTCGGGAGGCATCAGACCGTCAGATAACACTCTGGCAACCTACACATAGACAAAACATTAATTACCGTAGAGAGTCATTTAAGCTTTTCTATTTCGTTTAGATATGAGCTTTTCTCAAGAGACAAGTGATTCTTCTTTCCGCAATCATTTCCGATTTATACACATTTACCGAGATATCGTAATGATAGGCTAACCCAAACGATATTCTCCTAATTGGGGTTGATATAGATCAGAATAATCTACCATTACAGAAGGAAATACAGAATATAGGACTATAGACAAATGAAATAATAGAGGGATAGACAGACAGTAAAGAGGAAAGTAAGAGAGACAGACAGACAAACAGAAAGACAGACCGACAGGAGGACAGGCATACAGGAGGACAAACAAACAGAAAGACAAACAGACAGGCACAAATAAAACAAAAAAGTTTGGAAGTGTTGGTAACTAATTGGCTGTTTACCTCAACTGCTGGTACACCATTCTCACAGATGGACTTCTCCATGAACATAACCTTGGCCAGCTGAGATGCGTCAACGCCTGTAACAAAAAATGCGTAAGAAAGGTACTTTTACTTTTTGTAGAATGATTTCTCTTGAGAGGATGGAGGTAACCTTTCCCAAAATATTGACAAACCCCAAACTGTCCCAGTTTTGAGCAAGACGATTCCAGTTACGTCATATACGTTTCGGGAAAGAAAAAGGGAAGGGGGGAAGAAAATCTCTTCAAAAGAGATGGTAGAAAAGGGAATAGATTTTCTTCCCCCCTTTCCTTTTTATATGACGTCACAGAAATCGTCTTGCTCAAAACTGGTACAGTTTGGGGTTCGTCCAAAATATTCATAAAACCTTCTTAGGACCTATACGAAGCTTCGTTCTATAAGAGAACCATATCGGTTAAGCAGTTCGATATCTTTCGCTCCACAGATATAGATAGACAGTCATACTGTAACTTTTACATATGGATAATTAATTCTAAAAATATTAAGTAATTTTATTTTAATTTACCTAGTAAGCTGGCACATTTGAGGGCCATGTTGGCACGACCGACAGCGTCTTTAGAAAGACCAGCGGATTTTGTTGCTCTTGCAAGATTCAATTCTATTGCCTCCTGGGAGTTAGGGGATACACCACCAATTGTGTCCTAAAATATAATTTTTAATAAATGCTTCTGAGCTAAAAATTTCACTAATTAAAAGAAAGGGAGCGAATTTTTAATTGTAAATTTTATTGGTATTCTAAGTTTTAAAACATGTTATAAACATTTTATAAATTAGCTAAAAAAATCTTTATTTACTTTCATTTAATCTTGACTAGCATTGTGAAAACTTTTCAACAAATAATTTGGTTATCATCATCGGGATGTACAATAAATCTAGCGTTCGTTGTCTTGTCCCTTAAGTAAATAAGATACATGGGCCAAAATAGCTTGTACTGCACTTTGTTGCGCCATTTATGTACTGTCCATGCTTTTAGTATCCCAGGTTCGATTACCTTCAAATTTTTCATCTCGGTCCATCCAGGTTCATTTTCATTGTCCAGCGCCAAGTGTGTCCTGACGGGCATCTGGACATCCACCTTGGCCAGCTTGGCGCAATCGGCCCAGGATGCCAGGATGGCCTGCTTGATCTCCTCCTTTGTTTCATCAGGAATCTAAAAATGGTTACAGACATACTAGAGACGTTAAAAATAATACCAACTGCTGCTAATACTCGATCTAGCGAGTGACATGAATGGTAGTAGTGAAGGGAATGCCCTGGGCCGTAAACAGGCACAACGTATTTGCATGCACAGTTAGGACTTCCAGCCAAAGGTCAGGCAATCAAAGGGTTGATAGTCTATGATGGTATTCAATTAGAATGAACGATACCCTACAGACAGACAAACAGTTGGGAGATAATCGTTTAAGAAGGCGGGTATAGTCCCTTTCGTGGCAACGCTCCTTAAGGGGCGATTCTTAGTTTTTTCACAGTAGCATTTCTCCTATTTCTAGTCCCTGCGGAGGGCTCTAACCCTGCGGGGCCAATTGCCTAACCCTGTGAGCAATCACCTAACCCAATATAACCTAACCTAACCTAAAATAATCAAAAGCCATTTTAAAAATACGACGAATCGCCCCTGTAGGGGCGTTGCCACGATATGGACTATCGTAAACAGTACAGTACCAAAGTCGTTTATAGGGTGTGTTAATATTAAATTTATATGGATTGCCTTCCACTTGTCTTACAACAAATGTCTGTGCACACCAAGTCCTGTAATCAAACTAATATGTATACCTGTCCAAGATTGTTCATGGCATTGGCAATGTGCATGGAGTTGCCACCCTTCTTTGACAATGTGCTCTCGATGACCAACACCTTGGCAACGTTCTCTGGGGAGGATCCACAGGCACCGATGGCTTTGTGCACTAACATCAACTAAATAAATAATAACAAGGATTAGTATTTGCTAAAATAATGCTGAGAGAGACAAGAGGGGACAATGGGCTGTTTATTACGCTAGTCCCCAAAGATTTATAATTACGTTTTCTTATTCGTTAGCTTAGCAGCTTTGGGGACTTTAGGGAATTTTAATTGGTGGATAATTAAGTTGAGTGTTCAAACGTTTCAAAAACAAATATTGATCTACAGAAGGGGTAATTATGTGTATCATCATTGTGAATGTTGAAACTAATGGCAGTTAATCCTGGGAAGAATAGACCAATACATATTTTAAGTTAGAAAGGATTCGTGATATTTTACTCTCTAGGTATATATTTTGTATGTACACTGAACATTCACTCTATAACAGACTGTGCTGGTTCTGGTTCTGTGCTACTTAATGTTGTCATCCTTGTTTATTTTTATGTTTCCATGTAATGAAAACCTTATCTATAATACAAAGTAGAACGATGTATGTCTGTTTGTTTGTTTGTCTGTCTGTTTGTCTGTTTGTTTGTAGCAAAGGATCTCGCTAACCGCTGAACCGATCGGGTTCTCCTTTACAGGGTAGCTTCTCATAGGTCCCGGGAAGGTTTATAACTATTTTCTTTGGGGGGTGGGACACCCCAGACCCCCCATAAAAGTAAAAATACCCCCCCCCCAAAAAAAAAAAATAAACTAAAATTAAAATAGTGGGTTCCACACACACCCCCCCCTCCCTCCTTACCCCCAAAGAATTTTTTTTTTAATTTTTCTTTTAAATCTTAAATACGAAAAATTGGTTTGATAAAACCTCTTCGGGCAAAGCCCCTAGAAGCAAGGGGCGAAGCTGCTAGTAGTAATAAAAAGTACTTAAATTTATTTTTATCTAACTTAATTGCTTTAACATAAAAAAAATGTTAAACTACAATTTTTAAATTAAAATGACAATGACAAATAATGTAAAAAAATAAGCATAAAAAATCAAGGAAGAAGAACTATTCTCAAAAAAGTAAATAAAAAACAGTTTTACAATTGGTTACCCCTTTTAAAAGACACTCAAAATTAATCTTTTTATAAAAGTACTACGATGTCAGTCTGTCTGTGTGTCTGTAGCAAGTGATCACGCTTACAGCTGAACCGATATGATTCTCCTTTTCAGTGAAGTCTCTTTTAGGTGTAGGGAATGTTTAGGGATGATACCTACACCCTCCCAAGTAAAATCGCCTCTAGATAAATATGTACCCATCCCCCCATCAAAAAAAAAGACTGGTGCTTCTTTATAAAACTTATATTAGCCGTCTCCTCTTCCTTTCCTTCCCTCAAGTGCCCCTAGAGACATAAGAATGCTGTAATTGTTATCAATTCACAACACGTGTCCGTGTCACAGATAAAAATTTGAATAGTTGCAATTTTGTAGTAGAAGTGAACCCTAATCTGTTGCTACGACACTTTTTATGGAAATATTAGAACTCCATGCTAACAGGGATAGTGGTATACACAAATTAACATTCAAATAAAAACTTTTTTGGATCATCTATGTTTTAAAAAAATTTGGGTGATAAAATTCTTCACTGTAACAAAAACCAAATGTGTCATTTACCATATTTTTTTTATCAAATATTCTTTCTTTATTTAGCCGCGGAAAATTGTCAATGGCTGTCTATTCTTTCATTTCTTTAAGATTCCTCTAAACAATGAGCAATGAGCAACCAGTTTTTTAAATTTAATTATCTGTCGGTCTGTTAGTAATGCTTTGTTTACAATTCATTTATAGAAGAAATATGATTTACTTGGCTGTTAATTGATATACACGGATAAATTTGTTGTGGCACTTCCTCAATCCAAAAAAATCAATCTCAATTTTTCTCTTTCGATATCTTCCTTTATTCATGTTAAAAGTTGAGTTAGAGATATTCTCTTTGCAATGGTGCAATGTTTATTTTATTTAATTACAATACACTTTTCTGTTTATAAACAAAACATCGTTACTCTATATATATTTTTTAGGGTTTTCCTTATGAAGTTTGCATGTCATAAAAAAGTATAAAAGCAAAATAAATTAAGGTATCTTCTAAGGCGATTGATATTTCTTTAAATGTAATAAAACAAATATATCAAAACTTCTCTGAAAATTGTGATCCATCCGTTTATGAGATCTTGGCAGACATAATTACATACAATTTCAGACGTACAGACAGGCAAACAGATAGACATCTTGTTACTTTAGTAAACTCTACTAATTATGTGGTAGCTTGACATCAACATTGCATTCGATGTTATAAATCTTATAAAATCTTTATAACAAGGATGACAACATCCATAAAAGCGAAGCACTAAAACGGTAAGACAAACGGACATTAACATTTGTATAGTGTCAGAACTGAATAATCAGAATATAAATGTATAAGAGTAGAACCTAAATTGTAAGTAAATTTGTTGATAAACTGCTTGATACAGGATAATGTTTATGGACATACTTACATCTTTAGGACTTGATTATAGAGTTGCTTCGCTTATAACATTATACTTTGTTGTCCAAAGAATTAATATACCAAAAATCAGATCAATCGGTTGATTAGATCACATGCAAATTTGTTGTTGAAAAAGTAAAAAAAAATCAACATGTTTAAAATGAACGTACGGACATTCTGGTAATGATTTTAGAGTTGCTTTCTAAATCGTACCTAACTACAAAAGGAATCACAATGCAAAGTTTGAAATCGATAGGACAATTCTAACATGCCTAAACAAATGAAAAAAAGCTATCTGTTACGGACGTACGGACGGACCGACCCTAATTATAGAAAAGCTTCGCTTTTAAAAATATCTCATTCTCTATATATACCCAATGATTTCAAAGGATAAAACAATCGACGACAAATTGATATACATCCAAGGATGTCCAAAGGGGGGGGGGGGTAAAAGGGTGATAAACCCTCCTTAAAAAATTTTTAATTTTCAACCCCCTGAAATGAAAAGCTTGGACGCCCTTGTATACATCCCCAATGATGATAAACATAATCAACTCGTATGCAGATAAAATTAATATTGGTTAAAAAGAACCAATCAAAGTTTTTTACCTATCAAACGTCCACTCCTATATACATTATCTCTTTATTTCTCATAAAAAATTAATTCTTCTTAATTGTTCTAAAACTAGAAATTAAAATACGCCCTCCTTGCAATAAAGAATATCAAGTTATTTGACTCTCTTTTATTTCTACTTATTGTTTTCATAACATTGTACTTTCGCACGATGCCTGTTTCTTACCTATTTGTACCCAACTTCACAAATAAGAAGACCAATACTGGAATATGTATAAGTGTGCAATTATTAACAAAGAAACTTCTGGAAAAGTATAGAAATAAGGTATAATCCTTGCAAAAGACGACTAGGCTACAAAAATCTCATCATCTACTTTTTTGGATTTGTAAAAGGTTATTGTTAGCCCTTTGTTCAGGGCACCAGCATATCTGGGATCTTTAAAATCTAACCAACAATACATTAATATTCAAAATAAGTCGAAAAGTTTGTACTTTTTTTAGTTGGAAAAAAATTAGCTCAATAATATCTTTTTCATGCAATATGTGAAAATTTACAACAACAAAAACCAAGTTTCCAATGTTGGTCATTGCATTATCTGTTGAAGCAGATTTTTTTCAACAAATTTTCAGAAATGTGTCGCATAATTTTTTACGCACTTTTTTCTGAGATGTTTATTGTAAAAATATTTTGAAGCAAAAAATCAAATAATATAAAGGAGAGTAAAATTGTATACAACCAAAATCGACTTTATATTTATTCAAAAAAATTTCCAGGTATATAAATATATAAAGGTATATAAATCATATGATTTTTAAAAAAGAACCAAAAGATTTTAATTTAGAAATAATACAATGTGTTTCAGAAAAAACTGCGTTTTCCAGTTTTGGGAATCAACCAGAAGGAGCATGAAAAAAATAATTATAGGTCCATATTATCTGTAAAAATGCACATAACATTTACTTAAGGTGGTTTTCGATATCTCTAAAAATGTGGCTGTACTGATAGGTAGGTTAAAAATGCCTGATCCTAAATCTGTGACAACAATGAGATTCAATTAATTTATTTTTTTCCAACATATAGGCTGAAAAGTTCAATATTAAAGTAATAAAAGGTTAAATCAAAGTCGGCATTCGAGATTTTTTACATATTATCTTTTTTTGGCTACATGCACAGAGCTTTTTGGGTTCCTCGGAATTTAGTTTTTTCTATTTCTCTAAACCGCAGTTTTATTTGAAACACCTTGTACAAATACAAAAAGCTAAGTTAAGCTCCCATAAAATTGAAATCAAAATCAGTTCATTGGTTAGCGAGATATTAAAGAACAAGCAACATAAAATAATTTTAACTTTTATGATAGAATTAATGTATAATATAACCAAAAATTCCTTACCGTTGTGAAGTCTTTGGGGGAGATTTCTGCTTTCTTCAGAGCTAAATTCTTCTGCTTACTAAAATAAGAAACATATATCATAATAGTACCAAGATGTGTGTATGTCTGTCTTCGTGTATCTTATTACATCTCTATGTTTTTTCTTTACAAGGAAGATTCGTATAGGTCCAAGGAATATGTATAACTTTTTAAGGTTAAGGTATCTCTACCCTCCCAAGAGAAATAACCCCTCAGAAAAGAGCTAAAACCTTAAAAGTTTTCAAATTAAAAGATCTTTTTCTTCTAAACTTGTTTATTAATGTTAATTCGTCTGATTTTTAGCTTTAAAATTATTGTTTTTAAGTGAGGGAGATTCTTTCAGTTTATAGTAGCAAAGCTACTCTATTAGTGATTATGTCTTTCCTTCTGTCTTTAACTGTTCGGTTATCTCTCCTGTCTCTCTCTCTCTCTCTCTCTCTCTCTCTCTCTCTCTCTCTCTCTCTTCTCTTCTCTTTCTCTCTCTCTCTCTCTTTCTCTCTCCCTCTCTTCTTCTATATCTTTTTCGCTCTCCTCTCTCTCTTTCTCGTTCTCTCTATCCATGAATAAATGTTCTTTTTTGAAATTAGAAATTTCAAACAGCTTTGCTATTAGTGGGCGCATTCATCCTTGCTCTTCTACAATTATTTAAAAGACAGACTAATTATATTTACATAAATCCTCTAAATTAGTTGACCTCTAAAGAGTAAAATACAAAATTAATAAATTAGCCTAACTAGCTCCACAAGTAGCATTTAAATTAATTTGTGTAAAATTAAAATTAAAAGAAGCTTGGAATGTGAGTGAGCTATGAAAGGTGTTTCAAAAATGGGGGCAATGGGTTGAAGGAAATGTGTCTTTGCAGGAGATCTTTAATGATATTATATTAAGATTCTATTTTATAAAAGTACTAAAGTTGTTTGTCTAAAGCTCAAGATTTTGGGAAGGTTCATATAGGGTTTTTAAATATTTTTTTTTATTCAATTATTTAGATGGTTTTAGACTATTTTCTGCCCCCTGCCTTTATCATCAAATACAAAACACCTAGATGATAGGAGTGAAGCCACTAATACTATATAAAGTAGGTAATAGTATGAGAAGAAGGGAGGGGTGGGGGGGGGTGGTAATATAATAATCAATAAAATTCCTTATATTGTTCTCTCATTCGTTGGCTCAAAAATTCGAACCCTTTTATTCAATTTTTTTCACAAATAATAATAATCAACAGAATTGTTAATCATTGGGTATATACATAAATTTATAGTCTATTGTCTTATCCCTCTAGATCCCTGGTATTAATGATACTAAATTAATGATTCTAAAACTAAAACCATAGTCATATTTTCATGCCCATAAAAAAGTAATTTTGTTTATCCACTTCATAAAGTTACTTGTATATTGTCTTGTCCCTTGCTATCCCTAGTGATACTGTTGGGTATATTCTGAAAATGCGCCTTGTTTCACTCAGAACTGAGGTGAATTAAGAAGGAACACCCGCGTGGACGGTTAACTTAATTCAGGGAAATAAGGATAAGTTATGTGGTAATTTGCCCTAAAAACACCTTAAACTAAAGGTGCTTTCCCTTAAAGTGCTTAGTATAGCAATTAAACCCCATTTCTCTTATTTGAAGTAAATTGAAGTAGTGGAAGAAAAGAAAGATTTTTTTCCTAAGCCTAACCCATTAGGAAAACGGTAACCCAGCGGGACCTCTACATGCAATGTCCTTACACTGTGGGGCTACTCAGTTTTCAATGTAACCTAACCTAGCATGATCTACCAGGGGCGTACAAGCTTTTTTATTTGGGGGGGGGGGAGGGTAAAATTTTTTTTAAGGAGGGTATTTTTTTTGGGGGGGGGGTAATTCCCCCCCCCACTATAATTTGTTAGCAGGGGTAAATTTTGTTTAACCCCCCCCCCAAAAAAAAAAAAAATTTAATAAAAAGGTACCTACATAATTATGAAATACTATTCAATATTTAGTAGTAAAAATGATTATCCCCCCCCCCCTTGGACGTCCTTGTGACCTACAGCAATAAAGAAACAAACCAAAACTACACCACTCCACCCTCCACCAAATTTATTTTTAAAACAATGCGGGGGTTGAGTTGCAGTGCTGAAAAAGGTACTGTATGTTATGGCGCTGAATTACATTTAGAACAAAACTGACTAATAATTTACAGATTATTTATCTGTACCTTTACCCGTGACTAAATTAAAAACAAAAATGTTTTATTTGGAAATAGATAACAATTCTAGGCTTGTATTTTAACTCTAGGATAGAGATAAATATCATAAAATAATAATGTGAGATATAACAAAAACAGCTTAAATTCTCATAAATTTTTTGACACACTTTTTTTGATGGATTATTCTATCAAATTGTCCCCGTGTTTTAAATTAAAAGTGTTTAATTGTGTTTGTGTGATTTTAAGGCGTGCCTACTAGAAAGTTCTCACTGTGTGTCAGTCAACTTGCTGTCTTGGTTATTTAAAATTACGCTTTCACTATAACTTGTTGACCACTGATCACCAACCTTCATTTTTTTAAAGCGAAGCTTTTCTATAATTAGGGTAGGTCCGTCCGTACGTCCGTCCGTAACGGATAGCTTTTTTCGTTAATTTAGGCATGTTAGAATTGTCCTATTGATTTCAAACTTTGCATGGTGATTCCTTTAGTAGTTAGGTACGATTTAAAAAGCGTAGCAACTCTATAATCATTACCAGAATGTCCGTACGTCCATTTTAAACATATCGATTTTTTTACTTTTTTAGTCCTAAAAATGTAAGTATGTCCTTAAACATTATCCTGTATCCAGTAGTTTTTCAACAAATTTACTTACAATTTTGGTTCGACTCTTATACATTTATATTCTAATTATTCAGTTCTGACACTATACAACTGTTAATGTCCGTTTGTCCTACCGTTTCAGTGCTTTGCTTTTGTGGAAGTTGTCATCCTTTATAATTGAAAAAGTGGCGCTATTTTTAGTTTGTTTGTTATAAGTTTATGTCAGGTATTTAGCATAAAATTTGGTGCAAAGATATTTTAATCCTTGTTCTCTAAAACAAGGATAACATAAAATGAACAAATGAGAAAGTCAGAAAGCGAATATAGAAAAATTGTCCTAGGAATCAATATATCAAAAGTCCAAGATGGACGTACAGACGGATCGACCCTAAATGCAGGAAAGCTGCGCTTTAAAAACTTTAATTTGTTTATCTTTGAAGCATATAAATGAGTATATATTGGAAATGAACCTTAAATACACACATATTAATTAACTCAGCAGACTTTAATTTTAATTTAATTTTAGAAACAAACAACATAGTTTTTGGGATTTTTGTGTAAAAAAAATTTCTTTTTAAAATTGCAAAATAATTTATTGAAATATTTGATCTTAAAACTTATTTAGGTCCTTTGAAAAACGCAGGAGTCCCAAACGTCGGAGTGGACAAACGCAGGAGTGAAAACTAAACCTAATCTATACTATTTTAGACCATCTTATAGATTTTTTAAATGCGGGGGGCTTATTTGTACATTCATATCTTAACCTAACCTAATCTGTATAGAAATACTTAATTAAATTAATATTTTAACACACCTGCGTTTGTCCACTCCGACGTTTGGGACTCCTGCGTTGGTCCTGAAACCCTTATTTAGCAAAATGTAAAATGAGATTTTGACCGACAAATTACTTTTTATTTATTTATATCAAACATTTTGGTGAAGTCTAAAGTACTCGTATTTATTAAAAAAATTAAATTATTTTTTATAAATATTAGATCTTCGGGGATTAGACATTTGATGATAATATATAGATGCTTTGCCTGTATCAATTTTCTAATCGTCATGTATATTAATAATCATCTACATATATAACATATATTACAGAGTTGCTACGCTTATCAGGTTGTATCTAACGGGCATAGGAATCGTCATGCCAAGTTTGAATTTGATAGGCCATTCTAATATGCCTAAATTATCTATAAGAGCCTGCATTGTCAAACTGACAAAAAATGTAGAAAAGCGTTGATTTCCAAAATTGTAAACTCATTGAGTCAGATGACTTACTATAAAATTAATTAAAGTAAATTTACAATCTTCTAATTTTACAAAAATAGAAGTAAAAGAATAAATAAATTTATTCGTTTTTGGTAGCTTAAATATATTCAGGGATGAGGGGAGATTGAAATTGGAAATTATGCTTGTAATAATTACTCTCAATCGTTGGCCTAAACTTTAGGTACTTTTACCAAATCAATAACTCACCTGATTTGAAGTATATTTTTTTGTTGGGAGATTGTTGGGAGGGGTTATAACCCTCCCCCCCCCCCCACCAAAAAAAAAATTATCGGGGGTTTGAGGTGGAGGTGAAATCGTGATTTTTCAAAGAAATTTGTGGTTATGACCCCTTTGACGTAATTTCAAATATAAGTTATATCTACTTATGGGATGATTTTGTTTATCATAATACTAGGTGTACATCAATTTATTGTCTTATACCTTAAGATTCTTGAATTATCCCTTTGAATCTATTTTTAATTAAGTGCAGCTTCTATACCACTATAGGATGCTGTACGTATTGGAGCAAATTTCAAATTGTTTTGGCGTGTGACGTCATACCCCCATCTCTTTTCTAGGGGGTTTCTTTCCTCCTTTCCTTTTCTTTCCCCTCACTTGTGACGTAAATAAACAGCCCCGTCAAATCAATTTAAAAATTGTCCCCATTTTTTGCACCAATACGTACAGCATCCCACTATAGTCTACGTACAGCATCCCACTATAGTCTATCTCAGTAGTGAGTCTAGAAAAATGTCTTCGTCTTGTTTGTTTAGTGACTAATTATTAAATTTGATTTGCTTTAAAACGATATATTTTTGATAATACGTATTTTTTAAGTGTTTTCTATTCCTATTGCATAACTGTACATTTCTGTTCTTTTTCATCCAAATTTTGTCAGCTGATTATTAGTAAGGTGCACTGATTACAGAGATAATTGTCCTTGTTAAGCTTTTAGAATGTTCTAGATTAATAAACATCGTATTTTAAAAGACAATAAATAGCTGAAGTTTAAAATTGAAATAGTATTTGTATTTTTTTGGACATTCTTTGTAAAGAATTTATTTAGAGGGCTCGCCAGCCGCGTATGTCAATAAGACTACTCAGCTGCAGATTGACTTAAAAATCTACTTGGCTGAAGCTGCAATTGGTTGAGAAATAGAGCCAATTTAAATTAAATAATACAAAAAAATATAACCCGAAACAACTAAATTTGTGTCTATTGATAATTTGTCTCAGAGAAATTAAAGGACAGATTTTTCTTGCGAAAGTTAATGTCATCTCTCCCAAAATGATGATAACATTTTCCTGGACCTACAAGAAACATCTCTGTAAAGAACAACCATATCGGACAAGAGGTTAACAAAATCTTAAGGTACATACAAACACAGTTGAGTTTGCGGCTGGCTAAAAATGAGCGGTTATACACACGCGGCTGCGTAAGCGGCTGCCGAGCCCTAATTTCTTGCATATGAAACAAGGTCAATATTTATTTAGGTATGGAATTTAACTATGGAATTATTCAGGGATAAAGGGACAGGGCAATAGATGAATATTTTATCTTCTTTAAATTAATATGTGTTAAGATGAGCTTTCAGTATAGCTTAAGATTATTGGGCATAGAATTTTCGATAAATTTATGCTTAATTGTTACCTACCTCCCTTGTACATAATATACTTAATTAATGGGTGTGTCTCGACGTAAAAAAATAAGGCGCAAAGCATCTTTACAGGTGATCGTTTTCATAAACATTAATTTGTTTTCATAAATAAGAGAAGATGGAAGTAACAAGTGACAAAAAATTATCCGTGTGTCTGTTTGTATGTCGGTAATCATGCTCCCTATTCGGTTTGTCTTACTACTTCCCTTTCTCTTTCTGTAACTCCTCCCTATCTCTTTCTCTCTCTCTCTCTCTCTCTCTCTCTCTCTCTCTCTCTCTCTCTCTCTCTCTCTCTCTCTCTCTCTCTCTCTCTCTCTCTCTCTCTTCTCCCCATCTAAAGATTTTTTTTTAAGTTTCGCAACTGTTGAACACAATTGCCCTTGTTTAAGTTATTTATCTCTCACTGCTATATTATACAATGATTGTATTTTTCCAATAAAAACATTTATGTTTCAAATAATTAGAAAGAATCTCTAGTAGTCTGACCTAGAATCAATTAATCAGGGGAATACTTTAGGGTAGGCGGGGATAGGACAATAGCTGAATAATGAATTAAACACACAAAATAAAAACATATCTCCAAATTTATAGAATTTGCCAAATACTGAATAAAAATTGGTTACCCCTCTCAATCATTGGCATCTTAAGACCCAAGGGTATCTTCAAGAAAATTCTTCATTTGTAATTTCCCTCAAAAGGTCGTGCTTATTCTAATATGACGTCATTCGGGATACTTTGGCAGACAGTTTTACATTTATCCCCTTTTTATAGGCACTATAAAGAGCTTCATAATTTTAGTGCTATACATGCACTGTGAGAGAAAAACCCAAATACTATTGTCTGCTAGAAAATTATTGTTCCTGCTTGACAATCTAGGGCAGCAAATATATTATTGTTACCTTAAAAGTTTATATTCAGCTGTGCTGGCTAGATCCTCCTTGCCAAATGCTTTCATCAGGATCTGAGCCTTCTCCAGGATTTCTTCAGCTGACATACCAGAGGCTTGGAGCTCTTCCATCATGGCTTTCATAACCTAGGTATTATATAGATAGATAGAGAGGTTTCGTGACAATTGCGTCAAGGAATATTGCAACAGCTTGATCAGCTGATAAAGTAAAGGCTTGCAACTCTTCTATCACAGCTTTCATAACCTAGGTAATATTTAAATAACTAGAGTTGGCTCGATATAACTATCTCCCTATTGGCTAGTTTTCTATATGCATATATATTTCTCAATAAATCTATTTTCCTCACCCGGCATTACTATTTAAACGGAAGTAAATATTTAATAATTTAAATATTCTTAAAAAGATCTTTTAAATTATATTTTTTTCTTTACATTACCATCACCAAAGGGTTTATTATATGATTACAATTTTAGTTCAATATTTGAACACACAAAGTGTCGCCACAATCGAATTCTTTTAAAACAGAGTTTTCTTAAATTTATTATATCATAAATTTAAATTTTCTTTTTTATGATTAGAAATTAAATACTTCATTATAATGTAAATAGCAACATGAAATGAAAAAATTAATTTGTTTTTAATAAAGTAAAATAATGGGTCTTATCGTTATGGGCAATGAGAGTTTATTATGGATTATTGGAGCACTATGAGTTTCCAACGAATAGTCCTTGGAAAACTTGAGCTCGTTTATAGACATTTATTTCCTATATAGATCTGACATGGATCTTGAAGCAATTAAGCAGGCCGTTTTGTACAGGTTAAAAATTGGAAGATTTCATTAAATAAAAGTTATCGCAAATATACTTAGTAAATAAGAGAGGTTTCGTGACAATTGAGTCAATGCATATTGCAACAGTATAATAATAAGTTGATAAATCAGAGGCTTGCAGGTCTTCAATCATAGGTTTCATAACCTAGGTATAATATAGATAGATAGAGAGGTTTCGTGACAATACACTGCAACAGTAATATCATCTGACAAACCTGAGGCTGTAACTCTTTTATCATAACTTCCGTAACCTAAGAATTATATAGAAATTTAGAGAGATTTTGTGGCTATTGTGTAAATGTATATTGCAACAGTTTGGTCAGCTGATAAACTAGAGGCTTGAACTCTTACATCATAGCTTTCATATCCAACTTATTGTAAATTACACTGGTGCCCAAAGTTATTTTATTAATTGGCTCAAAAACTTTGGGTACTTTTGTTGAATTTTTTTTGTCTGTGGTAGTTTTGTTTATCATAACTTGTGATTGTTATCAATTTTTCGTCCATTGTCTTATCTCTTAAAATCCCTGATCAATTAACTGACCTCTTCAGTGCCAGCACCAGCGTTGATGAGTGAGCAGGCGGACATGAGTGCTCCCATCATGGCGGGGTCCACTGTGTCACCCATGTTGGGCACCAACAACTCAGCCAGTCTGTTACCAATCTCAGGATTGCCTACAAAAAAAAGTTTAGTTTAGACAAACAAATTTATTTATTCATCTAAAGATATGTTGGCCTATTATTTATAACTTTTATTGGCTGGTTAAAATTTAGAAAGTATAGCAACTCTATACTCATTCAGTATGTCCTCCTGATATTCTAAATATTGATTCCTAGAACTATTAGGCAAATGGTTATTAAAAGCGCTGTCACTACATATTTTTAATGGTCGATGGCTATCTGATTTATATTTGTTCAGCTCCACTCTTTTCTCATCCCGTTTTTAAGGGATATTTTTACTAATTCTTTCCGGTTAGGTTAGATAAAGTATTTTGTTTTAGGGTCTATTAGTGCAATAAGTCAATAAGGTTTCTACTATATTTTTTAAATATTTTTTTAAATTTTTCTCAGAAACTCTCTTATTTCCTATATTGCAACGCAACAACAACAAACAATATATTTTAGTTTTGTTTGTTTTCAAATTTAAAGGTATACATAAAGGGCACAACATCCGCAGTAGGATTCAGCCAAGTTCTTAGCTAACTGCAATCGCAATTAAATCGTCAAAGGCAAAGCATGACTGACGGCTGACAGCGAAATATCTTTAGACGCTTAAATTTTATTCAGACGAGCCCTTTGCTTTTATATAAAAAACAAGGATGACAACATCCATAAAAGCGAAGCTCTAAAACGATATGACAGACGAACATTAACTTTTATTGAGTGTCAGAACTGAATATACAAAATATGAAAATATAAGGTTTGACAAAATTATACGTAATTTTTTTTGCAAATCTTCTTAAATACAGAATTCTGTTTAAGGACATACTGACATTTTTAATACTTGATTATAGAGATGCTTCGCTCATAATATTGTACCTTATTGTAATAGAAATCGGTAATCAAAAAATTAGGTCAATCAAATGATTTTATCACATAAAAAATTGTTATTAAAAAAGTAAAAAAATCAACATGTTTAAAATGGACGTACGGACATTCTGGTAACGATTATACAGTTGCTACGCTTACTAAATCGTACCTAACTACTACAGGAATCACCACGCAAAGTTTTAAATCGATAGGACAATTCTAACATGCTTAAATTAACGAATAAAAGCTAACTATCTCGGACGGACGTACGGACGGACGTACGGACCGACCCTAATTATAGAAAAGCTTCGCTTTTAAAAACAATCAGCTATAACAGGCTTTTTTTTCAACAATGTAGCCGCAGCAATTTTAATTTGCAGCCGCCAAGCCCTTGTATACACCTTTGCACTTTTTCAAGAATTATATTTCCATAAATGTCTATGTTAATGCACCTAAACTAATCTTTTAAGTCCACAAAGTTGTTTTAAATTTGACAAAAGAAAAAAAAGGAAGGTTTGATATTTGATTAAATCGAGTCTAAGATCTTTTATTTTTTTGTGGAATTCAGGGTTTAAGAGGATAATTAATGCCACAAAAAAATATTTTCATTGTTACAGAAATAGTTTAAAAACTAGCGCTGCGCCCCTATCGTCTGGGGTATCTTTGTTTACCTAAAAAAAGGGTAGCCTAAAAACATCCTGAGACTTATGTAAAGCTTCCTTTAAAGAATAACTCAATCAGTTTAATTATTTATCGCTATCAAGCCTATCATTCATGTTAATTTGTCTAAAAGCTTGGACTTCCAAGATGGTTTAGGAGAATACAAAATTTTATTTGGATAAAAAAGACCATTGTTTTTGTCAATTTAACAATCCAATTTAACAATCTAGGAGAAAATAAAATAATTTAGTTTTCTGGGAAGTAGTGCATTTTCAAACTTTAGATTTAGAAGATTTTTATGTCTGCAGCTTGTAAAATATAAACAATGGCAGACAAATGTATACCTATTGAAAGATTTGATCAAGACAATTTTTGACAATTGAAGCAATGTAAATTTGTGAGTACGTAAAAAAAGAACCCTAAACTTATAAATGACCCATACTAGATTTGCTGTTTGCGTAAACAGCCATTTAATAGACTTTAAATAATTTTTAAAAGCGAAGCTTTTCTATAATTAGGGTCGGTCCGTCCGTCCGAGATAGATAGCTTTTATTCGTTAATTTAGGCAGGTTAGAATTGTCCTATCGATTTCAAATTTTGCATAATGATTTCTGTAGTAGTTAGGTACGATTTAGAAAGCGTAGCAACTCTATAATCATTACCAGAATGTCCGTACGTCCATTTTAAACATGTTGATTTTTCTACTTTTTTAACAACAAATTTTTATGTGATCTAGTTATCCGTTTGATCTGATTTTTTGTATATTGATTCATGGAACAACGAAGAACAACAGTATAAGCAAAGCAACTCTATAATCAAGTCCTAAAAATGTAAGTATGTCCAGAAACATTATCCTGTATCAAGCAGTTTTTGAACAAATTTACTTACAATTTTGCTTCGACTCTTTCGATTTATTCGTTAATTTAGGCAGATTAGGATTGTCCTATCGATTTCAAATTTTGCATGATGATTCCTGTAGTAGTTAGGTACGATTTAGAATAATTACCAGAATGTCCGTACGTCCATTTTAAACATGTTGATTTTTCTACTTTTTTAACCAAAATTTTTTATGTGATCTAGTTATCCTTTTGATCTGATTTTTGTATATAACGAAGAACAATAGTATAAGCAAAGCAACTCTATAATCAAGTCCTAAAAATGTAAGTATGTCCAGAAACACTATCCTGTATCAAGCAATTTTTGACTAAATTTACTTACAATTTTGCTTTGACTCTTTCGATACTTTTATATTCTGATTATTTAGTTCAGACACTATACAATTGTTAATGTCCGTTTGTCCTACCGGTTCAGTGCTTCGCTTTTATGGATGTTGTCATCCTTGTTTATAATTATTTTACCATTATAATGATGTGATTTTTGTTTAGACTAGGTTTAATAAGGATTATATGGCTTTTGAAATACTTTTTATTTTAGATTATAAGATTAAGATGGGGAGGGGTATTTTTATAGTTCACTCGTAAGTTCTATGGATTAGACCGAAATTTTCCACAATCTAAAAAAAATGCAGTAAACGCTCGTTGTTTTGAAATGTGATTTTCATCAAATTGTTAGAATTATTTAAGTATATTTTAATTAATTAAATGCTGAAATACCAGGTCTCAGAATCAGCTGCAGTCACGCAGCATGTATGGCTGCTGACTAAAAAAATGGAAAACTAAAACCGTGACAAAGATTAAATGGCGCTTCCACTCAAAGAACCCTGTTGAACACTGAAAACGGCCTATCCTATACTTTTGTAATAATGGAAAATACGGGGGAGGGGAAAGGAATTTTTGTGCATTTGTTTGTCAATTACTTTAGGTCAGGTTAGGTTATTCAAATTAGATACTGCAAAGCCCTGCAGGGTTAAGGCATCAAGGTATATGCCCATTAACAGGGTTAGATACGCCCCCTTCCAGCAGTTTTATGAACAGAAAATATTTCACAAATGAGGGGTGGGGGCGCTTAGTAGTCAACGAGCATTTTTTTGTGAGATCTTTGATGAAACTTTGCCAAAAATGTTACCTCCGCTGCAGGTGGCAGCCAGCAGGGCGGCGGCTGTAGCTGTGTCCACCTGGGTACCGTCCTCGCCGAAAATGGCGGTCATGAACTTCTTCTTGCTGCCCTCGTTCATCTTGTGGAAGCCCTTCTTGCCTCCCTTCTTACCAAATCTAAATAAAGATATTTGATTTAGATAGTTACTTTCGTCTTTTTAGCAATAAATAAAAGATTTTTAAAAGTAAATGGATCTCTGTGTGTCTATCTGTTTGTTTGTCTGTCTTTACCCAAGTATCACCGCTAAACCGATCTAGTTCTCCTTTACAGGGTAGCTTTGAGTAGGTCCTGAGAAGATTTATAACAGTTTTGGAGGAGGGTACCACCACCCTTTCAAGAGGCCTCTAGCCGCTAGTATATTAAACGGAAGAGTGCTAATTTAAAATCATATATTGATAGCAGAACTAATATATAAATTAAACCTTATCCAATAAATACACTAATAGCATAATACATTTTCATTTGTAGGAAACCCTTAATAAACAACATTAAACTCATAATTTTAAAATTTTATATTTGAAAATTCTCTTAGTAGCCCTGCGGGGTTTTCTCTTCAACTAATTTTATCCTAGCAATATTAGGGACATTTCACGAATTTGAAATAACAATAAAAAGCAATATAAATTAGTAATATTTTTTACAATCTGGTGAAATTTTAAATTTTGAAAGCACTATTTTTGTTTTTATTTCAAGTAGAAAAAAAACTAGTTGAGAAAAACAAAATAATTTTCGCAAGAACTAAAAGAAATAAGATTTTGCAAAGTTCTGTCATGCTAAAATACACATCTACAGGGTGTTTTGGCAAAAAAATCTTAATCTAAACAAATATTTAAAATTGACTTGCTATTAAAAACTTTTTTTATTATTTTTAAGATCCTTAGCACTATGCACCTAGAGGTCTCTAGAGACACTTAAATTAAACACAGGGAAAAAGTAAATTTCTCTGGATGATTCCTCCAACAAATAATCATCTAAATTTTAAAGTTTCTGGTAAATGAGATTAAAATGTATATGCAAACTTTGGGGGAAAAAATCGTTTTGGACAATGTTACATTTAAAGAAGTTTGCTTTTTTGGTGGACCCTGTATTTTTACATTAAGCTGAGAACACATACATACACATTTTTTGAAAATTCACATTCTCTAAGATGAAAGGGGAATTTTTTTCAAATTACAAATTTTCTACATATCACGGTTGGAAGGAAAGGACCGTTAAATTATTCTACAACCGCTTCTTTCTCCCAGTATATGCAGACAACCAAAAACAATATTCATTACACATAAATTATTGGGGGAGGTATATTTATAGTCCATTGTACTATCCCTTTACCCTTGCTACATACGCAATACACGTAAATTTTGTTATATTTATTTTCTTCTACTGCAAGTACATGTAATTTACATTTTTGAAGGAATCAAGGGGGATAAGACCTTGCATGATAAATTGGTGCACATTCCAAATGATGATGAACAAAATTATTCCTTCTCTAGATTAAGATTATTTGTTCAAAATTGTTTAAGCCAACCAATCAATAAAAGTGGTAGCTGCCTCCCAGCTTATTAAGCTTCGGCTGTTTATGAGATCTTAATAATACAAATTTAGCTGCATTCCCTAATAGCTTTTGTTTAAAAGTAAAGGTCTAATTTTAGATTGAAGGCTAAACTGGTAACTCAGGGGTAAGTCAATGAACATTAACTTAATATTGTCTCAAACTAATTTGTTTTGTTTTTTACAGAAATAATAAGAAGATATTACCATCCATTAATATATCCCTGTGTATTTAAGACAAAGATCTAGAACTGTAAATTATACTTGCACCCAAAGTTTCATAAATACATTCTCTTATTCGTTGGCTTTAACAAAGTGTGTACCTATATATGATCTCGATTGGTTGGTTAAAACTAGCAGTGTCCAAACTATTAAACCATTAATTTTAATCTACAGAATTGGTGATTTAGTTTTTCTCCATTGTGGGTGCATTTATCGTCCTCTGGCTTATTCCTTTATCCTTAGGGCTAAGGGCTAATGTTTTCTGAGTTATAAAAACTATTTCAAACATGTTTATGATTCTTTACCCTGTTAACATTCAAAGCTCAACATTTACAAGATTTTTCCACAATGTTTCACAGATTTTTATTCGCGAAGTTTTTTTCTGTTTGCCTATTTTGAGACAGAATAGAATAAAGTTTACTGTAAAAGGCGTTGTTTCAATCTAAATCTAAATTATGTCAAATTTTAATTGAAAATGTTTATAGAAATTTAATGTGCCCACGGAAAAATGTTAAAAAATATTTCATGTATTTCTTTTAGTATAAGTTGGGTATAAATAAAAGAATATTTTTTTTTGTTTTCTAAGGGTTCTAAAAGTTCCACAAGGGAAAAGGCATAGAACGATAAAATGACGTATTTCAATAAAATTACTGCTTTGAAATTTATATAATTGGTAGAAAAGTTTAATCGGTGATAATATGTACCAACACTTCAGCATTGAATAATAAGATTCATTAAAATAAATTCATATTTTAGAAATACTAATAATTTGTAATGTCCGTGGAACTTTTGTGTTTATAATTTCTTATCTCCGTAAGTATGGGGGTCATTTTACAGACAATCATTTAATTTTTGTATGCAACTGGAATAGTGTCATGATTTTTTAATGCTGAAAATATATCTTTGGACTTGTATGCATGGCTGTTTATTCCAATTAAGAGAAATAAATGAAATTGTAAATGTCTGATATTGGTATAGACCTATCAATCTATGTATATACAGTGTGTTTTTTTTATGAGAACTTTTTTGAAAGCAATTATACCCCACTTAAAGTTAGCAGAATTTAATGATTAATGGCTTATTTTCTTCGTTTTTTAATGCAATTAATAGAACAACAAAAAATATTTCAGTTTTTATTTAAAAAGTACAGTAAAATTTAAAATTTAAAACTTAGGTGTCAACATCTAAAAATGGTTTTAGCGCATTTTTCTTATGCTCAAATATTCAACTTTTTGCAAGAATGGCTGCTAAACATTTTAGAACATATCAAAGTTTGAAGGTTATATCTCAACCAGGGAGGGAGTACTGGCCCCCCAAAGTCGACGACAGAAAATCCAATTTTTTTCTTGCAAAGGGTAGAAGATTTAGGCATAAGAAAAATGCGCTAAAACCATTTTTAGATGTTGACACCTAAGTTTATAAATTTAGGTTTTACTGTACTTTTTAAATAAAAACTGAAATATTTTTTTGTTGTTCTATTAATTACATTAAAAAACGAAGAAAATAAGCCATTAATCATTAAATTCTAATAACTATAAGTGGGGTAAAATTGCTTTCAAAAAGTTCTCATAAAAAAACACACTGTATATTCTAACAGACTCGTAACATTCATTGTAGGTCAAAGGGGATTGCATTTTTCCATGTTTACTAAGGTTAAGGCTAAGAGTTAAAAGAGAGACACGGCTAATGAAACATACAGATAAGATGCACCAAAAAAATAAGCAAGTACATGAACTATGCTACTTTACAGTGTATCATAGATAAATATTTACTTTAGAGTGAAAAAAAGAGGAGGGAAAAATTAAGCTGATGTTTTCCTATTCTTTTTAGATTATTTGATAGATTTGCGGCAGGGATAGTTCACCATTTTAGACAGCACACAAAAAATAGCAGGGAGAGAAAAAAGAATTTAATAATTTAAAAGTTAATTTGACTCTTAAAACCTCTAAATAGGATTGACCGAATATTAATTAAAGTTAAGTAAAATGACCAAGGACGTCAAAGTTTTTTTGGTGGAGGGGGGTGGTGGAGTGGTTCAAAAACTTATTCTAGTTAAACGGTATTAAAATGGCACGCAATGGCTTCTAATATAATTCCCAAAAATTTGGGTTGTGCCTTACGTTGTAGGCAAACCCTTTACCAAACGAATTAAAAATTTACTATATCTTCATTGTGGATAAGGGATTTTCAAACACAATAAAAAGTAACTCTACAATTTATAAAAAAATACTTTTATTTTTTGTTTCAGAAAACCTGTTCCTAACTGGTAATGAGCTTAATGTCTGACTTTTCAATAAGATTTTACGTCTCAAAGACTTTTAAGATAAAAATAATCTAATGATTAAGCCTTTTTCTAAACAATTGTGCGTACTTTTTCTGTCTTTGATAGCGATTATTATGTATAATATGTCTGTCTGTCTGTGCATATGACTGTCCGTCCATTCTGTCCATCAATAGCCAAGAAAACTATATTCCTATCCAATTATCTAACTATCTTTTATCTTTTTTTTTCTTACTATGATTCTATCTATCTTTCTTTTATAGTGTATATCTATATCAGTCAATCTAAACCCCTTTCTGTTGTCTGTATTATTTTTGGATAATGTATTTAATAACTTTTTGAGCTATTTTTTCAGTGTAAAGTTTCAAATTCAAGGATAAATATGAAAAATGATGTTGTAGTAAAATTTTGAAAGGACTAATAACCAAAAATTTACTTTTTTGGCAGCAAAATGCATACTAGGAGAGAAATAAGTATCCTAAAAGTTTTGTTAAATGTTATAGTCAAAATGTCCTTATTAGAATAGCATCCTATAACAGAGAGACAGAAAAGCAGGGATCTTAAGGGATAAGACAAAGGACAACAAATTTATGTATTATCAAAATTAAGATTAAGATTATAGATTTAAAAGTTTAGTCAATGCTAGTAATAACCACCCAATCAAGCTTTAAGAGAGTATCCAAAGTTTTTAATCCAATCTATGGCAGAAAGTGTTCACAAAACTTTGGGTACCAGTCAGGGGCGTCCAAGCTTTTTTTTGGGGGGGGGGGTAAAAATTTTTTAAGGGGGGGTAATTCGTTTTTTGGGGGGGGGGGTAAAATAGCGCGCGAAGAGCGCCGCAAATTTTTTTTACCCCCCCCCCAAAATTTTTACCCCGGGGGTAAAATTTGCTTGGGGGTGGTAATTACCCCCCCTGAAATCTGTTGGCAGGGGTAAATTTAGTTTACCCCCCCCAAAATTTACCCCCGGGGTAAAATTTTTTTATTAGAGATTTTTTATTTTTGGGGGGGTGCCTACGGCACCCCCAAGGTAGGGGTAAATTTTAAATGGGGGGGGGTAATCGCCCCATTACCCCCCCCCCTTGGACGTCTATGGTACCAGTGTCATTTACAGTCCAATGTCACCTCCTTTCAAGCAGAAAAAATGGGGTAATGCCATTGGTTATTTGTGCTTAATATACTAAGGATATAAATATGGACGTCCGGATATATAAAGTAGTTGCATTGATAAGTAAATTTAAAATATAATCACTTTTTGCAATACTTTCCCTTTCTTTCTTAGCACAACTCTCTTTTTCATTCTCATATTTTTCAATCTACACACAAAATTTAAGTCGAATCCTTAAAACAAGTGTGTACTCTTCAAACTAAAGATTATTAAAATTTAATATTCAATGACAAAAAGCCTTATTTACATTTACATTTGGAGGTTGATAAGTATAACTATACCTGGCAAAAACCCAACTATTTTATATTTTTTAATTTTTAGTAAATTTTGAAGTATCAGACTGGCAATGATTATGAGAAGTTGCAGCGTTGTTGTTTTCCCTTAAGCTATGTGCATGTAAATACACTAAGAATGGAATAAGGATCACGAAAATACATAACAAAATATAAAAAAAGAAAAATATAAGATTTTTTTTAGAGAGGGAGGAGAGGATTGGACATTGTACTGTCCCCGAAATATTTTAACGTCGTTATCTAATTCATTGGCTGAAAACTTTGGGTATTTAAAATGTATTTGTTTTATCAAAACAAGTAATGTACAAACTTTTCAACCAATAATTTTATATACAGAAGAGAAAGGGGTAAACTCAAATTTAAAAATTTTTACCCTATAAATAGAATTGTTTTAGAAAAGTTTTTCTTTGTATGAATTTAAATATATTTAGTGTCAGAATGCAAATTGTTTAAGCTAATATTTTCCATTAAAAATTGGATCCTACAGAATTTGGGCAGAGAAGGGTAAATTTTTTAAATGAGTGTTCCTTCCTTCCTTTGTTTTCACAATATGTCCCTTTTCTTCTTTGATTTTTTAATTGTTTAATCATAAATTCATAATAGTTATTTATCGCATCGTATAATAGACAGCTTTCCGCAGATATATTAAAATGAAAAAAATACAGAATAAAACAAATTTTGTTAGACCCAAGGTGCCAAACGCTAATATAAGTTTTCAGTATGGCTGAGAATAGGTTCTAATACAGTGAATTTTAATCGGTTTCGAAGCTTTACTGAAAAAAGCTATTTTTGTAAATTAAGGAAGTTGCATCATATCATAATTTTGTTGCAAAAATATCTTACCCTAAGAAAAGGGAGGAAACACAGTTATAATAAATTTCAAGGGACGGTAAAACTTCTGACCAGCCAAATAACTCTTTCTTTAAATATTTTATGAATTTAAATTTCAGTATAGATTTGAAACCGATCAATATCCGGTGGATTTAAGCCTAATACTCAGAAAAATCATCATGTATATCATGGAATATTATTTTTAATTTTTATATCCATGGAAAGTTGTCTACAATACGATACGATAAATAATTATTATTGTTTTGTGTTTTATAGACCTTTCTCCGTCTCTGATTCTACTTTGCACTGTCAAAACAACTAAAAATATTATTTTCACTTTTGTTTGGGGCGTGGTCGTTTTTCAACCAGGATTTGTTGCGTCTTAAATAAATAAACTTAAAATAAGGAGGAGAGTTACCTGGTTTATAACAGGTTAGGTCAAGTTATATGGAATACTGGTTACCCGGCAGGATTAGGGCCACCCGCAAGGAATAGGCATATATTAAAAGAAAACTAAATCTCCAAATACATTTTTTTTAAAGGGCATATTTTCTCTTTCTAGTGTTTTGTGTGCCACGCCCACCAAACTTTTTCATGCATTGTGAGCATTTAGCAGTGTTTGTTTTAAACTTCATCGAGCCCATAGTTTTTTTTTATATTTTCTTTTAGAAGCGAAGCTAATCTGTAACTATCTTTATTCCTACGTCTGTCAGACTATAAATTACTCGACTGACAAATGGGGATTATGATTGCCTATGTTCATTATTGCAAATTAAGCATTACTTATATTTTATATTACTTACAAATTTCAATGCTTTCTATGTTTTCTTAATAAGCTTCTCCTAATGGACATTATTGTTTTGTTTATTTATGAATTTTCACGTTGTAAAATACCTAATCATCCGTGTTAAACGTCTACTTAAATTTATTCAAGGGAATATTTAAATATTATCTAGGTATCACTGTAATTTTTCTGTGCTTTTACACAAAGTGACTGTTAAGCACTTATATGCCTTATTTTTTAATATTGAACTTGGCAATTTTTCCCCATATACCCGAGGTACTCTAGCCCTGCGGGGATCTTGGACAAAGTAGCTTCGGACAAAGTAGCTTCGGACAAAGTAGCTTCAGGACAAAGTAGCTTCCGGACAAAGTAGCTTCAGGACAAAGTAGCTTCCGGACAAAATAGCTTCCTAAGAAAAGTAGCCTCCACTGTTAATAAAGGTCATGGTCGCAGCGCTTGGCCCCCTGGCCTGCCTAGCCGCGGGCACTCGGCTCCCTAGCCTATAACCTAACCTAATTTAACCAAAAAATTGTAAAAACATTATTAAAACTTATAAAAACAATATTAAAAATTGTAAAAATCTATCAACCACTTTTTGCAAAATCCACGAAATTCTAAACCACCTATGTATTATCAGTTGATGATATTTTTCTTAAATAAATGTTCTGAGGCTAACATAGGTTAGGTTAGGTTATAGGATAGGGAGCCGAGCGCCCGCGGCTAGGCAGGCCAGGGGGCCGAGCGCTACGGCCATAACCTTTATTAATATTAGAAGCTACTTTTCTTAAGTAAATGTCCTGAAGCTACTTTGTCTGGAAGCTACTTTGTCCTGAAGCTACTTTGTCCAAAGCTACTTTGTCCGAAGCTACTTTGTCCAAAGCTACTTTGTCCAAGATCCGCCCTGCGGGGCTACACAATACCCAATTTAACTTAACCTAACATTGACTAAATAAAAAACCAAACAAACAAAAAAACTACTCTCTTTATTTATTTTTTATTTTGAATAATCAGCTAGACATAGTATACAGATTATATACATGTATTTGTTTATCTATCTTTCTTTCTACATATATGCCTGTCCTTTAATCTATCTATCTATGCTTTACACATATTTCTATCTATAAACTAAATATATACCTGCCTACTAATGTATCTATCTATATGTATGTGTATACCTGGGTGCTGGAGCCTCAGCGCCGAACATGCCTTCGATGCCGGGGATGCCAGACTTGAGCAGGTTCTTCAGGGCCTGCTTGGCACCGGCTCCCTTGCCACCACCCTTTCCCTTGCTCTTCGCCTCATCAGCTCCCTAAATTAATATAAAAAAATAATGAAGAAAAATATTCCATAACCATACTTACATACGAAAACAATCAAAGGTAAATTTAATGTCAGATAATTGAGTGGCTGATTTAGGCTAAAATTAGCTAGTTTTAGGCATTTTTTATTGTTGAATATTCTAATTTTGACCCTTCTTAATTTTGTTTGATTTTTATTATGTGCAGTTGGACTTCAGAAAAGCATTTGAAAGCGAAATAAAGATAATGAAGTTTTATTGATGACGAAGCCTACTTTCTGTCCTACTTTTAATTCCTGTGATGTCATAAACGTTAAGGGGTTTTCTTTCTCAGTTCTCCTCTTATCTCCCTTATTTTTATAATGTAACAGGAATCATTAGTAGGACAGATTGGGCTTCGTCTTATTGATCTCTATTCATTTTATTTTTGTTCTAATACAATCCCTCGATTATATTCAATTTGTTATAGAGCAAGTTAAAAAATCCACATTATATTTTACATTTTGTTACATTTTATCAAGAAATACGTTTCATATTGATTTCGTCTTCCCAGAGTACAAACAAGTTCTTAAAATACTGCAATTTGAAATATCATATACAATCCTAACATATGACTTGTAAATAGAGTTTATTCTCATGTAAATTTAGTTTGGAAAATTAAGTGATATTACAAAGAATAATTTAAAATGACGAATGAGTAACTTGTCTACATGAAAAGAGTGTAAGGTCACTATTGCAAAAATGAGTCAGCTTGCTACAAAAAGTTAACAATTTTGTCTGCATAAAAGCATAAATAGATTTTGATGACGTGAAAAGAAAATTCCCCTTTTTTGTGGCGTAGCTTCTCTACAAGTTTTAAGCCTAGAATTGTTATCTAATTACATAAAGTAAATTTTTTTATTTTCTATATGATACTATCCATTTTTCAAAAAGATTCGCTACATAGTTAGAAAGCGACAATGTTAAAAAAAATCAACAAAAATTCAAATTTTCAGTAAGTCATAACTTCGTTTCTTCATATTTTTAGTTCAAATTTTGAATTAGTCATAATTTCACTTCTTTATATTTTTAGTTTATTTTAGATTTATGTTTAAGTTTTATTGGTACTTTTAACACTTATTTCGTATCAGACAGTTGTCCTTATTTAATAGCTTAGACCCCCTTAAAGGGACAGTCTTTCAGCATTATGTTTCATTATCCCTATTTTTTTAGTAAGGGTTGTAGGGTTTCATACTATCAAAATGCTCTAAAATAACCTTGTTAAAAATATATAGGGATCTTTTGGATACGACAGTAGAGATTAATTTATGTAAATCAAGACACTTTTCCCCCTTCTGTAAATTATTTGTTGATGAGATTGGAAAAATGCTTTTTGGAATCAGCTAATAAAGATTCAATAATAAAACCCAATGTTTTAAAGCAAATGTTAATCAAACTTTGGTTACCAGTAAAATTTATTATCCAATGCTTATTATTGTTTAAAGTCTTGTGCTCCCTTTAGCCAAGTTTATTTGAGTGACATATCTATATGTCAAACATTATAAGATAAGGATAATGCGTATTTAACAAAATATTCTTTACAGCTCAAAGAAAAGGCGTAAATAAAATAATAGATATGAATTTTTATGTCTAAGACTATGCTTTATTGTTAAACATAAAAAGAACATTAAATTTGTTTACAGCATATTTTACAAGATTTAGTTGTAAAATGCTCCCATAAAAAAGTTACAGATTTGCATGTATCAATTAGCACTTTTTGTAGTTTTGCAGCTTGGGGTGTAACTTTAAATTTTAAAATTTACGCCTTTTATATATAAAATAGATCTATTACCCTATATAGTTTATCAGACAATCTAACCCATCTTAAACGTATATTTCTTAGCAGACAATGTTTTTTTCTATTTATATGTAACTTGTAATATCATTTCTCTGTTCTTAGAGTTTCAAGTATTTAAAGCTGACCTATTATAAGGTTAAATGAAAATTTATTACTTGAACCAAATTGTTTTGACTTTCTATCTCATAAGATTGTTTCTACACTATATTCCTATAGGTCCAATTAATGGATTGACGATATTGTTTTTTATATTGATTGCATATCTATAATACAAAGTAGAACGGTGTCTGTCCGTCTGTCCGTCCGTCCCTTAAGATCTCGGTAACCACTGAACCGCTCGGATTCTACTCTTCAGGGTATCTACCTATTGGTCCTGTGGTGGTTTTAAGCTATTTTCTTGGGGGGTCGGACACCCCCAACCCCCCCAAAAACAAAAAATCTTCCCCATTTTTTTTTTTTTTTTTTGTAAGAAATATCCTTGGTCCTTTGTAGAAGATTCCTTTGTGGAAGATTTCCTTGGTCCTTCTTTTTTTTACAAATTTCATCTTACACTTTTTTTACCATCTCTTGGGGCAAAGCCTTTAGAGGCTAAGGGCGAAGCCGCTAGTATCAAATAATTTGCCAATTAATAGCAAAGTGCCTTGTAACAGGTATAAGGTATAACCAACAAGCAAAATAAATATGAAATAATATTTGGGGGGCAAATGGAGAGGTCGTCAATATTACGATATGTTTTTTATTTGTTTGTTTTTTGTCTAAGGTCATTGGTTACAGAGTTAGGACCCATGCAGGGTTTAGAAATAGAGAAAAAAAACTCTCACATCCCTTTATCGATTTAAAAAAATAAAAGATAAGGGGGTTAAGTGCCCAATAGGCACTTTGAGGGAAAGCACCAATAATAGAAACTTACATCCATGGAGAGTCTCATCATCATCTCATCGAGGGCACCAAACACTGGACCATTGTCTGACAAGTCCAGGGTAACCTAAACACAAATTTATAGTTCAAAATTTGTTGGGAATATTCAATTTATCAAAAAACAAACTATATTAGGTCACAAATCCTCTAAAATCGGCAAAATAAATAATATAAAACTTCTGATTATCATAGAGAACAACATTTAAAAACCAAATCAAAAGGATTATTATACCTTGAGGTAAAAATTTCAAAATAAGATAATCTACTGACCTAAGTTATAAAAATCAAAAACATTTATTTAACTTGCAATTTCCTCACCTTGAGCATGTCATCCTTGGGAATAAAGCTCTGCATGGGACCATCATTTCTGCAGTTCTCCCTGTCCACCAGTGTACAATGTTACACATTGAAAGGTAATTTTTTTTTTTTTTATGAAATATAAATTTTTGATTTAATAAAAAGAAAATATTATCAAATTGGTATTTGTTTGCTGAATTATGTTAAGTGGTTTTGGCAATTTTCAAATCATCAAAACACCTAAAACTCTTGTACTTCTTTTTGGCTAGTTGAATTTCCCTACAATACAGTCTCTAAACTCATTAAAAGAGTTTTTCTTTAAAATTTTAATATTCTAAATGATATTTCATAATTTAATTGGTTAAATATTATTTCCATTGTTAAAACTTAATATCTTTTAATAATTTATTCAATTTTAATAATTTTTTTTCTCTGGTTTTCAATTACATCATATATCATTATAGAAAAACAATATTTTACAGTGCATAAGAAAAAGAAAAAAAATAGAAGAAAAATTATGCACAAAATCACAAGCAAAAATGCAGTTTAAAGGTAAATAAATATGCAAATTAAAGATATTGATTTGCACTAATTAGTTTATAATTATCTATATTCTTATTTCAGAAAATTTGGTCTAAACTAATTTTGACAAAAGTTTAATTTAAATTTAAAATTTCTATATTTGCAATTTAAACATTTTAGGGTCAACACAACTTTCAAGTTAGTGAAATTTAGGATAATTCTATACTCTTTAGGTCAAGATATCTCTATTGTTAAGGTTCTTTAATTTCTAAATTATACTACTCTTATTGAAAAAGATAGGTAACTAATAAATACTTGTTTATATTATGGGTTATAAAGTGTTTTACTATCTTGAAAGTTTAAAGCTTGCAACCTTGCAATTTTTACACAATTGCATAAAATCTGTTTATTTTTCTGTGTTAGCATCTAATAAATCTGCATGCAAAAGATAAGCTGCAAATTTGTCTAGATACTAATAGTATTTTAGTAAATGATAACACTCTTGAAAAAGTAATTTTTTTTTGTGGTATAAATAGAATTAAAATTACATAATTGAGAAGAAAAATAATCTAAAATTAAATCACATAATAATAAGTGCCATAAAACTAACACTATTATATACAGTAGTGAGCTTTTTTGTCTGTAGCGAAGGGTCTAGTATTTTTAAAAGTGCAAAGGCAAAAATAAGAAGGAATAAAGCGGTTTAATGAAAATTTTTATACATTAAGTCACATTACAGTGCTGCTCACAATCTTTTGAGAGGTTTTAGGATATTATTGGGGTGCAAAGAACAATTCAAATCATTATAGGAGATAAAGCTGTGGAAAAAAACTCCCCTCTAGACCACGAAATAGCTAGAATTTAGTGGGATAGAGATTGAAAGATGGATAGAGAAAATGCAACATAGCAGTCTTATTTTTATCTAGATGTGACTTATAAAATTTGGCCTTTTAGAATAAAAATGCTAGTTGTCACTACTTCACACAGCTACAATAGTTTTTTATACATTAATTTGGCATTAAAAAGAAATAGAATATTTTTTTTGCATAGCAAAAACTAAAATAGTTTCAAATACATACTTGTACTGTGACATACATAGTAAGATTATCAAGTAAACTTGATTTGATCTTTTAATAATAATATATACTCTGCCAGATTTAGATGGGAATTGAATCATTAAAGTTTTATAATACAAAATTAAATGACAAATTTTAACATAAAAAATGTTAGATAAAGATTTGCTGAAAAAATGGGAAATCTGGCTTATGATTATATTAGAGTTATGGTTAGCATGACATACAAATAGAGAGATTTTGTAGAATTATATTCTAGTAGTATATTGTCTATAATACAAGGCAATGATATCATTAGTGTTGCATACATAATGCAAAACATAAAGCCAACATCATTAGGGGAAAAGACAAAAAGTGAAAGTGGATTATCTTTGATAAAAATGTTTCTGTTTTGGCCGAGATCTGTAATCCCCTTTGGCCACATGCTTTCAATAAACAGAGGTGGATTCTTAAAAAAAAATTGCCCCACTAATTTACTTAGGAGAAAATTTTTTTAAGAATCCACCTCTGAATTGGGCTAATCGTTCACGAATTACATTTTTTTTGCAAAGTTGGAACTTTTGGTCAATATCTATTTGTATTGGAGCAGGCATGTTGGTATTTTATAGAATTCTTTTAGTTTCATCAATTGAAAGTACTTTCAATAATGCAATCAGTTTATAGAGAATATTATGTTGTACTTTATATTAATTGGATTCAATAGCCTGTGTTGCAAATTTTAGTACAATACTTTTAAAATGACAAAATATTTTATGGCAGGTTTCTGAAATGTAAATATTCTTTTGATATAAAAATCCTTTTAACTAACCCTTTGTGTGAAAAAAGACAGATAAATGTAAAAAGTAAACATTTTTTATAATAGATTAGGTTTAAAACAAATCTCCAATTCTTTAATATTTAATTATAAACATTAGCTTACTAGTTATAATTCAAATGTCATTACATCACTTTTTTCAAATTATAAAACAAAGGTTTTAGTTTTAATTCAAGAATAAATTTACAAGAAAATATTTAAGAGTCTAATAAAAAAAATGATCTAAAATTAGAAATTAGTATAAATGTATAAAGAATCAAAGCCTCAAAGGTAAATTATTCTGTTCTTTCTCTTAGCAGATAGGCATAAAAGGAAATTCTATGTATAACAAAAACAATTAAAAATTTGTGATTTATAAAAGTATTTAGCATTTAAAAGTAGAAGTTATACATATAAATAATTATAGTATTATTTCTGAAATCAAATATAGAATAGACTTAAACCATTCTAAAATGAAAGAAATTCATATAAAAGTTTAATTATGTGTGCTACAAAGATTAGGAAATTAAACTTTTATATAATACTATTTCTGCAACCATTTCTAGAGAAATATCAAAATACTTAATATTCTTCTATATTTTTTTCAACTTTAATTTAGTTTTTCATTTATTAAGGGGTGTTATATGATTAAGATAAAATAGTGTCCCTTTAAGTAGCATTGACCTAGGGGTGACCGATGCAAATAGTAAGCATTCTTGGACAACACACTGTAATACTTGGGAACAGATAGATCTACAGGGTTCTCAGTATAAATTTTGGACAGCACACTGTAATACTTGGGAACAGATAGATCTACAGGGTGCTCAGTATAAATTCTTGGAGAATTGAACACACTCTGTAATACTTGGGAACAGATAGATCTACAGGGTTCTCAGTATGAACTATATAAAACTAAAATTACTATTTTTTAAACAAACTATCACTTCTGTTGCTTTTGAACTTAATTAAGCCTTTTTTAAATGAGTTAATATTTAAAGAAAACCACCATATACAGTTTATAGTCACATATATGATATAAGGGGATTACAAACTACAGGCACTTTGGTGTAATACCTGTGATAATTCAATTTTAATATTCTACAAAAGATGATATTTTTATCGTGTAAGAAAGAAAAATGCATAAGTGCTTAATGTTTATCTTAGAAGTTGTACAACCTATGACAACTCATTTTATACATATGAAAAGAATAAAAATTTCTTCTATATTTAGTGTTTATTGAAAAAAATGTTTTTCACAAAAATTATGGGGAGCCCTGTATGGAAAAGAGGGAAGGCATCTTGAATAAGGAGATTGGTAATTATAAAAGGGCGATCAAATAAATTGGGTAAGGGGACATTTTTAGAAAGGGAAGTAAGTAAAAGATAAAAGAACTAATGGGAATGGAGGGGGGGGGGGCAAGCATTTGTAATGCAATGTAGTTTTATGTGCAATTATTTGCATTTCTAATCCTTTGCTGAATTTAGGCATTATTTACAATACAGCTCTTCTATAACTTAGTTTGTTTCCTAAAAAATCACATTTCTGTCATCTATAATACAAAGTAGAACGATGTCTGTCCGTCTGTCCGTCCGTCCCTTAAGATCTCGGTAACCGCTGAACCGATTGGATTCTACTCTTCAGGGTATATACCTATTGGTCCTGTGGTGGTTTTAAGCTATTTTCTTGGGGGGTGGGACACCCCCAACCCCCCCAAAAACAAAAAAAATCCCCCCCCATTTTTTTTTTTTTTTTTTTAGAAGAATTCTTTTGTAGAAGATTTCTTTTGTAGAAAATTTCTTTTGTAGAAGATTTCTTTAGTTCTTCTTATTTTTTTTTTGAATTTTTTTGTTGTCATCTCTTGGGGCAAAGCCCCTAGAGGCTAGGGGCGAAGCCGCTAGTATAATATAAAGTTAATATTAAGGTATTTTGTCTGCAGCCTAAGATCTTAGAAAATGGGTTATACTTGATTCTTCTCTTAAGAACTAGAACTAATACGTCAATAAACATATTCATATTATAGTGATTTTTGTTGATAAAATTCAAATTAAAATAATAAACCTTTTGTCACATATTAAAGTATAGATTTCTCGTATCACAGACGACTTTCGACTTATTCACTGACTATTTCACAAAAATTTATTAATCCATTCATAACAATTAAAACCATAAAATTACAAAATCTTTTTAAAGGTTGTTTATGGAAAACTCAGAATTGATAATAAAGGTTTAATGTAAATAAGATACTATTTTTATCTCAAATAATATTTGAATTTTCGTCATATACAGCATCTATTTTAAAAACCTTTTTATATCTAACGTTTTTCTGATTTTATCTTTTAAAAATCTGGACATTTGTGGTTGAATATTTAGAATGCATCCAATTTAACCTTAATATTTGGCTAATGTTAATTCAGATTAACAAAAAGCTGCTTAACTATTGATTATTAAATTACTTGCGGATGCGACTGCCGTCAATGGCCATGGGTAATTGTTTTAATGTATTTATTGTACAGGTTCCTGGCGAGTTTGTTCATTCCCTTGCGCTTTTTCCTGCCGCGTCTTGTGACACGGCAGAACACTATTTCTACCATGAAGGGACCCATCTAGACAACAGGAAACAAATCATCATATTGTATCTTTCATTTATGATTATTTATCATGAAAAAAAACATTTTTTAAAAACACTATTTTTTGTTGTTTATCCCAAAATAAAACTGCTAACAAATAAGGTTTATTCAAACCCTCCCATTTTACTCCCCCCCCCCCTCTCCCCTAAAAAAAGTATTTATAGCAGGAAAAGTGTTTGGGAAGGGATAATGGAAGATTAATATTTTAGACAACTATTTTATCCCAAACCTATTATTGACATTAAAATAGCGTTAAATGGGTGTAAAATGATTCCACTTTAGCTTTAACGAAAAATATCTAAAATTTTGATGATTTGTTTTCCTTGAGAGTTTTAGATGAATTTGATCAGAAATTTAGCATCAAACTCTCCTCCTCCTCTCTGCAATACCAATTATCTTATTTGTGCAAATAATTATTAGTTTTGTGGCAATTTAAATGGCAACACATAAAAATGGCAATATTAGAAAATATTATCATTTAAAATATATAATAGTGGCAATAATAAACATTTTTAACTTTTATCAAAGTAAAAATCGTATTCATAGCAATAATTATTAGTTTCAGCAACTAAAATAGTAATTAGTAATATACAAATATTTTAATAAATGGCAATATTCTATACTTCTATAATTGTAAAAATCTTATTTGATTGATATATCAATCATATTTTTGTGGGTTTATTGGCATTTGCATCATGAAAAAAAGGCAATAATATGGTATTCTTAATATTTATATGGATTGCTTAATAGTAATCAACATATTTGCTTGTGGCAATTTCTTATAAACATTTAACTTCAAACGTTTTGATAAAGTCAAAATAGAATAGAGTAGATGAAGTTTTTTCTAAAATCTTATTTTTCATATTTTCTAATAAACTAAAACATTTTAATCATTCCTTTTTTAGAGAATCAAAGAAGAAAATTCTGAAAAAGTACAAAATTAAAAAGATATTGATTAAATTTCCTTTTTTTTTAAATGTCAAATTTTATGATTTATGATAACAATTCCAGTAATATTTGCAAAAAAATTACTGTTTATTTTTCAACTAAGAATATTTTTATGTTTAACTCATTATTTGTGGATATTTATGTTTGAGATTGCATATCCTTGTCTGGGATAAAAGGAAGAGGTCAGATTACGGATCATTGAAATGTAAATATGCATATAATTTCATTTTAACACGCAGGGGAAGTAAGGGTGAGGCAGGGTGGGGTGGGGTAGTAGCGATGTTGTTTTCATTTTATCATGTTTGGATATTCAGTACTTATAAAAATTTAAGATTAAGGAAGAAGTATTTTAAATGGAATAAAATAAAATGAGGCAATCTTATCACAAATGATCCAGGCTAGGCTAAGTATAGTAAGTGGGTCTAGAAACACGTTTGGGTACTGGGTAGCTCCACAGGGTTAGAAACCCCTGCGTGGGTTAGGCATAAAGAAAAAAAATATTCCTTATTTTCAATTAATTTCAAAAATAAAGGGAAGAAGGGTTCCTTGCTCGCTAGGCTACTTTGAAGGAAAGGAATCAAGGATCAAGTTTTGTGTATGACTTTATCAATAAATATGCAAAGGTCTGATTAAATAGTATCTTTATGATATAATTTCCATTAACATTTTTAAATCAATCAAAATTTGTCATATTCATAAATGAGTAAAGCAAAATATTCTCTTCAAATCTTAAGCACATAAATAGGTGTATGGATGATTAAATCTTTACTCCTGTATAGTCATGTTACAAAAAGGCAAAACCGTACACAACACAAACAACGATTGTGGGATTCAAGTAACTCATTTCAACTTTATAGAAACCTAGTAGGACTTTCAAGAATTAAACCTGCTATAAGATTTTTTCATTAAGCTTTCTATATATCAAGTAAAAAAAATTCCATTTATTTATTATATGATACAAATACATGAAGGTTGTCAATTAAAATAGGTAATTACCCTGAATAGTTTAGGTATAGGAAAAATTTCCCCCCCCCCCTTTATTTTTTTTATTTATTTAGAGATAACGAGGTAAGATTTCATTGCTTTGCAGCTTGATGTGCACTTTGAGAGAATGCTTAAAATGTGCCTCTTGCTTTGCTGCTTACGGATAATTTATTGAAATACATTTTTTTGATGTTAAAAATAACACTACATTTAAAAAAAACTTGCAGGTCTAAATTAAATTGTGTCGACATGGAATAAGAATTTAAATTAATATTGACGGGTGAGATTGGGGTCAGATAGGTATTTACAACACTTTCAAACAGTTGATAACATTAGCACATATACAACATTTTTGACAGTCGTGTTAATTTGGCATTTACCTAATTTTTGAGTAGCGCAGTAATAAATTAGAGAATTTTCCCCTTCATGGGATAAAAAGGACTTTGATAGCAATTATTTTCTGTAAATCATAGAGAAATTTTTTTGGATCCTTGCTGAAAGGGAGAAAGAAAGACAGTAGCCTACCATACCATCTACTTTAAATATCAAATTTCTGTACATGGTAAAGTAGACGGGTCCAGCTGTGAAGTGTCTTTAGGTTGGAATGACTGATCATCGAGAGAGAACCTCTAAAGTATTTCTTTTTAAAATTAAACTATTTCTTGAAAACTTGTATTTTTTTCCTTAGTTTGCCTCATGCCTACAATATATTTTATATGAAAAAAAATTCTTATCAATGCTTTTTTGCTGTCCTACAGACACAGACATTCATTGAATGAATGATCATGTACAACATTATTTTTACCTCTTTTTAGTTTAAGAAAAGGGTGGTTAAAAGTCTTAATTTTAACTAAAAAAAAAGGTCTTTCCGTCTGTCCGCCTGTCACCTCGTTGGTTATAGCAGGTTTTAATTTACAATTTATAGAATTCACATTCAGTGATTGATTGACAATACATTTTTCTATTTCTTGGCGCGCTACTTATAATCATTATTGTGAATGTTACTTTTAAATCCTCCTATGTTCAAAATTTAAAACGTTCCTTCTATCAAAATTTTCCTTAGCCTAAGTTTTTCCATGAAAGAGATGAATTTGTGTTTAGGTAAAGATTTCAGAGATTACAGGAAGTTGCTAAGGACATTTGTTTCTGTTTTATCACACTAAAACAAGTAGGATAGTCTAGGGAGTTATATTAATGTGATTTAAGAGTTGAGAACAACTATAGAAATCACCCTTTAAAGATAAAACGACGCTTGCTGAGGACAAAAGCGTTGGGCAGCAAACAAAACAACCAAAATATTTTATCAAAAATATATCATTAATTATTTTATTCTTAAAATAAAAAATAATTAATGGAGTTATTTGTGGTATGGGGTCTAATTATTATTTTTTTTTGTTTTTTTAAAAAAATCTTCTTATATTTTGTCTGGATCTTATGAACATCAAGGGCGCAAAGATAAAAGAACGCGGCATGGACGCGTAGATCATGGGTGCATGACATGACCGCAAAGCAAGCCTTATAAAACATTATAAATAGGAGGGACAGATATCCTGAAATAAAACGTTGTAATTAGCAATTATATTTTAATACAGATATGAGTCATTTTACTATTAGTTTTTGACAATATGTTTCTAAATTAGTAAAGCATTTTTTTTTGTCTGAAGTTTAAGATCTCGAAAAATACTGGTTAAAATTAATTGTAGTTTTTAGGGAAGTTTATAGGGAAAAGGGATATTATTAACGAAGGTTGGACTTTAGAAAGGCATTTGACAAAAGTTGTGTAATACCAAATATGGATGCTGTGAGTATTGGTGCAAAAAATATGACGTAACAAAAAAAATTAGCCAATGAGAGGCCGTTATTAACCAATGGTAAAATTTATAGTGGCCTCTCATTGGCTAATTTTTTTTGTTACGTCATATTTTTTGCACCAATACTCACAGCATCCCAAATATGATTATTTTTCAGAATATCAATATTTTCAGGACAAATCTTGAACTTTTTTTATGTTTTAGTTCTGTTGCACATTATATTAGCTACTATTAAGAGGTCTGGATGTTTGTTTGTATGTTTGATTAAAGGAATCTTAGTGTGTTTTTCTCGTAGCATATCTACTCAAAATATAAGGTCTCAAAGTAGTAAGGTTTTTTTTTGTCTGAAGCCTAATAGTTTGATAACTTCTAAACCAATTGAGTTCTCCTATATAAGGAAGCTTCACATAAGTCCTAGGAGGGTTTTAGGGTTTTTAAAATATGTATATTATATCTTGTGATAGTTCTAGGCTATTTGTCTACATTTAATACTGTTAGAATCAGAGCTTTTATAAATATTAATAAATTTGGAGATGTAACTAAAAAAATATTGTCCTGGGTTATGTGAATGTATGCTTGTCTTGTAGATTTAGAGCTGAATGTCACAAAAAGATTTGAAGACAAAATTAAATGTAATGTGTTTTTTCAGATTTCTTTATCTTTCTGCATCTAAGGACAGCAAGTAAAAATAAACTATTTCTGGCAATCTATTAAAATGGTTACTTTATTTGTCATTTCTTAAATGATTAAAATTGAATATGATGTCTGTAATTCTAATTACATACCCTCTTTATAAATTATTATTGTAACTCTTTATTACCCCTTCCCACCATACCCATTTTTGAAAATTTGCTTTTACTTTTATAGTTCTAACAAGTTTGGAATTTGACCCTAATTTTTAACCAAATAGTTAATGAACATTCAAACCCTTCTGACAATCTGGTAGAATGAAATTCTAAATTGTAAGGGCTTCCTTCCCCCATTACTCCTTTGACAAAAACCTGTACATGCCACTGTTTTAAAAGTATATATTTTAAGCAATAAGATAGAACCTCCTGGAGGCTAAAAGCTGCTCAACTTTTGATTAATGACAATACAATGCTTACAATTAGACCGTTTACTAGATTTGCCTCAAAACTTTCAAACTTTTTTTTTTCACAAGAAATTTGTAGAAATGTTGTAGTTGAGAAAATAAATGAATAACATAACTTAACAAGGAAAGTGTTATCTAAATTTGTTAAATTCATTTAAGGGTTTAGAACAATTTTTAAATAGTAAAGTTACCTATAATTAGGGTCTATCAGTTTGTCAATATGTTATTTAGGTAACTTTAATATTTATTAGCGGATTTTATCAAAAGCATTTATAGTCTTTTATTTCTTTTTTTATAAAAAAAGTAAACATTTCTTTTTTTTAAATATAGTCTAAAAGTATTTTATTGTTCACCTGTTTAAAACTGACTTAATTTTTTAGAAGTTTATACATTAAAATGTATACAGAATTATAATTGTGAATTATTAATTGTAAATACAAGGAAATATGAATAAAATAGAACTTAAAATCCTAATGTTTTCAAGTAGGTAAACTTTTTTTAAGGGCTTGGCAGCCGCGCTTCAGCAGCTTGTAAGCCTCAGGGAAATCAACGTTTTACAATTTTAAAAATCAGCTTGAAGTCCAAACCACACCAAAATATACCAATCCCTTCAAAACGGGTTTTAATTTAAGCTATGGTCCCGGCTGATGCGCGGCTGCCTAGCACTGATATTTTTTGACGTAATCTACTGAAATTATTTTTACTAGAAAATGTTGCATGAGTGTGAGTGTGTAGAAAGAGTGACATACTATCCTAGCGTGTCCAAGCTAGCAATGCTTCCAAAATTTTGGGCCTTTTTGTGGCTTAGATTTAGATTAGGCGTTTCAAGTCCCACTTCTGGGCAAAATCTGCAATTTAGAATATCATTTTCAGTAGCGTAGCTTCTGTACACTTATTTCCATAAAACACCATAAATTTATTGTTTAATGGCAATTCTTTAAATATTAGAAAACATTATACTTAAATTTAGTTTGCAAGCTACATATTTGGTCTTTTGTATGTTAGTTGGATGATTTAGATACAAGATCTGCCAAAACTGAATTTATGTTCTCCACAAACACACTTCTAGACTGGTACAAACAGAGATGCTTAATTTTGACATTAAATTATCAAAAACAATTCATAAATGCTATTTTCAAAGAGTTTTTAATTTTCTGTTGTTGAGCTATTTTTTGAAAAGCGGTAGGAGGGTGTAGATTGAGAGATGTCAACACTCCCATAGACGTCCAAGGGGGAGGGGGGGAATGGGGTGATTACCCCCCCCCCCCCAAAACGAATTTGGGATTTTTCATTTTACCCCCCTCCCCCATTTAAAATTTACCCCTTCCCTGGGAGTGCCGTAGGCACCTCAAACATTTAGGAGGGGGTATTTACCCCCCCCCCCTCAAACACTTTGGGGGGGGGTAAAAAAAATTTACCCCTGCCAACAGATTTCAAATCAAATTTACCCCCGGGGTAAAAATTTTTGGGGGGGTAAAAAAAAATTCCGGCACGCTTCGCGCGCCATTTTACCCCCCCCCCCCCAAATACGAATTACCCCCCCCTAAAAAAGCTTGGACGTCTATGAACACTCCCCTAAGAATTATAATTACAAATACCTGCCTTCCCCTTTTAAACCCCATGAAATGACTGTGCACGCCACTGGACATTTTCGATGTTAAATATTTCTTCTTTTAAAAAATCTAAGGAATAACATATACATATCTATATAAATGCTTTTTATAGCACGTTAACAAGTGGAATAGTTAGATAAAAATGTCTGTCTGGTCTATTTACTTATCAACTAACCCTAGTAATACATACGAAATAAGTTCATGTATTAGAGTTAAAATTCTCAAATGTGTATTTTTATAAATGATTAGAAAAAAATTAAATCTAAATATTTTCGTACTTTATTAGTGCAGCTACCCTATAGTAAGGTCGTGCGTTCGTCTTAAAATAAATGGCTCAGAACCGGTTTTGATCCACTCCCAAACTGAAAATATTTATATGTTTCTATTGATCGGCTTAAGGAATGATGTAAGGATGTTTATTCATAATTAACACCCATAACGATTATTCTAATAATGACTATAACACGTTTATGATGAGTCTAGGCTTTTTATGTCTATTATTTTCAGACGCGATTTCTATTTCTAATGTGGGTGAATCTAAAAAAAGTTCTGGCCGTTAGCCAGGTATAATTTTTATTTAGAAAAAAATGGGCAATATTGTTGATGTATAAATGTGTTTTGTGCAGGGGGGGAGGGGACATTTGACTGTAAATCACACTAGTACCCAGGGTTTAAAGGGTTTAAAAACTTTGGGTACTTTTATCTTATTTTGCTTGGTTTGTATGTAACTAGTACGTTCCAACCTTTTCAACCAATAATTTGAATCTACAGAAAGGATAATTTTTAATATGTATATTGTATAACAATCAATCATCCATTGTCTTATCCCTTTTTATCCCTGGAGTTGTGTGTTTCTATACACATGCACTACGTAACCCAAGATTAGCTCAACATTGCAACCCCTATTATTTATTGTTGTTATTATATCGACATAGAATAATGTTAGGTCGATAATTAATCAGCCTTGATCACTTGTACTTTATAATCACATGTTGAAACTGGATAAAGTGTCTCAAAAACAGCCATGTGACGTCATAAAAAAAGAGGGAAATGAGAGGAGAAGTGGGAAAGAAACCCCCTAAAAATGAGGGATGGATATTGATAATCCCTCATTTTTATAATGTCACATGGTTGATTTTTGAGACACAAATTAAATTAAATATTTTGTTGGAGTAAAACTTGTTTTTGGTGTAACTGAAAGGGAAGTGGGTAAGAAGGGGGAGAAAAAAGGGAAGGGAGTTGAGGAGAAATTTTCACTCATAATTGTTTGTTAGAATCCTATTCCCTTTTCCCTAACAAATAGCTATATTGTTAATAATAAACTAACAAAAAAAAGAAACTTATTATATTTTTTTGGTTTATTAAAACTAAAAGATTTTTCCACCTTCGATTGCTGAAAATATATTCAGCAATTTAAAAAAGATGTCATATTCCGTAATTTATTGACATTACCAGTATGTCTCAAGAAAACGCCAAAAAGTACAGAGTAAGAACAACATTGAACAAATCAATGAGTTAATCTTAATGTGCAATCAATGAATTTCTTCGTAAAGATTGAAAGGATATGACTTCTGAAAAAAAAATTTGAAAGCTTTTTATAGGGCCTAAAAAATTATTTCATACTGGCCTACCTTTGGTCAATTAAAATATAAACAGGCCTGTCATTGGTACTTTGGTCTGTGTATTGGCCTATATGTATTGTATGACGTCATTTTTTAAAGACACTCTAAAGAGCTTCAGATAGAAGAGAAAAAGATAGGGTGTCCAAAAATAAGATTGATATTAAAGTTCATATAATGGATATTTTTTTCTCCTAATGCCTTTTCCTTCACATTATATCAAAGATATTTGTAAAATTTAATCAGTATCAATCACAAGAATAATTGCAGAGTAGTTCATTACCCTTGCATATTTCAAAAGATGGTACTAATATGTCCATAAGTGTACTGGCAGCCGGACAGAATAAGTAATTAATAGATTAGATGCTCATATGAATAAGGAGTCCTTTTTTCCCCCCATTTCTCTAACTTTTATTTCTTTATCTCTCTCCTATTAGTTAGCTTATGAATTCAAATAGCTTCAATAATATCATCCGTCTTTTTTATAACATAAAAATTAAATTTTCTTTTTAAAAAAAGTTGTTTTAATTAATAGAATTTTGGAAGATTCTTGTCCGATATCGTACGAGATTTACAGGGAGGATGAGAAAAATCCATTAATAATCTTTTAATACTAATAGCTTAACATTTAGAAGCTACCACGAATTAAAGAAACTGTAGTTGAAGATTAAATTATTCTACATTGTCCCATCCTTGCATCCATTGAGACTCTGCTTCCTTAAGGGATATGACAATGAACGATAAATTGATATACAACTCTAATTATTATAAACATAATTACCGCTTCTGTAAGTTAACATAATTGCTTAAAATGATTGGACAATAATAGTTTGTAGACAACCAATAAAAATCAAAATCCAATAAAAGTTTTTAAGCCGGTGAATGATAGCATTCATATAAAACTTTGGGTACCAGTGTAATTTAAAGTCCAATGTCCCCTCCCTCCCTCCCTGGGTTCCTTGGTAACAAATGTGATTATAATCTGCATGTACAAAAATTACCCAAATTTTTTAATTGTCCGGGTTAAGATTCCTTGCTTTTCCTCATATCAAATATGTTAGTTTGTGTGTATATGTAAGTGTATGTTTTTACAATTGCATACATAATCTATGAAAGAAAAACTAGTATTTAAATAATAGCTTTATGTATTTTTTTTTCTTTAGTGTAGAGTAGAATAAAAATTGCTTGAACTGCAAAGTAAGAAATAAATTTCACAAAAATCGGCCTAGGACCTATATGAAGCTATTCTGAAACGAAGACCTCAGTTGGTAACAGACATACAAACAACCCTCCTTAATAGAAATATTCAAAAAATTATTCTTTGTTTAATTACTCTGTGTTAAAATTAAACCCAGGTTGTGCGCTTTATGCACAAAAATTTTAATTTGTACAAATTAAACCCAGGTTGTATGCCATATACACAAAAATTTCAATTCGTATAAATTAGACCTAGGTTGTTCGCAAACACAAAAAATAAAATGAAAAAAAAAATATTTTGATTTTTTTATTCGGGGGGGGGGGGATTCATGGGGGCTTCGCCCCATGTTGCAGTGGGGTTCCCCCCACCCCAATTACTGTTTTTTGTTGTAAAAAAATTAAAAAAAAAAATTTTGGAAGTGGGGATTTTTTTTTGGGGGGGGGGGGTTGGGGTGTCCCATCCCCCAAGAAAATAGCTTAAAACCACCAGAGGACCAGTAGGTATATTCCCAGAAGGGTAGAGCCCAATTTGATCAGCAGTTACTGAGATTTTACCAAAAATGTAAAAAGAAAATTTTGGGTTGGATTTTTTTTTATTTTTGGGGGGGTTGGGGGTGTCCCACCCCCCAAGAAAATAGCCTAAAACCACCACAGGACCAGTAGGTATATTCCCTGAAGAGTAGAATCCGATCGGTTCAGTGGTTACCAAGATCTTAAGGGACAGACAGACAGACAGACGGACAGACGGTCAGACGGACAGACATCAAGCTACTTTGTATTATAGATGTTTATAATGCACTAGTTCAGTCAGATAAACATAAATAAAATAATAACGGATTTTAGACTTAAATGTAGCATTTGATTATTAGTTTACATGCTATTTCTCTAACTTATAATGAATATATAACATTGATATAAAAGTCGAATCTATATATAATGTTTCTAAAAGGCAACATATTAATGTGATATCAAATAAAAGTTTTAATAGCTGACATATTATCGACATGACAATACTCTTCTTAGTTGGAATTTACAGAGATGCATTATGAATGTGTTTGGGTGGTTTTAGGCTATTTTCTTGACCTCTTCCGGCCAAAAGCAACTTAGGAAGAAATAATGTTTAAAATTCAATGTTAAACTCTTTGATCTTTAAACTCATATTTTTCCTCCTTTTTCAAAAGTGTTTTAATTTGACATTTTTAAAATTACAAAAGTGAAATGGAATTAAAAATCCTGAGTCAATTGGTTTATAGTTTATCATTTAAGAAGAAAATTATGAAAAGTTAGAAATATAGGATTATAAGTGCCTGTCCAGCCCAAACCATGTGGTTGTTGCAATATTACTATAATTTTACAAAGTACATCGCTCCTATTGCATTCCTACATGACATCCCAACTCTCTAACTCAGAAACAAATAAACTTAAATGCTCTGCAGTCTATCTTTTTAACTAATTATATGTCATTAGGTAATCTATAATTTAAAAATTACTTCTATAGTTTTCATTTTATCTGAATTTTGTGTTGTTATTTATCAAATTTGTCAGTTATAGTTGCTTAAATTTCTTTTAGATGCTTATTCCTGAATCCTTGTCCAAATTCTTCAGTGAGAGATTAGAAAAATCTACAACCCCATTACTTTCCTGCTACCCAGGACAGATTTTAACACATGAGTAAAGTTTGGTAAATTCAAATTGTATTGGCCTTTCCCTGGAACCCTGTTTTATCCTTAAATCTGTTGTGTAGATCATTGTTTTTGAATAATCTAAATTTTTCAGTCTGACTTTTGTTATTGTAAATACAGTACGAACAAAAATTCTCACCAAAGAATAAGATAGAAGAGCTAGAAAGTTAAAAGAGCCTAGAAATATATTTTTCCAATATGAAAATAAGTGAATCCTTGATAAAGTTTGAGTAAATACACCTAACCAAATTCCTTTATTAAAATTTGTCTTAAAACCTTTTTGTTATTCTATTACATTCTATGTAATTTCAAAGAGAAACTAAAAGAGACACATAAAGGAAAGTTACAGTTTTTTTAATTAATTTTATAGGGGCAAGAGAAATTATCAAAAAAGTATATTAAAATTCTTTTCAAACTTCCTTAAATCGATGATAGGTATGGAACTTCAGTTAAAAAAATGTAAAATTAAAACCAAACTATTAGTTCAACTTATTCGAAAATAGTGAAGTAATAGCAAGCTAACATTCATTTCAATAAATAAGAAAATCAACCAATATTAGACCATATTGAAAACGACAAGATAGCTGAATTAAATCATATTTCAGAACATCTTTTTCCATCCCTCTCAAAATAAACTGTACTATGCATTCGGGTTGTTTAGGACAAGTAACTTTTAGTAATTGCTTACAAACTGATTCTTTTACTCTTTGTCTTCAAGCAACCCTAAAGGACCTTAGGTCAAATAATTTCCAACAGATTAACAATCCTTTGATTGCACGACCTTTGTGTTGAAGTCTTTACTGTGCATGGAAATGACTTAAACCTGTTTGCGGGAATTCCCCGAATTTAACGATAAGTGTCATATACCAGTTATAGCAGCAGACTGAAACATTTTTAACGTTATTGTTATGAAAATAACCTAAACCTATCCATAGCTAATAAGAATCTTTATTTAATATAAAAGGAAATTTTTATCAGTATAATATTTTCCAAAAGTTTCAGAATCAATGATAAAATATATTTTGAAGATTAATGATAGATGAGAAATTGTCAAGTGTAGACACTTTCACTTTTAAACAGCGTTGCGGAGCCGTTTGATTTTGGTGCAGCTCCGGCTTCAGCTCCGGCTCCGACCTAAAATCAAGAAAAAACTCGACATAATTTTTTCCCACGTCTATTTTTGACTTTTGAAGGTTTTAAAAGTTCAATTTTTGATAAAAATGGACTTGAAAAACCTTATAGGGGCATTTGCACATGACAAAACAGAGTTACCAAATTATAATTTATAAAAAAAACTCTTTATTTATCTAGTCCGGAGCCGAAGCCGTTTTTTAACGAAAATTACGGCTCCGGCTCCAGCAAAATATGGCGGCTTCACGGCTCCCGGCTACGCAACACTGCTTATAAAGATTAACTTTCATGATTACTTTATTGCCTCAATAGTTAAACTTATTATAATAATCTTAATTTTCGGTATCATATTGTAAAGAAAAATTATGCTAGAATTGTAATCATAACAAGGATGACTACATCATTAAGTAGCAAAGCACAAAAAATATGACTGGTGAAACAGAAAATCAAATAGCTGATGCTCAGATTTATAAAAGAAAAATATGCAAAATATCAAAGAAAATCTAAAAATCTAAAACTCTTAGTAGATAAGTCTTTCGAAACAAGAACTACACGAGTAAACGGGTAAATTATTTAAAGAGTAGATTAGCACAGGACATAAGAATATTCACGGAAAATTTCAAATCACATTTGCCTCATGGCGTTTCGGACTAATGGTCTAATCATAGAGAAGATTTGCTACTAAAAATATACTTTTGATCACAGATCAAAACGAGGAAAACGTAGTTTAAAAATAGGATTCATATGTCATTACTACTAATGCAAGAGTAGTAAATACCTGAGCACATTTTTTTTACATGGGGATTTTTTATTGATTTTGAAGGTTGAGCGTGTTAAAAAAATGGGATTGGGTCGAAAATATGAGGGCAAAACATATGTTACTATTACTGAGTAAGCACTCTTAAAAAAAATATAATGATTTTTCATCATATTGTGCTAGTTTTACTGAAAGGCTGCCAAAGGCAACACTTAGACTATAAATACTTTTAAAATGGTAGAAAATAATGAAATTAAAACATAGTAAATACCAGTAAAGTATTGGAAAATACGAATAATAATTTCCAGAATTAAGGCAGCAAAAATGTTTTTTCAATTTAAAAAAAAAAGTGAAGTGAAGTTTATTTTTGTGTACTTTAAAAAAACTGTAAGAAGAATAGTTATTTCTTGCATCGTATTATAAACAGCTTTTCGCGGACATAGAATGTACAATTATAAGATTAAAACCAGTTTTTTTAGCCCCGAGGTGCCGTATGGATGAGAACCGGTTTCTATCCACCGGATTCGAATGATACGAGAAAAACATTCTATTCGGAAGGATTGAGTCAACACCCCCCTAAAACAAGATTTTATAAAGAACCGCCTTCCCCTTTTCATCCCATGCACACACCCCTTTGCTGTGCACGCCACTGATCAGGATACTGTGCTGACTTCTATGTTCTGATAACAATTAGCAATTGCTCAATTGTAAATGTCTGTATCAATATTTTGCAATTTAGTAGAATCAAAAATCCAGTAGAAATACGTCCACCCCCTCCCGTCTTATTTTTCTTCTTTAAACTACTTATTTCTAGACCCTGCTCACTCCTAATCTTGCTTAACATAATGAAAGCAAACAAGGAAATTAGGGGGAGGGATGGTTTTTAGGGCTGAACTTACTATTATAAGGATATTACCGGCAATTTATCCGCAAATTTGACCTTTACATTATAGACCCTAAAAAAAAACTTAATTGCTTTTTTACGAGATGCTAAATCTTTTAAAGTTAAACCTGGGATAAAGATAAGTATTTGGTAAAACAAAAAGTTTGCAGAGCTGGATCTTTAAATCATTTTAGTGGTGAGCCAGTTCGGGGTGAGCCGAATTTAAGCCAATCACAGCGCGGCATTTCATAAAATGCTGTGCTCTCATTGGTGGAAAGTTGACTCACCCCGATCTGGCTCACCACTACAATGATTTAAAGATCCAGCTCAGGTGAGACATTAATGACAGTATAAAAACCTCTTTTATATGACAGAGATAATTATGAATAAAAGTATAAAGAAAACGTTTGTTATTTGTCATTTTCTAAGGAAGATTTACATGCATCCTTTTTTTTCAAGATGCACTATTTGTTTTTTAGGAAAATTTTCTTAGTTTGGTTGGGCTAGACAAAACAAAACATACAAACAACAACAAAAGCAGAAAGGGTGGGGACATTGGACTGTAAATTACTCTGGTACCAAAAGTTTCATTAACATTATACTATATCATGATTAGTTGGTATAAAACCAGCAGTGCCTAAACTTTTTGACCAATAATCATAATCAAAGAAAGAAGTAATTTTGTTTATTATCTTAGAGAATATAGATCAATTTACCATCCATTGCATTGTCTTATTTAAGGTCCCTGCAAAAAAAATCATACAAGCGCGCAGACAATCGGAAAAAAAGTTTTTGGAATTGCTCTTCTTTTATAAAAACACTAGCGGCTGCGCCCCCTAGAAGCCTCAAGGGGCACTTAAGGTAGGAGGGGGAAAAGTCGACCTCATCTCATTTAAAATTTGTGTTCAAAAGATTTTAAAAAATATTTTGGGGGGGAGGGGTTGAAAAAAACCTCCCCAAAAATAATTTAAAACCTTCCCAGGACCTATACAAAGCTTCACTGTAAAGGAGAAAAATATCGGTTCAGCGGTTAGCGAGATCCTTCGGGACAGACAAAAAACGCTTACTACTTTATATATTAGGATAGTTCCGCGCTACTTATGGAAAACATTGTCTTTGAGAATCACTGTATTAATTTTCCATTTTTTTTAATTTCCTCAGGCGACTAAGACTCTTTTTCCCCTTCAATGTTTTTTGCAATAACTCAATTAACAAAACGATTCCAAAATGTCTTATGTTTCCAAGTTTTTGTTAATGTGTTCTAGACTTTGAAGTCTTGATGTTATGGTCAAATTAGATTAAAACAGTGTGTATTTTTAAAACATAGTATGCTTTTTAAACACAAGAAAGTTAGCGAATATATTTATTATTGGAAAGGGGAAGAAACTTTTTTCCCTGACACATACACTTATAGCATACAGTGCCTTGCGAGCACCACCCATCCCCTCGATTTTTCTTCTACTCCACCAGGCACAAAAGTAAAATGTTGACTCCTTTAGCACTTTAAAACTTTAAAACATGCTACCAAACTAACAAATGTGGTAACTAGATCAATTTATTTCTGTTATTAAATCCCTGTACATTTTTTTTTACTTTTTAAATACTTCTTAGCTAAATATTATTAGGAACTTATAAAAACAGCAGTTTAAAATAAAAAAAAATGACAAATCATTTCCGCAAATAAGATATAATAAATTAGAGGGAGAGTGTAAAGTTATCAGAAAAATGAAAATAAATAAGTTGAAAGATAAGATGATAATGATAGGGGTCAGGAAATCCAGGTTTTTAATTTTTTCGCGAGGGGGGGGGTAATACGGTGTGTAAGATTTCTTACACATCCGCCCCCTTCCCCAAAAATTTGCCCCGACCCGAAATGTTGAAATTTACCTTCTTGGAAGTCCTTGAATAAGGTTGAATCTTATTTAGTGATCTTCAAATAAAATATCTAATCCAATGTACAACGTAATTTTAAATTGATTAAATTCAATCTTTTATTTTTTAGATTAATTGTCTTTGTTTATTATTGTGCTGGTTAAAACTACATAAAACAAGAATGACAACAGCCATTAATGCACACTCAACAAATCAAACAAATGTGAGAATAAATAATAACTAATTTTAAACGAACAGAATAAATAATTATAACAGACCAGTTTTTTGGTTTAGAAAAATTGTCATATTGGATTGAAGGACAGACTTCTATAAAGAATCTTTGCATTAACAAGATTAATTTGAAATATCCATTTTCTCTGTTGGACTTTTATTTTTTATGGTTGCTTATTTGTTTGTAAACCAAGGATAATTATTGATATGAGTACATAAGTCGCGCAGCAATAATCCGCTTATTGTCAATATATCTGCCCTAGACAGCAAAATCCATCATTTAATTCATTTTTTAAAATTCATCAAAAAACAAGAAATTTAGGTTTAAAATCAATTAGAAATTGACTTTAAATTTTTTGTCCATAGAAAAATTATTTGAGATCTTATTCTTAGGGTCAAATATTTATATACTATGTACAAAATGTATCCAAAAAACGTGCAAAAAATACATTTTAAAGAAAAAGATATATTGCAGAAGTGAAAAGGATAATTGAGCTAAATAAATCGATGACACATCTTTTAATTTCCCAATTTATAATTTGCCGCTAAAATAAACCAATCAGGATTCACCTTTGTCACATGACATCCAATAATATACCAGTATTTATAAATGAAGACATTTGATTGGTTCTTTTTAGCAGCAAATTTAGGAAATCTTTATTGTGCTATTTATGATTATATTCTACTTCCACCTTTGCCGATAATTTAGAATTTTTTTTAGCCATTGTCCTATTCTTGCATCCCTGGTACATTATAAATCTTTCCTTTACTTTCTTCTACTTTTCTCGAATATTTTAAATGCTTAGATTGCAAGTACTTACATAAAAAGTACACAGAAATAAAAAAGTTTCCCATGGTTAAACATGGGGGAAATTTGTTGACAAACATTCGATTTGTGTCAATTCATTTCGACAAAATGGCATTCGATCAAAACTTTGGAAACATTAATATTTGGTTATATCAACCTTAAGTGTTCATACTTTTCCACCAGTAATCTTAATTAACAAAAGCTGGAATTTAAAGTTCTTTGTCTTCATTACCAGTATAGAATGAGCTAACTGTTTCATTATCTATTTTATTAGTAAAGGGGTAAAAATATTTTAAACAAGTGTTTAGACACAGGAATAAGGTATAACCAACAAGCGAAATAAATCTAAAATAATATTTAGGGGGCAAATGGGGTGGTCGTCAATTTAACGATTAGTTGCCCCTCAACGACAGCTGAAAAACACGTATAGGTTTCGTGATTTTTTCCGAATTAATTTCGTCATTGGTGTAAGCTGGTTTAGCCAGTACGTGTTTAGTTCGATTTTTAAAGCATTAAATGGCAAGTTAGCAGGAATCTTTAGAGATAATAATAATAAACATAATTACCCAATGTGTATATGGAATTGTTCAAAAGTTTAGAAACTTTTTTAACTCAGTGACTATTTAAACCTTTCAAATATGATACTTGTAGAATTTAAATTTTAAACTTTTGTGGATGTAAACTAACATAAAAAAGAAAAGATTGCTGAAGCGTTGAAAATGTGATTTGTCTATTGCAACAAAACTAAAGACTATGAAATAATTATGTATGTTGCACTTAATTATATAGCACAGCCACTTTGCAATGAGTTTTTGTCGGTATGTCTATTATTTTTCCTCTTATTTTTATTTTCAAGCTCAAACTAAGGTTAATTTTAGTATCTCTAAATATTAAGTTTTAAATATTAATTTAGATAATAGTTATTCTTCGCATCGTATAATATATAGCGTTCCGCGGATATAAAATTTAAAATCTTATGATTGTACATTTTCTATATTCGTAGAAAACTGGATATAATACGATACTAGACATAGTTTGTTCGTATGGATGAGAACCAGTTCTAATCCACCAGATATTAATCAGTTGCGAATGAATACGAGAAGATAATTCAATTTCAAGGTATTCAAATGGCTATCTAAATGATTAAATTTGCCTTTCCAATATAGTTTCCCCCTTTAAAATTGCAATTTTCAAGTATTTATTCCCCAAACGCAAGTAATGAAAGTCAAACTTGTATATGTTATTATACAATTGCCAATATCACAGTTGAAAACATCAGATATTTTTTATAGTGTTTATTTTTAAAGACTTTCAAGCTTTTTCTATTTACAATAGAAGGATAAACCACCCAACCCCCTCAAAAAGCAAAAACATTTCTAATTAAATCCTACATGTACTTTAATCTAACTACATAATAGCGAAGGATAATTCCCTTGCTAAATATTATTAAGCAAATAGTAGGTCCATCGGCACACCATGATAATGAAACATATTTCAAGTTCATTTATAATCTCTAGTAAATTAGAAGAAAGTGAATTCCAGGGTGGGAGAGGGCATTTGAAAAAAATTATACTGGTACCCAATGTTTTCTTGTTTGGTAAAAATTTGAAGATTTTTATTAAATCTTGTTTGGTTAGTGGAACTGTCAGTGTCCAAAAATTTTCCATCGTTAATTTTATTCTACAGAAGAGCTAGGTAATTTTCTTAATCAAGCAAAATTTGCGAACAATGAGATGGGAAACCATCATCATATTTTTTCAAAGCGGCGCAAGCAATTATATAAAATTTTAAAGCAGGAATAAAGTATTTTGCCATTACTCTTATTACAATATGCAGGCATGCGACCTTCGCGGTGCTTTTACATGAATCTGTACATGAATGTAACTATGCAACTAGGTAATTTGATATTACAAATATTTACTTAGATAAATATACAATTGACACAATGCAATGTGGAAAATAATAAATTAAAGTATGCTAACATTGAGCAATAAGCTACTTGTTAATAATAACTTTCAATGGTTTCTAAAATCGAATACATTAGAAATTATCACCACTTTGGGTTCAACCCCCTGCAACCTCGCCTAAACAGCTGTCTACACCCCCATGATACAACACCCAAGTAAGGACAGTAACTAAAAACTCAAAGAGTTTGCCAGAGCTGGATCTTTAAAACATTTTAGTGGTGAGCCAGATCGTGGGTAAGCCAACTTTCACCAACGAGAGCACAGCATTTTATGAAATGCCGCGCTGTGATTAGCTGAAATTCGGCGCACCCCGATCTGGCTCACCACTTAAATGATTTAAAGATCCAGCTCAGATATAATTGTAAAAAAACTTAGTTTGTTTGTCTGATTATTCTTTTAGTTCACATATGTCAATTTCTTCCATATTTTGAAGAAAAAAATCAAGGACGATTAAGTTAAAAAGAAGCAAAACCTATCTAATAAAAATCTAAGCAGACTAGGTTATTTTACAAAAAGATCACCAAAAGATTTGAAGAAAAAAAGAAACTTTTCAGTACCTTTTATTTATTGAATTACTGGGTTTTCGTTGGATGCATATTTGATTTTCTTTATTGATTTATGTTTGTGAACCTTTAATAGACCGGCAATAAGATTCATAATTTTTCTTAATTGGTGTAAAGTTAGTAGAATAGACGTTCTGACATGCCATAGATAAAGAGTAACTACACTACTACAAAACTATGACCATTGACCATATCCGATTTGTACGGCCTGACCTTTAACTGGTACCTTTTTTACAAGGAAAGGACATTCTTTTTTATAGACTTTAGCAATTACAACAATTGCTGCTATGTCAGGCATGTGACATAAAAAAATAGGGGAAATGCCAATGGCCAATAAGCAAATAACATGCTCAGGGAGGAATTCAAGAAAGTGGTTGTATTATTAAAGGGTTGGTTGTCTGTAAGGTACTGGATTAACAAACTAAGAACCCTAAATTTCTTCCAGAATATCGCTCCCCTCCTGACCTTAATATGTATTTGCTGTAAAAATGTTTTTAACTCCAATAAACATTTTTCTACCTTAAAATAGATTTTTACAAATAAAATAGTTTTGTCTAATTTGACGGAGCAAATCTCAATTACTAAAAAATGTCCGTGAGTCAGTCAGTTCATCTTTAATCATGAGGAGTTTAATAAGAATGATTCTGATTTATAACATAAGCTAATATAGAAGAGAAAGTGACAATTACCTTTGGATTACTTGATGACCTTTGTCAGGAAGTCCTAAAATTAAGATCTTATGATAGTTTTAGAACAATGCAAATTTCTCTACTCAAGCTGTGCATCTAATGAAGTATCACAATTAAATTGTAATTTTCTTTGATTTGACATGTTTTAGGTCAAAATTTAAAAATCCGTCAATGTAGAAAGTTTTTGGGGTAATTTAAGGATAAATAAGCTAAGAGGATTCAGTTATAATGTAGTTACGATAATAACAATTATAATAGATATTGGAAATCAAAAGCTCTTGTAAAGTTAAACTTTTTATGATTTTTATTTTGTAATATGAGTGAAAACACAATCAAAAGCCTTTGCTTAGTCTAAAATGTGAAAATAACTACATGTAATTAAGTATGAAGGTAAAGATTTCTTGATATCAACTACAAAAGAGAACTTTATCTGTATAAGAATTTAAACTAGAATTTATTCAAATGAAGCATTTATTTATCTATTCATGTTAGATATAGATATTTTATGTATGTGAAAAAAATTAGAAAAAAAATAATTTTCATTTTATAATGAAAAAGTAACTCTGTCAAAGGCCTTTATTAAATCTAAATAATTGTTTATAATGGATAATATTTTCAATTTTGTAAAAAGGTCAAAATTTAAAAATAATTTGAAACAGTAAATATAAACCTTATACTAAAATAACTCCTGGTATACAATTACAAAGTTGTTTTTTATTAATAAATTATTTTTTTCCATCTTATTTATATCTTAATGCCTTTATAAAGCTGTTACAACATAATAGCATGACAGAGTTGAAGATCAATTTTACAACCTTTGTCCTCTCCCTCCCTGCTTAGGCCAGAAAAAAATGTATGAGTAAATTCTTAAGTTTGTTAGATCTTTTAATAAACAGTTAAAAAGATATTTATTGGCCGCGCTTTTTTGGACCTTAAGAATAATGTTGCATTTAATTTGCAAACACCCACACACACACACACATCCACACACACAAACAAATATGTACATACAATTTTATTGCAAATCTACCCATATTAAGACCTACAAACACACGCATACACACACACTGTATGTGTAAGTGCATGCCTAATTGATTGCGTAATTTTCTTAATTTCAAACATAAAAGAGGTTTGGATCATAGGCCAGCCCTGTGAAACTGTGATGCTGCTATTTTATCAACTTAACACAAAAAGTCACTACTGGAATAGCATTAATTAAAGATTTAAAAATATGAGAATGGTCCATAATTTATCCATTAGTAATAACCTCTGATTTTATATTGCGAATATGATCTTTAAAATTGTATGTCATTAAAATACGTCTAGTTTTAACAGGGAAGCCCTCTGTAAATACAATTAACTTTTTTTAAGAAAAATTTTACAATTCTTTTACTAACTCTTAAACGTTTTGAAACAGGTGTAAGGTTTCATAGTAGATATAAAAAGATGTAGTATTGTTTTATAATTTTATTGAAGAAATTTTTTTAATTTAAAAAATTTATAAAGTTCAGTTGTTAATCAAAAGACTTCTTTCTTTTAAAAATTTAATAACTAAACCTTTTTATACCTATTATTATATACATTTTCTTTGCGAATATAATAGACTCAAATTTATTTCATACTTCGGAATCAAACACTATCAAATGCTTTTGTAACATCATAAAAATATAAATATAATTTTTTAGATGGAATAGAAACCTTATCGGTTCTACGGCTAACGAGATCCTTCGGATAAACATACATCCAGTTACTTTCGAAAGGTATAATACATCTTTGTGTATGTGCGTGATAAGTGGCGTCTCATTCAAAGGAAAAAAACTCATAATAATTATACATTAACTTTTTTTCAAAACTTAAGCCTAATGTTTAGTTCTGTTTTTGAACATTTGTTACCAAGTCAAAACAAGAAAAGTAGCGCAGATACTTTACAACATAGAATATATGCCCGTCTGTACGTTCTTATGTAACAATATCACACCATGGTAAGTTAAGTATAATGACTATATGTTCAATGTTTATTTTTTTTAAATCAAGCAAAAAAATTATGGGGAAGCTAAAAAAAACTATTAGTTTGATATTGCTCCGCTTATTACATATTATGAACTTAAATATTCTTGTTCTTTATGACAAACAAACAACTTATTTTTAAAACGCCACCCTATTTAACGAAAATATGAATGTTTTTTAGTTTTTGTTACGAAATAAGAAAGTTATGAGATATTAGCATGAATGAAGGTACAAATAAGATAAAAGGGAAGTTGGGAGGGGGGCAATTTGGCTACTTTTAAAAACCTAGAGTTAAACATAAAGGAACTCCCTGTACCCTCTTTAAACTATTTTTTTTTGCCTTAAAAAATGAAACTTTTATATGATTAGACTAACCTGGTAATGTTTTGGGGAAAAAGGGGGTGTTAATTAAATGAACCATATCAGTTAACTACCACAAAGACATCTCTATAAAAGTGCACCAAGGTTGTAATTCAATAAAATATTTTTTTAAACCGTTCAAGAGATCTAGTTTAACTAAACATTTTTGACTACCTTTTTGGATTATTTGTTAAAACTTTAAACTATTCATATTTTTTCCAAAATATTGAAGACTAGTTATTTATCGCATCGTATTATAAACGGCTTTCCGCGGATATAGTTTTAGCCGGTGCCTTCGGCACCTCGGGGCTAAAAAAAAACTAGTTTTAATCTTATGATTGTACATTTTTATATTCGTAGAAAGCTGGATATAATACGATGCTAGACATAGTTTTTTCGTATGGATGAGAACCGGTTCCTATCCACCGGATTCGAATGAATACGAGAAAAAAATTAATACATTTTACAAGTTTTAAATTAAGTACGCGGCTACGAAACTATGGAATGCATGAAAAATGCAACTAGACAAAAATCCAGGGCTCGGCAGACGCACATAAGCCGCAAAAACCCGCAATGTAATTGACTTTTTAAAGAAAACAGTAGGGATGTCTAACCCTCTTTTAAATATAGAAACCATTGATCTAGTTAAGCATAAGTATCAGAAAACGTATTTTATTTGTGGGTAAGTTGCGGCTGTCAAGCCCTGTCATAAAAATCAAAGAAAATTTTGTGAAACTTGATCTAATGTAAAGATGGAAAGATATGTGATTAGAAGGTAAAACTAGGGATATTCAAATTCATATTTCTTCAGGGAATTTAAGGGATAAGACAATGAATGATAAATAATGTACACCCAAAATTATAATAAACAAAATTAACCCTTAAGAAAATAAAAGTCATTGGTGAAAAAGTTTAGACACTTAAGGTTTAGGTATAAGAATGATTTACAGTCTATTGTCCCCTTTCTCCATGTTTTTTCCCTCAATAATTTTTTGTAACAAAACTACTCTGAGATTCAAAAAGATTTTTCTGTCATTAAATGTTAATTTCTTGGCTACAACTTAAGATAGAAGTAGTTTATTTTTATGAAGATTCTCGTGAACAGAATCTAATCCAAAAATCAGATTATATGTCTTACCGTTCCTTAGTGGATTATATTTATAGACGAAATTAGATTTTAAAGGCTGCTATCAAATATAGATGTCTAAAGGTTCTTAAAATATTTTTTTTATTTATGAGATTCGCTTCTAACAGATTTTTAGTAGCGAAGCTACTCTATAATTCACAATGTCCGTCCGTCCGTCCGTCTGTCCGTCTGTCCGTCCGTCTGTCCGTCCGTCTGTCCGTAATTAATGAATTGGGGGAAACGTGATTTTCTCAGCTCCTATAAAAGATAGAGCGCTGAAATTTTTTGACAACATTCCCATCATTAAGGAGCACAATTAACTATAAAACATCAATGGCGGTCGGACTGCTTTTTAGCAGGTTTTCGGCTATTTTTTATATTTTCCAAATTTTCCCCATATCTTTGGTGTTTATGGTCCGATTTTCAAAATTTTTTCAGTTAAAGATATCAAAATTAAATTTCCCGTCATTTGAAGAAACAACAATGACTGTCAGACTGCCTTTTTGCAGGTTTTTGGCTATTTTTATATTTTTTACATTTTTCCCCATATCTTTGGTGTTTATGGTCCGATTTTCGAAATTTTTTAAGTTATAGATATCAAAACTAAATTTCCTGTCGTTTGAAGAAAACAACAATGACAGTCAGACTGCCTTTTTGCAGGTTTTTGGCTATTTTTATATTTTTCACACTTTTCTCCATATCTTTGGTGTTTATGGTCCGATTTTCAAAATTTTTTCAGTTAAAGATATCAAAATTAAATTTCCTGTGGTTTGAAGAAAACAACAATGACAGTCAGACTGCCTTTTTGCAGGTTTTTGGCTACTTTTATATTTTTCACATTTTTACACATATCTTTGGTGTTTATGGTCAAATTTTCAAAAAAATTTCAGTTAAAGATATTAAAATTAAATTTCTGGCGTTTTAAGAAAAGAAACAATGGCGGCCAAACTGCCTTTTAGCAGGTTTTGGGCTATTTTTAAATGTTTGACATATTTCCCCATATCTTTGGTATTTTTGGTCTTATTTTAAAACTTTTTGCATTAACAGTTTTAAAATATTTTTTCCCATTGTTATGTGCATCTAGTATGTAATTTACTTTAACCGTCTTCATCATACAAAATAAAACAAGGTTTTGTGTTTATTTTCTCCAATAAATCTATTCTTGATTTTAAATAAATACACTTTAAATCTACTTCTACGTATTACCATCCACAATTTTTTGTGCTTCGCTACTTATGGATGTTGTCATCCTTGTTCTATCCTTGTTCTACTAATCACATTACAAATATCAATCTTTCATTATCACTCCAAATATTATTTTTTTTTCTTCTCTACATTGGTGTTTAAAAATACATGGATTTCATTCAATATTGTTGCAGTTTAACTCACAGATTGTGTGTGTGTGCGTTTTTTTTGCCGTAATTTTTTTTGCATTGAATTTCGCTGAAGGTCATATGCGTGCAGAAATTGTGTATATGTACACGAATAATTTATTACTAGACATTATTCAATAAGCAAGCAGCAAGGACAATTTCATATAAGCAGCGCAGCAATAACAAGATTACAGCATTTGGTAATTGGGTTTGATAGACCATTATGAACTTACAATTTTAAAATTTGTTGATGAATTAGAAAGATACACCCAATGAAGTTCTTATTGCTCGTCGGACATACGTATATAAATCATTTATAGAGTAGCTGCGGTGCAGTGCTTGTAAGTAATAACTACTAACATTTAGACTTATGCAAAAGAAGGAGGTGTTATGGAAAATGGAATTTTTAAGGACAGGAGTACTTTTACAAGTAATTATACTTAACTTGCTGTTATTTTGATAACCTTTTAACAATAATTATTTATAATAATAATATAATCATTACGTAGTAATAATAATAACTAGAAAATATCTGTTTTTAATAAGTTTTGTGTTAGTAGTGATGGAAAGTTTATTTTTTTATATAACATATTTATCTAAAAACATGCATTTTAAATACTATTGCCATTATTAAACTTTTCCATAAACCTATCCCAACAAGGGCTGACAAAATGCGCCAGTTCTTGGTGGGTTAATAAGCACAGTGTGATGTGCGGCAGCTCCTAGCCAGCTGACATACACACACACAAAATACACCAATCAGTGAGAGCACAAATAAGTTCCTGAGCACTGGATGTTGGGATACACACTACTATAGTACCATCACCACTAGGGGGCACCACGGGGGCACAGGGGGGGGGGGGGGGGTCATTGGGGGCAGGATACAGAAGAGGTTGTCAATTGCCATTGCGAGCGGTCAGAGCGGAGTAATTGTAAGGGTAAGGGGGGGGCTGGGTCACTCAAAAGGCAGTGGTGTGAAAGGGAAAGGAACAGACACCAGGTACTCGCCTGACATGTCAGCTTATAAACTACACACACACACTCAAGTATACACAGACACACACAAAGAATGATAGAGAGTGAGAAAAGTCACAAAGCAAAGAGAGTAAAGAGGGATGATAGAAAGATGTAGAGAAAAAGAGAGAGGGATAAATAAAAGTGGAAATGGAAAATTTAATAAGACAAAGAAAGAAAAGAGAGAGCGAGAAAGAACAAGAGATCAAAGAAGAGAGAGAAAGTGAGACAGGAAAAGAGAAAGAAAGAGATAAAAAGAAGTGAATTTGAGTGTTAAAAAGAGATAGATAGAGAGGTGCGGGGAGTTGGAGAAGTTAGATTAAGTGTGGCATTACGCCAAGAATCATTTTTTTAGTAGCACATCTACTATATATTCAGGGTTTGTCCATATTCATACGTCAGTCTGAAGTATGACAACATTAAGATTACGGTGTAATACTAGAGATTATTTCAAACGAAAATGCGATACATGTTTTTTCCTTCTGATTGAACTATTTGGTGAAAGCTAATAAACCTTAAATTTGCTTTGGGCTGGTAATTAAAAATTAGTGTTGCGCCATTTTTGGACCAAATTGTTACTGTTCTGTAATTTACACACATGCATGTATGTAAGGCATTGATTTAAGTAACATTTTTTTTCTAAAACATACATGTGCCTTTTTTTTACTGCAAAACGATTTTTTTAATCTGTTGTAAATGATTAATGATCAAAGGTGTATTTTTTTCAGTGTTACCTTTTTGATTGGCAATGTTAGTGGGGTTGGAGACGCAGGGTTAAAAGGGGGGAAGGTAAGAGACTTGTTATATACTGCTTATAGACATTTTACAGGGTGTCTTATTTCTAAGAAACTCAATCATATTCAACATTTTATTAAAAATATTAACGATTGTAAATATTTTAAAATTTACACTTCAAAAACAAATTCAATTTAAGCTATTGAAGTTTTTTATGCTTTACACTTGCATGGTCCTAGGGACCTCTTAAACGATGGTGTCCAAAAAATTAGTTTGTCCCACTTATTAAGGTTCCATCAGAATATTAGGTCAAAAAGCATTCAAATACAAGAACTTTTAGATGCATGATCTTTGTCTGGAAGTCCTAAAATTGCATAGTAGTGAATTGCAACAAGGCATTCCGCTAATAATTCTATATATGTCACGTGCCGCTTCTAGTATGACACTTGGTGGTTAACATTTGAACCTTAAACCTGTTCATGTTAATGTGTTTTTATAATTTGAAAAAAACATGGTCAAATGTTTTTAAAAAGTCAAAAAACATTGTCGATCTTTTTGTAAATTTGTTGACATAAGAACTGATGCAAAAATTGTTATATCCTTATTTATGATCAGGGACAAGGGACCAGGATTCTGAAATTCTAAGTGAAAATTTCACAACAACCCATTTCCCTCTTACCCACTTCCCTTTAGTTGCAAAACAAGTTACGCCAACAATAAGCCACTAAAATATCCAATTTTCAGCAATTTTCAATGGAATCACAGACTCTTATTTGTAAGTAACACTAAAAAGGTGTTTTTCTGTGTGTCTGTGACACTTTTTCGTTTATGACTCTTTTTTGGGGTGGGTACCTCTACCCTCCCCAAGAGAAATCCCAACCTTCACAACTAAAACGTCTTTTACTTTTGTTTGTAAAATTAAATTGGTAAGAATTGTAGGTCCAACATAACTTCTTACCTTCAAGTTTCCCAGAGGCCTATTGGGCGAATCCGCAAGTTATATTATAAGTGTCAATCTTTCCATGTGGACACCCTGTTTTTACATTTAGACATTACTCTACCTACAGTGCAATGGTTAACACACATCTTTCCTTGCAACAATGCTTTCTTTAAAACAAGTTGCGATCAAACTGATTATAAAAAATATCATTATTATTAACCAATTTGTTTAAAAAAATTTTGTATTCTGTACAAATAAAGAATTCATTTTAGAATATGAGAAGCCTATTATTATTATTGACTGACGTGATATAAGGATAAAAACATCTTAAATTGATTCTAAAATTACTATTAAGAGTAGTAAAAAATGCTGGGTAGTAAAAGTGAAGAAAATATGTAAAATTGTGTCTGAGGGGATAGGGAGGGGGGAAAGGTTAGGTCAAGTGGGAAGAAATTGATGAAAAAAATTCACTGTGCGGCTTGCTCAGACAACTTTGTACTTTAAATATAAATAAGTTTTATGTCTCAAAAGATCTCTTAACGGCTGCATTGATAATTTTAGGAAAGTTTACAAATGGGCCAACAAATGATTTTAAAAGAACACAAATGTGGGAGAAGGGGGCGAATAGATTAAATAAAGATTTTGTCTTTTTGACCTCTCCATGGCATTTGATATTATTACTGTTTTCCAGGAATAAGTAAAACACAGATGTTAAATAATGTACACCCCTAAATATGATAAACAAAATTATACCATCTGTATATAAAAAGTAATGTTCAAAACGTGTTGGCATTGGCAGTTTGTACCAACCAATCAATATTCAATGAAAGGTTTGAGGCCAACGAATATGAGAATGTGCATAGACTTTTATTCAAATAGTTTACAGTCCAATATTTTCTCCTTTACTGCTGTTTTCAATTTTTTAAAGGCTGGCAGATACGCCCCTAAAGGCATCTGGAGGCACTTGAGAGAGGGGGCGGGGAGGGAAATCAACATTCCACTAATTTAGTCTTTTTTAATTAGGGTCAATTTCTCTTGGGAAAGTTGGAAAGTCTCGCACAAAATAAAAGTCTTCATTTGACCTATGAGAATCTTTACTGAAAAGGAAAACCATAAGGGTTTAGCAGTTAGCAAGATCCTTCGCTACACACATACATACTGTATTATTTTTTATACAAGGATAACTATAAACCTTATTTTTTATCAAATAGACAAAAGTTGCCACACAGTAAAAGTAAAAAACCTGAGTAAGAAGGGACATACAGGTGGTGTGCATCCATTTTCGCATAAAATCATATCCACACATAGTTCATAAAGACACATATGAGGTTGTAGTTAATGGTGATAATGTAACACGTAATGTATCATAAATAAAAATGTTAAAATTTGTACCTACTGCTGCAATGTCAGAAGCGCGACATCAATAGTCAGAGTAGGCGGGAATGGCTGGCTCCTAACAGGCGCAACTCATTACCATGAACATTTGGGACTTCTAGACAAAGGTCCTACTTAAAAGGGTTAATTGTCTGTAAAAGTTACTATAAAAGGGTGGCCCTTAGTTGATATCAACTGTTCCTATAACCTGTATAATGAGGTTTGATGATAATAGTAAAGTACATTAAAAGAGGCAATTTATAAGATTTTTCGGATCATATGAAGAAAATGAAGTCATTCCTAAAAAGGACAGAAATTCCCTTCCTTGGGTATAGGAAGGCTTTTTACTTTCCTTTTTCTTACAAATTCTTTGTAAGGAAGGTGATTTCTGTCCACCATCTTACAAATTCTTCCTAATTCTTAGAAATTCTTCCTTTTCCTCACTATTACAACTATGCTTAATAAATCTACCTTATTTACCCAAATTCTTACTTATTCTCGGAAATTCTACCTTAATTACACAAATTCTCCCTTATTCTAAGAAGACCTACCTTATTCAAGGAAATTCTTCCTCATTCTAAGAAAATCTACCTTATTCCCTCAAATTCTTCCTTATTCTAAAAAATACTTCCTAATTCTATGAAAATCTACCTTATTCTAAGACATTCTTCCTTATTCTAAGAAAATCTACCTTATTCTAAGACATTCTTCCTTGTTCTAAGAAAATCTTCCTTATTCTAATAAGATCTACCTTATTCTAAGAAATACTTCCTAATTCTATGATAATCTACCTTATTCTAACAAATTCTCCCTTATTCTAAGAAGACCTACCTTATTCTAGGAAATTCTTCCTTATTCTAAGAAAATCTACCTTATTCCTTCAAATTCTTCCTTATTCTAAGAAATACTTCCTAATTCTATGAGAATCTACCTTATTCTAAGACATTCTTCCTTATTCTAAGAAAATCTACCTTATTCTAAGACATTCTTCCTTATTCTAAGATATTCTTCCTTATTCTAATAAGATCTACCTTATTCTAAGAAATACTTCCTAATTCTATGAAAATCTACCTTATTCTAAGACATTCTTCCTTATTCTAAGAAAATCTACCTTATTCTAAGACATTCTTCCTTATTCTAAGAAATATTACCTTATTCTAAGACATTCTTCCTTATTCTAAGAAATTCTTTCTTATTCTAATAAGATCTACCTTATTCTAAGAAATACTTCCTAATTCTATGAAAATCTACCTTATTATAAGACATTCTTCCTTATTCTAAGAAAATCTACCTTATTCTAAGACATTCTTCCTTGTTCTAAGAAAATCTAGCTTATTCTAAGAACTTCTTCCTTTTCCTTACTAATTCTCTCTTATTTTCAGATAACCTAGCTTTTTCTAAGAAGTTCTTCCTTCATTCCCCTAATTCTTCCTTTTTCTCAGATAATTTTCCTAATTTATATTGGGATATCATAACTGAAATAGAGGTATAGAGAATATATAAATTCTGCCTTTTCCCCTTCCTTATTCTCTCAAAATCTTGGTTTTTCTCACATAAATTTCCTTATGTTTATTGGGATATCAGAACAACATGTGTAGGATAAGTTTGAGTTGTATCTTTTGACCTGAAATGTTTGTTTGTACTTTAGAGGTGGAATGTTCATAAAGTACATTTTAATAGGAACCCCAGTCAGAAGTATGAAATTATCTTAAGAAATAATAGAAAATTCAGTATTTTTTTTGGTTGTATCTTTTGACATTTAGTGTTTATGTTTTTATTCATAAAATTATTGATAATATTAACATAATTTTGCAGAGAAATAAACCTAATAATAACAGGATAACAAAAAACGAGAACAGTAGTCTTTACAATCTTTCTCTAGCCAACACATACAAATATTAGACCAAGACCAAAAAGTAATAATTTTAAAACAAATTAAAATATTTTGTATATTTTACTGATAATTTTCTTCAATAACTATATGTAATTATCAATCCTTTTATAAAAGTAACAGGATGTTTGTCTGAGCTCCCAAGAGAAATTGCCCAAAGAAAAAATTTCCCCCCTAACCATCAGAAAAAATTCATTTACTTTTCAAAAATAAAAAACCAGGCTTAGAGTCAGACATTTTTATTTGATTAATTACCCAAAGTGTCCATAGAAGCCTCTAGTGGCGTAGCTGCTAGTCTCAACCAATGTAATGTTTTTTTTCACATTCCTATTTATGTGGTACAAACTCTACAGAAAGTTGGCAACTTATTCTTTTCGTCAGTAAACTCAAACAGCTGATAATTATGAAATCAATTCAAGGGCCAACTTCGAAGTGTTACTATTTAAACAAAATGGGGGTAAAAGTTTAATAAATAGGTAAAAGAAAAAAAATATAAAAAGATAGCTTTTTTATAAGAGTGAAAAATAAAAATGCTTCTTAATTTAATGACAAACTAGCTGCTATGCCCCTAGAGACCTCTTTAATTTTAGTGGGTTTCCTAATTTTTAAATTTTTAAAAAATATCTGGTTTAGAAGTTAACAAGATATACACACAGATAGACAGATACAGATCCTGTTACTTTTATTATAAGGATAGTAAAATATATGTTCAAGTAAAAAAGCTAGCTTTTCAAAATAAGAAAAAAAATTGACACATAACGCCCCTTGCTATTGGGCAATATGTCTTATGAAGATTAGAGTGGGTCAATTTTCTATTTTTTTTTAATTTTGAATTTACAACAATGGATTTATTATTACTTAGATCTTACACAAAACATTTCATGTTGCGGACTAAAATAACGATCTTCCCCACCCAATTCTTTACCCTATTCCCTCCCCTCCTATTGGAAAAATGGTCTACCAAATAAAATCGAAGGGAAATTGCAACCTTAACTGACTAAAAATTTTCTCCTGTGATAATATTCATGTGAATCAATATAGAATTAATTGGAAGTTGAACCATAATTTAGTATCCTCTTAAAATATCATTGTTGTAGATGGTTAAAACATTATCTATCCCCTCTCCCCTTTACCCTATCTCTTTTCCTTCTTTATGGCGAATAAACTGACCAATAAACAGGTTAGCAACTTAATTTGGCGACAACTTTTCTATGTAACTCTATGTCAATAAGATAGGGTACTTATAACTTTAAAAATCGAACCATCCTTATAAAAATTGACCCAACCCGACCCAAAATTGTTGCTTTTAAAGACCAATACTAAAATCTAAATACAAAAAGTTTTGATATTAAGAAATATTTTATTATTTGGTAGTATGTAATATGAATATTAAGAAAATTCATAATCCTTTATATCTATTGAACATATATTTTTAATTGTAAAATTATCCAAAAATCAACAATTCTTTAGCTCTGATGTTGGTCATCCCCTCATTATCCCATATGTTCTATTATTCATTCCGCAAATATACTATTAACAGGGATCTAAAGGGATTGCCGATAAGTTGATGTAAATCCTCAATGATTAAACATAAAATTATCCCTTCTGTAAGTTATAATTGGTGGTTGAATCGTTTACTATTAACAGGGATCTAAGGGATAAGACAATTGCCGATAAGTTGATGTAAATCCTCACTGATTAAACATAAAATTATCCCTTTTGTAAGTTATAATTAGTGGTTGAATTGAATCGTTAATGGACAGGACACTCATTTTAATGTACAAACCAATAAAATTCAATAAAAGTTTTAAGTCACTGAATAAGAAAACGTTATTATAAAACTTTGGGGACCAGTGCAGTGTAATAAACAGCTCAATATTCACTCCCTCCCAGGATTATTACACAGTACACTAAGTTTTATTTTAACAATTTCTTATTTATGGGCTCAACAACTTTAGAGACTTTTTATTTAATTAATTAAGTAAATTGATTTATCATCCATTGTCCTATCCCTCCTAATTCCTGAGTATAGGTTGATTTCTCTGTTTCGGCATGGGACAAGGACAACATATCAAAGACAATTTATAAATATAGAATATGTAATATAAAAGTTTTTTTAAAATAATTAGATACCGCTGAACCGATATGGTTCACTTTTACAGTGTAGCTTCTCATAGATCCTGAGAAGGTTTATAGCTATTTTGAGAAGGGTACCACCACCCACCTTGAAAAATATTACTCCTTTACAAAAATTTTTAATTTAAAATAAAAAAAAACAGAAATGAAAAATGTGGGGATGAGTATGATCCCCCCCCCACCAAAACAAAAAAAATTAACCCCCTTCCCTTCATTTTTTTCACTTTTTCATTTTAAACTACTATAGAAAATGGAGATATTAAATTCAATTCCCACCACCTAAAGTGCCCCTAAAAGTGTCTCTAGGAGCGTAGCCGCTAGTTTGAAACAAAACACTAACAATATAATTAATTATCCATTAAAATTCTTAAAATTCTAAATATACATAGTCTATGGTCTTATTTTAAATGTATGTCTGTGGGTTTGTGTTCGTTCATGAAAAATACACGCCCTCCCTTACCATGTAGGCGGCCGTGCTGCGTCAAATTCTTGTCGCTAGCCAAGCTGACGGAAGTTTTTTTTCTAATTTCTAAAAGCTATCTTTTTTATAAGAATATTTTTTTAATATTATATATAGAAGCAGTATGGTTCTTCATTACTGTTTAGCTTCTTATAAGACAAAGGAAGGTTTATAGCTATTTTGGGGGAGAGTTCTACCACATTCTAAAGAGATATATCCCCTAGGAAAAATCTCCCCCCCCCCCAAAAAAAAAAATTAGAAACCCACTAAAATTAAAGAGGTCTCTAGGGGCTAGTTTGTCATTAAATTAAAAACATTCTTATTTTTCACTCTTAAAAAAAGCTAGCTTTTTTATTTGGATGAAAAAAATCTGATCTACATAAAATTATTGCAAAAAGCACTGTTCTCATCTCCTGGTAGAATATGAAGAAAATAGTAAGGTTTTTCTGTCTGAAGCTTAAGATCCCAGGAAAGGTTGGTCTAATTAGCAAGAATTAGCTAAATTATCTGAGACAAAGGAAGGATATGTGATGAGAAGGAAGACTTTGAGGGAATAAGGTAGATTTTCTTAGAATAAGGAAGAATGTCTTATAATAAGGTAGATTTTCATAGAATTAGGAAGTATTTCTTAGAATAAGGTAGATCTTATTAGAATAAGGAAGAATTTCTTAGAATAAGGTAGGCTATCTGAGAATAAGGAAGAACTAGGAGGTATTGGGTTAATTTTCTTATAATTAGGAAGATTAAGTGAGATTTAGGAAGAGATTTTCTTAGAATAAGGAAGAATGTCTTAGAATAAGGTAGATTTTCTTTAGAATAAGGAAGAATGTCTTAGAATAAGGTAGATTTTCTTAGAATAAGGAAGAATGTCTTAGAATAAGATAGATTTTCATAGAATTAGGAAGAATGTCTTAGAATAAGGTAGATTTTCTTAGAATAAGGAAGAATGTCTTATAATATGGTAGATTTTCATAGATATAGGAAGTATTTCTTAGAATAAGGTAGATCTTATTAGAATAACTAAGAATTTCTTAGAATAAGGAAGAATGTCTTATAATAAGGTAGATTTTCTTAGAATAAGGAAGAATGTCTTATAATAAGGTAGATTTTCATAGAATTAGGAAGAAATTCTTAGAATAAGGAAGAGTGTCTTAGAATAAGGTAGATTGTCATAGAATTAGGAAGTATTTCTTAGAATAAGGTAGATCTTATTAGAATAAGGAAGAATTTCTTAGAATAAGGTAGGCTATCTGAGAATAAGGAAGAACTTAGAGGTATTGGGTTAATTTTCTTAGAATTAGGAAGATTAAGTGAGATTTAGGAAGGTGATTTTTATCCTCTTTTTCAGATATGTGAGAAAAAGGAGAGTGATTTTTGTCCATATTTGAGATATCTGAGAAAAAGGAAGATGATTTCTGTCCTTTTTGGAAGGGAATTTCTGTCCTTTTTAGGAATGACTTCATTTCCTTCATATGATTCGATTTTTCTTATTTGAGATGATTTAAAAATTTGATACATATGTGGAATTGAATGTACACATGCAAGTACATTAACTACACTAACAGAGGGGGGAGGGGGAATTTAGGTAGAGATAAAGAAAAATTTGATTTGAAGGTCTTAAAATAACAAGTTTAAGGTTAAACAGCTGTTAAACAAGGTTTTTATATTCAAGGTGCAACATAAACATTTTTTTTAATTAATAAACTTTTAGTACAAATGTAAAAATGAATTATAAAAGTAACTTATCATTTTTTGATGGTTTTCCTTAAAACCTTAGTCGAGCACACAACCTTCCCCCATTTTTTCAGTTTATTTTAAAATTAATAGGGGGTTTCTGTGCTCTTTAGGTGCTTTGAGGGAATGCACCTATTTGTTCAGGGAAGTTTGAAATTCTTCCAGGGTAGTTTTAAGTCAACTATATTTTAGGGTATACATATCTAATAATTTGTTTTTAAAAATGGAAGGAGAGTAAAATGTTTTTGGCCGATTCTACCCCAAAAATTTGTTTTTAAAAACATTTAATTATGATTTAGGAGTCAGCGAGATCTTTTGGTAAAGGCAGATAATCACAATCCTACAAATTTTATTAAAGGGTAATTTCCAAAACAAATATCATGATTGTAATATATCCTTATAATAAAGTAACAGGTCTGTTTGTCTGTTTCTCTGTCTGTACCGAAGGATCACGCTAACCGCTGAACCGATCGGGTTCTCATTAACAGGGTAGCTGATGGTTAATAGCTGATTTCAAAATAGATTGAAAAGAAACAATTTTACGCGTCCCTAGAGGCCTCTAGTGGAACTTTCAATGTTTGGTTTATAAAAAAAATAATATACCTTGCAATGTTTCGAAGGAGTCTCTATCAATATTCTACGATACTTTGCAATGTCACGTAGGAGTCTCCATTCGAGAGAAAAAAAAATTCGATTTATTGTGATTTCTCTTGGGAGGGTGGTGGTACCCTCCCCCAAAATAGTTATAAACCTTCCCAGGACCTATGAGAATCTACCCTGTTAAGGAGAACCCGATCGGTTCAGCGGTTAGCGAGATCCTTCGGTACAGACACACAGATACACAGACACACAGACAAACATCCTGTTACTTTAGTATAAGGAATTAGCTATAACTTCACCCACGCGGGAATCGATAAAATAAGGTTATGTCAAGGTTCATTATTTTAGGTTAGATTGTCCCAAAGCAAATCTTGAAAACCGTTCATGAGTATTTCTGTAATAGTTAGGTTAGGTAACAAATATAGAAATCCATTATTGTGGTTTCTAAACCCAGCGGGCATTTCTAACTCTTTCTTAACCTAACTAAAAAAATGTTTTGCATAAAAATAAGTTTTTTTATATTTCTTTTTAAATGAGGTTGGAATTATTTTTGTTTTCTAGTGTAAGTATAAGAACCAGATTTACCTACCATAAGATTTAAATATTTTCTAAAAATACTATAATTGTTTATTAAATGGAGATATTTAAATTAGGGAAAAAATAACAAAAAAAGTTACCAGAGGGGAAAGTTGTATTTAAAACAGAGTTCTTTAATTTATGCAAATAAACATATATATTTTTAGCCAGTATTAACACAATATAAGACAACATCAATAAAAACGAATAAAATCATTTATGGCATCGTTTTACAGACAGTTTTTCACGAGTATTAAAAAAAATGATAAAATTAATACCAGTTTTGTTAGCCCGGGACTTTGGTCCATCATGGCCAAAAAAACTGGTTCTAATCTGAAAAAGCCCAAAATAATTTTTAAAATTGACAATATTTAACTGTCTTTTGATAATTATAGAGTTGTTACGCTGTTAAAACTGTACCTAATTATTGGGGGAAATGATCATGCCATGTTTGAAATCTATGGGACAGACTGACGTACGGACGGAACGACCCTAAATGTAGTTAGTAATTAGTAGTTTTAACAGAAGTATTACTGTGTGCGGTAATAGTGGGGAAAATTTTCAAAATAACTTTGCAACTAAAATGTAAAAATCAGGCATAAAAAGATATATAAAAGGTTAACGTCATTCTGTCTACCCTGTACTGGCTCTCAGATTGTTCACACACAAACAATTATCAAAACACCTTTCTATAATTGGTTTGGATTCTGAAATTGATCTCTGATTGGTCAAACACACCCAGCGTCCATCTATAGTTAGTTTGGTTTCTAGAATTGATCTCTGATTGTCATTGGCTTAAATTTCTCGACCCAGGCTCCTTTTTGTTATTGGTTTAAATTCTATACTATTACTCAATCTCCAATCATTCACTTACGCACCAAGGCTTCTTTCTATGATTTGTTTTAATTCTACACTTGCCTTCTGATTGGTCACACACACGACAAGACAACTCAAAACTTTCCCTTTGATTGGTCAACTTCATGCAAGCTCCTTTCTATTCAAATTCTATTCTCACTTTCTTGTTGGTCACTTATATACCCAGGCTTCTTTCAATGGTTTGTTTAAATTTTAATCTTGTCCTTTGATTGATCACACACACAACAAGACAACTCTAAACTTTTCCTCTGATTGGCTGTTTCTATTATAGGTGTAAATTCTAAACTTGCCATCTCATGCAGGCACATTTTTAGTAGCGAAGTTACTCTATAATTTGAAATGTAAGTTTCTATTCTTCATATTTTCACCAAGTTTCATTAAGATATGTCAATTAATTGGGGTGCTAGATTGATTCCTAGATTTTTAAGTTTTCATGATTTTTTCGATTCAATTCAAGATAAAAGTCTAAAATTTTCAGTGATTAAATATATTCAAATTCTACACAGTTCTATAAAGTTTCATTGAGATTTGCTTATTGGTTGGGGTGCTAGATTGAAATTACCCTTTGATTGGTCACAAAAACAACCAGACAACTTAAAACTTGCCCTCTGATTGGTTAATTTCACGCAGGCTGTTTCTATTATTGGTTTAATTCTAAACTTGCCTTTGGATTGGTCAACTTCATGCAGGTTCTTTTCTGTCATTGGTTCAAATTATATTCTTTCTTTCTTATTGGTCACTTACATAACCAGGCTTCTTTCTATTATTGGTTCACATTTTAGACTTGCTCTCTGATTAATCAACTTCATGGAGGCTATTTCTATTATTGGTTTAAATTCTAAACTTGCCTTTTGATTGGTCAAGCTTACGTTGGTATTTTGCCAAATTTCTATTATAAGTTTGAATCCTAAAAACTTAATATGTAAAGACTATAGGCTTATTACTTAATCCATGAACCTTTGTATGTATTTTTGTATATACTTATGCGTGCATGTGTGTGTTTGTGTGTGTTTTAAAAAAGCTGGTAAAAATTGTGATTGTTGACAAATCGTAAATTTGTATGCCCTCTGTGTGAGTGCAACTTTGCCGACTGTCTTTAGCGGGGTTTTGCAAATTCAAATTTATCCTCCCCCTGTAAAAGTAAAAGAACGCCTGTCTGTCTGTAGCTTTAGATCTCACAATCCGCTGGACTGATAAGGTTCTCCTTTACACTAAAGCTTCTTAGAAGTCCAGGGAAGGTTGATAACTGTTGCTAATTTTATTATTTGATGTAAAGAAGAATAACAAATAATTTGTATTTGATTTGTAAGTTATCTTAACCTTAGAATAGTATTTGATGTTTAAATCCCTTTGTTTCAAACATGGATATTGAGGGATAAGATAATGGACAATAAATGAATGTACATCTGTAATCATGTTAAACAAAATATCTTTTTTGCTTTTTGAACCAACAAATCAAGTATTTAAAAAAAAAATTTATGAAAAAAATGAGATAAAACTTCACGTATAATTATATCCCTTTTCGATTAAAGAAAATCTTAAAATTTTAAGAATGGGGGAGATGTATTTTTACATATGCATAAAAATATTGGATGTATTTTTGCCAGTGTTGGATGTATTTATGGCACGAGAAAAAAAAAGAACTGTAAATTTGCAGGATGTGTAAGTGCCATAGCCCCGTTTGAATACCAATTAAATAAAATTTTAAATAGTTTTTGTTTCCTAAGTTTAGATTCCCACTAGAAGTTGTTGTCTTTTTATATCTACATTCTGTGACCTCTAATCTTTCCACGGAGAAAAGGGACATTGCACCATAATTTATATCAAAGTTTTATCAAAAGAATCTTTTAATTCTTGAATTGAAATTTTGAGAACTTTTACCAAGTATTGATTAAAATTCAGGATTCTAACTTTTTCACCAATTATTTTAAACAAGGATATACAGTGGAGGGGGGGGGATAATTTCCCCTCCACCAAGTTGAACTATTCTCCAGCGGACTCCACCCCCCCCCCCCCACACACACACAGACACAATAAACAGCTTTATACAGAGTTAGAATTGGTAATTTTTTATCGTCAATTGTCTTATCCCCAAGGATTCCTGAATCTCTCTTTTCTCTCTCTCATATTCTCTCATTATAACTCCTTTCTCTTTTTTTCTTTATCACCAGAAATAGATATAAGAACAGGGATCTTAAGGGATAAGATAATATCCAGGGTTAAGATTAATATCACCACCTAGAAGAAAACAATTCTTTGGTTGTACAAACTTTGTTAATAATGGCTATTTATCGCATCGTATTATAGACAGCTTTCTGCTAAGATTTAAACAAGTTTTGTTAGCCCCGATGGGCTGAATGCCCGGGCTAACAAAACTGGTCTGAATATTATAATTTGTACTTTAATATTCGGTATTACGATGTTATACATGATTTCTCAGGTTGGCCGAGAACCGGTTCTAAACCAGCGGATATTGACCATATTTCGGATACTTCAAAACCAAACAGGTTTTTTATCAGAGACAATTCATAGAAAAAAATGAAAATATAGTTATTAAAATCACGCAACCTATAATATAAGGAAAAAGATCAAATGTTAAATAAATAAATATTAGAGCTTTGAATTTCTATAGACAACCAATATTTGAAGAGACATTAAAAGGGCCACTGTGAAATCTTTTCAGAATGGTTTGAAATATCCATATGGGTCTTTGGACTGTAAATTAATCTTGACCCCAAAGGTTTAAAAAAACTAACTACCTCATTCGTTCTTTAAAAGTATGGGTAATTAATTCAATTCTGATTGATTGCTTGGTTCAAACTAGCAATGTATTGATAATTTCACTAACAGTTTTAGTATATAACGGGTAATGTTGCTTGTCATAATTGGGGATGTACAATAATTTATCGTGCATTGTCTTTCTTACCCCCTAAGATCCAAAAGTCTATTAAAATGCAGAAATAATAACCAACAAGCGGAATAAATCTAAAATAATATTTGGGGGGAAAATGTAGAGATCGTCAATTTTACCCCCCAACGACAGCTGAAGATCATGTATAGGTTTCGTGATTTTTTACGAACTAATTTCATTGCTGGTAGAAGCTGATTAAAATGTCAGTCATTGAATTGACGTAGTTTTATTAACTAACCAATTGTTGTACTTACAAAGTAGTTTTGCTTTTACCCCCCCCAAAAAACGAATTACCCCCCCCTTAAAAAATTTTTACCCCCCCAAAAATAAAAAGCTTGGACGCCCCTGCTAACAATCAGCAATTAAAAACAATAGGGTGCCTTTTTAACACATGTATGGCAATGAAAATTTTACTATTTATTAAAAAATGGTGTTTGTTTTTGTGTGTGTATGTACTCAATGATCACACATACTACTGGACTTAATTGATTCCTTTTTAGGGAAGCTTGTTACAAATCTCAGGGGTTGATTTTCAGCTATTTAGAAGGAGGGATTCCCCCAATCCCATTAATTGTTTTACCTCATAGAAAAAAATATATCTCCTTAATGAAGACGTCATTCAACAAACAAAAAATACATTTTGTCCTAATAATAGTCCTTTTGCCATATGAAAACACTAGCGGCGTCGCCCCTAGAGGTTTGATCAAACTAATTTTTCGTGTTTTAGATTTTAAAGAAAATTTTTAAAAATAATTTTGGGAGGGGGGGGGTAGTCGACCCCACTATTTTAATTTTAGTTTTAAAAAGAAAAAAGAAAATTTTTTTGTGGGGGTTATTTTTCATTTTTTGTGGGGTTAGGAAAATACAGAAAATAGTTATACACCTTCCCGGGACCTATGAGAAGCTACCCTGTAAAGGAGAACCCGATCGGTTCAGCGGTTAGTGAGATCCTTCGCTACAAACAAACAGACAAACAGACATCGTTCTACTTTGTATTATAGATAGTCCAAAATAAAAAATGAAATTTTTTTTTGCAAAACTTGGATGATGGTGCTTTTTTCTTTCCACACTATTAAAGCAAACATGTAATTGTAACTGTTTCTTTATAATTGTTTACATCCTTTCAAGGAGGCAGAGGACTTTTGACTGTAATTTAAGCATTACACAAATTTTTCCAAACACATTCTCTCATTGGTTGGTTTATAAGATTTTTATTAACTTTTCAATCAATAATTTTATCTATGGAAGGGTTAATTTTGTTGATTATAATATGAGATTAATTTTCCATTATAATCTAGTTTGATGTCTCTAATATTTTTAGATGCATGGGATCTTAAGGGTTATCCGCTTCCCTTACTGACTGCCTCAATTTCTTAGAAATATTGTATACTGCAATTAGAGTAAATGTCATTAAAATGCCCTTAAAGTTGAAGCTATTAGAGTATATTATTGTTGAATTTTATGTTATTTAACAACCCTATAGTGTATCTGTTAATTTGACAACGAGATTTGTAATAAGAAAATTATACCATTTATCTTGATATTTAACATCAAAACAAATAAAGTAAGCGTTGATAGAAGATTTATCACCTTAGATGTAGTACAATCAGAAACATTAATCCTTTCAGCTTTGAAAGGAGTTTTTAACAGACGAAGTTTGTATTTATTCTCATAATATTCAATCCTATAATATGGACGATGAAACTTTTAGATGAAAGAATTCCTATACAAAGCTTTATCCTACAAAATCTGTACACTAGAACCAATAATATGGTTGGATTGTTCGTTCCTACATTATTTTCCTATTGGTACAATTAAGTGATTGGGGATCTAGGTTTTTTATATTTATTGTGTTAGTGTTGTATTCAAATGCAGTTTCAAGTAACGTATTAAAATCACATAATAGAATTACAGGCATTTGGCAAAAAAAGTTAATGTAAACAAAGGTTGTAAACAATTCTAGAACCATACAAAGTTTAAATAAAAGAGTAACGGGTGTGTTTACTGTCTAATTATGTGTTTGTGACCGGGGGAAACGAGGGATAGGACAATGGACAGAAAATAGATGTTCATCCTCAATGACAATGAACAAATTTTTACCTCCTGCAAATTAGAAGTTTGGACACTGCTAATTTATACAATTATTCATGATCTAAAAAATACCAAAGATTTTCAAACCAACGTATGAGAGAATGTATTCATAAACGAATATGAGAATGTGAATAGACTTTTATTCAAATAGTTTACAGTCCAATATTTCCTCCCTTACTGCTGTTTTCAATTTTTTAAAGGCTGGCAGATACGCCCCTAATGGCAACTGGAGGCATTTAAGAGAGAGGGCTTGGAGGGAAATCGACCGTCCACTAATTTATTTTTTTTCTCTTGGGGAAGTTGGAAAGCCTCTCACAAAATAAAAGTCTTCATGTGACCTATGAGAAGCTTTACTGAAAAGGAAAACCATATTGGTTCAGAAGTTAGCGAGATCCTTTGCTACACAATATTCATGATCTTAAAAAATACCAAAAATTTTCAAACCAACGTATGAGAGAATGTATTTATAAAATTTTGTGTACCAGTATAATTTACAGTCTAATGTCCCTTCCTCCTTGGTTATTAACTTTATAAAAAAAATCATAAATCATACATTTAGCTTGTCCATAGATTTCTATAATTAAAAGCGAAGCTTTTGTTTATCTGCCCCCCCCCCCCCCTGCTTAATTTGTTGTGCACGCCCCTTAAATTTGTAATTTGCACACCCACAAACTATCTAAATGCATGAATTAGAAATATGGATTTAAATAAGAGTTAGGTACATATTTTTATATATTAACTGCAAAATTTGCATGGTTACTTTACTTCATCATCGGAAGGGATGCGACAAAACACGATAAATAAATGTACACCTACAATTTTAATAAACAAAATTAACCCTTATCTAGAAAATATGATTATAAATGTTTAAACAATGCTAGTTTTTAACCCAATAAAAATTAAATTAAAATCTGAAAAGTTTGAATCTACAGTTCAACTATCCCTTTCCTCCCTGCTACAACCATACCTGTACATACCTGAAGATCTTAAACACACACACACATACTACCAGCTACTTTAATACAATTTATCCATAGATTTGTTATTCCAATGTTTACTGACACACCCCTTCAATCTCTCTCTTCCTACTTAATGCGATGACAGGGAAAGTTTTTATCAGAAAAATTTGTTCAAAATTAAAATTATTGGTTGATAAGCTTAAACACTTAAGAATTGTAAAACTCAATCAAAACTAAGTAAATTCCCAAGAAGGCCAAGAAAGTACCTCAATGACGTCATAAAAATGAGGGATGAGGAGAGGAGGAGTGGGAAAGAAAACCCCTAAAAAAAGAGATGGATAATTCCTCGTTTTTATGACGTAACGTGCTGATTTTTTGAGAGACTTTCTTCGTCTTCATTTCCAAAATTCTTAAGGCAATTCTTAAAACTTTAGCTACAAGCCTGGCGTGCACAAAATTTTGCCAGTCCAATGTCTACTCCCTCAGTGTAAAAAAATATTTTTTACAGAATCTTGTTCTCTGCTGCTAGATTTATACTAGCGCAAAAGATAATGAAGAATATGTTAAAAGACAACTCTTTATCATAAACTCTTTCAAGTTAAGCTATCTCATGGAGAAAGGGGACATTTGTATCTAATTTATATTTGTATTTAATTTTTATTAACACATTCTCCCATTCATTGGCTTATAATCTTTGAGGATTTGAAGGTGTAAATCAATTTATCTTTCTTTGTCTTTTAACTTAAGATCTCAAAGTTATAGGGGATTACAAAATCATTAATAGTTACTTATTTTTTTCCTAAAATAGTTACTACCATATTTATTTCTTTTCTAAAGAAAATGAATTTAAGTTTCAAATCAGAAAAAAACAGTGTCCTTATACAATATATTTTGTATATGTGTTTAAATATAAGATGTATATATGAAGAATATATATTTGAAATGCACTTTTTAATATGCATACCATAATAAACTTTAATAGGAGAAGGCGATTTTCAAATGTTTACCTTTAAATGACAGTTTTTCAACAGGGCTCGGTCGAGTGGCTTACATAAGCCACTTAATAAGCCACAACACCTAGAAATGTTAAGCCACATTCGTCCTAAGCCAGCCTCAGCTACACTCAGTCTCACTTAATTTAAGCCAATCTCAGCCACACTCAGCCTCAGCCTTACTTAGTCTAATCTAAGACAACATCCATTAAATCGTTGCTCAACTAATCAGACAAAGGGAAAAGAACATTATTCATTGTAGGTGTAGTGTAGCAACAATGTTAATAATATTTCGGACGTCTGCTAGTGAACAGAATAATTTTTCATTTTTTGTAAAATTCTAGATTTAAGAAAATTCAGTTGTTTTAATAGTTTCGAAATGTTTATAATTTCTAATGACTAATTGTACTAAGAATCATAATCATATAACATTGATTAAATGGTTTCTTTCGGGTAAAGTATAAGAGAACAGTCAAGGACATTATAGACATGAAGACAAACAAGTAAGACATGAAGAGTAACTTTGCTCTTTCTTTTATAGATTAGAGATTTGATCTAATAACCAGGGAGCTTGGGATAAGGCAGTAGATTTAATATTCAATATATGTTTGTCTTGACTTTGTAGACGACAAGTGCAACTTTTTTTATATTCAAATGACTTTTGGGAGCGTTTTTTAATATTACTCTGCTTAGGTATTAATATAGCAAACAAAAATGATAAACCAAAACAAAAGCAGACTATTAAGATCAAATTTTGAAATATTTTATTTTCTAATGGAAGGATACAAGATCAAATTAAGATTTTCTCAGGTAGGGACAGGACATCCTATTGTATATCAATTTATCATCCATAGAACTAGTTTCCAGGATTCTTAAAACTTTTAAGGAAGAAAATTAGAATTTAAATTATGTTCCTATTGTCCCATCCCTAGATATCCTTGCTTTGGAACATTGGGCTTATCCCTTTTTTCCCTGCATGTAACCCATTTGGGATTAATTAAAACCAAAATAGAACTCTTTAAAGAACATATTATTAGTCTAAATTAGATCAAGATTTGAATGCGTAGCGCAGCATAGCAATAATATGCTATTAATCTTTGAATTTAGAATATTCTTTAAGAATATATATCCTATAAAATTGATTATTAGGGTTTTTGTCTTTCTCTTATGATATTGTTAACTAAAGATTTTGCTTGAGTTCTCCATTATGTATATTTTCTTAGCAGGTTTCAAGCCATTTTTATAATGATTTATGTCTTATGAGACTAGTGAGTAGAGTAAGTTTTTCAGAAGAGGGTTGGGGTCCCCAAAGTCTTTAGATGTGTTCTCTCAATAGTATTAGTTAGCTTTAAAACTTTGCCACCAATGATTTTAATCTGCAGAACTTCCTAAGTTATTTGAAAATAAAAATTATAGAGAAGCTTCGTACTAAAAACTCATAATGTTCTTATAGAATTGCACCAAAAAATAAATAATTGACTGCAGCAAAAAAATTATAAACATCACATTTCCTGGTATACTAGAGAGAGAGAGAGAGAGAAAGAGAGAGAGAGAGAGAGAGAGAGAGAGAGAGAGAGAGAGAGAGAGAGAGAGAGAGAAAGAAAGAAAGAGAGAGAGAGAGAGAGAGAGAGAGAGAGAGAGAGAGAGAGAGAGAGAGAGAGAGAGAAAGAGAAAGAGAAAGAAGAAGGCATTAAAATACATTAGAATACAAAAGACAAAGATAAAGAGCAATACATAATGAGAAACAATAAGAAAAAGATAAACTTTAAAGAGGGTTGGAGAGAAAATGTGAGATAAAAAAAGAGATGGATTAACAGAGAAAAAGAAACAAAGTAACAAAAAATAGATAAGGAAAGAAAAACAGTTAGAGAAAAGAATACAAAAAAATGATAATCAAAAACAGGATGACAACATCCATAAGTAGTGAAAATAAATTTAAGTATAAAAGTAAGAACAACAGCCAAGTAGATAGTTTGAACAAATTTTTAAAACAGCTGTGAAGATCAAATGTTTCCTATTTATTTAATAACTTGATGAATTGTTGACAGACCAAAAAAACCAGGTGAATTATCGAGTAGACATTGGTCAGCAAAAGCTAGTGGTTAGACCGACGAATATTTCTGTTCATAAATAGCTTCGCTATGAAAAAGACAGACAGACAAAGAGAGAGAGAGAGAGAGAGAGAGAGAGAGAGAGAAAGACAAAGAGACAAAGAGGAAGAGAGAGAGAAAGAGAGAAAGAGAGAGAGAGAAAGAGAGAGAGAGTGGGAGAGGGAGGAGAGAGGAGAGAGGAGAGACAGAGACAGACAGACAGACAAAGAGGAAGAGAGAGAGAGAGAAAAAAAAAGTATTGCAAAGTAGATAGAAGTTAAATAAAACAGCATGAACTAATCTCATATAAGCTGTCATATGCATAGGCATAGACAAATATTCTAAAACAAAATATAGATCAATACACAGACAAAGACAAACATTAAATGTGTAATTGATGTAATTTTGTCTACAGTTTATCGTTAGGTAAAAATTAGTTTCGATTATAATATATTAATATATTATAAAAATAAATGAATGTATGTTTTCACTTTTCACCTTTAAATTTTTACATTAATTTTAGAATTTATAGAAAAAGGCTTAAATTGTTTTAATTGAGATTTAAAAATGATATAATCATATTATCTTCTGTAGATCTTTCTTAATTATTTTTTAAAAATGTTTATCTCTATTCTAATAATGTTTATATACATTTATGACATATATTTTATCTACCAAATTTGTATAACTAATCTCTTTAAAACCTTTTATGCACATGTTTTGATTTTTGAAGCAAAGCTTTTCTTTAATTTTATTTCCGACACACCTAATGAGTTGTATTATTGAATGCCCATTGTTAAGGGGAATCTTCACAAACAAATTTAGTCTTTTATATTAAATAGCAGCTGAATAATTCAATTTTTTCCATCGCGTTAGGGACTGACTGACGGACGGGCGAACGGAAGGACAAAGAGTTGCTTTCATACTAAAAAAAATATATTCTTTAAAAAATATATACTCTAGTCATATATATGAAAACTAAAATTGTAAAATAATTATTAAAATATTTTGATTTACTAAAAGGCGTTTTCCATTTTTAATTGTTTTTATTTTCTAAAGGCGTTATCGTAAATGTCCCGTTATGTTTAAGTAAAATTTATACAAATTTGGAATTGCCGTGTTTATTTATTGCGCTATGTTACCAAATAAAGTCAGCAACATCGATTTGGAGATTTATTTTGGATTATTGAGACCCAAACACCCCTTAAAAGCAAGGTTTTTTTAAAGAAAATTTGATGCTTCATAATTCAAATAGTTGCTTTGCTCCTAACGTTCATAGCCGGGAAGGTGTGTTGAGTTCAGAAAAATAGCCTCTAGAGGCTTTGTTTAATAAGATATTAAAAATTTTGAACAAGTTTGCTATTATAAAGTTCTTCATAAAACCACTGCTAAAGGGAGTTAATTAATGGCCATTTTTATAAGTTACTTTGCTAAGGTCACGGCAATTCAGCCTTAAATAAATCATATATAGAGAGGTTTTATGAAAGACTTCATAAAAGCAAAGTTGTTCAAAATTTTAAATAAATAATCTTTGCTTTTCTTGTCATGATTATACGGCAACTCCTAGGGGGTGAAAATTGAACCTGAAATTTTCAAATCTAATTTTCTCAAAAAGAACCCGCTGAAATATTTTGGTTTTACCTGGAATCATCATGGTTTTATGTCTAATTTCACAATACATAGGTCCCAGAGCTCGGCACTTACTTTTGTCTTGATTCAATTGTAGCCTGGCGTGTAACACAAAGTGTCTGAACGTCATAGGAATCCCAATTTCAAAAGTGAATTAAGTATAATAATTCTACAATGGCGATATATTAACATTTATGAAACGGACAGACATATATTCTGTTGATGTTACTATGCTTCCAAATAAGATTTACCCAATAGCTATGAAAATCTTCATTCATAGCAAGGTTTGAACTTAATAAGGATATTCTAACATAATAAAGGTAAATATCTAGTTGAGATTGACATACCATTAATGTATTTTTTCTTTTTTTTAAATAGTTGTAAAATGGTTTAAATAAAATATGTTGGGTATTGATGTAAACTTTACTATACAATAAACACTTAAGTAAATTTCTTAAGTCAATAGATGGCACCATCTCTATAAGTGTCAAGTGAACCATTAACCCCCTCCTCCCAGCTAATTAATCACTTAACATGAAAATTAAGGGGTTGGTCTTTAAAGCGTCGACTCAAGACCTTAAATATATGAATATGTATGAAATATTGGTGGGAGGGGGAAGATTCACTTATGATATAAGGGATTCTGCTCAACAATGAGTTGACGATTATTTAAGAACAACTTGAAATTGTTTGTTATTTGTAAAATGCCAATGACACCTTTATAAATTTTAATCTATATTTAAATTTTGCAACGTTTAATGCTACAGTTAAATTGCTGTAAAATGACTTAACATATTTTGTAAAAAGGTATTCTTTTGTAAAACAAATGTTTTTTTATGAGACATCTTATTAGATATTCACAATATCAAAGAAAAATGCTTTATTAATGTTTTAATTCTTGTATATTGTATCCTTATACTAAAGTAACAGGATGTTTGTTTGTGTGTCTGTGTGTACCGAAGGATCTCGCTAACCGCTGAACCGATCGGATTCTTCTTAACAGGGTAGATTCTCATGGTTCCCGGGAAGGTTTATAACTATTTTGGGGGAGGGTACCACCACCCTCCCAAGAGAAATGACAAAAAAATCGAAATTTTTTTTAAATACGGGAGACTTCAACGTAAAATAAAGAGGTATCGTACTAAAGAATTATCGTAGAGAATTTAACAAACAAAAACATATAAAGTGCCACTAGAGGCCTCTGGGGGCGTATCCGCTAGTATTTAAATAAATAAATAAATCATGGATGGACGAGCAATGTGATTCAGATAGAAGATGTTCAGTGGTCATAAATCATGATTATGTTTATATAAAACTCACGAAACCTTTCACACATGTCTTATATTAAACAAATTTTTGTTGCATAACGGATAGAACAACGGACAAAGTAAATCTTAAATAGCATCTGAGAAAATTACTTCATAGCGTTGTGAATTTATAAACAAGGACAAAGTGAATTTTAGAGTATATCCTATCATATAAAGTAGTAAGGTTTTATTGTCTGTAGCTGAAGTTTACGATAACTACTGATCCGATTGGGTTCTTCATCTATTGAAAGCTTCATTAAAAGCACCGAGATGGTTTAAGTCGTTTTTTGCCATTCTCTACCCCTTTGAAATTGAATAGAGAGCCGTTAGATACTAGGGGCACGGCCGCTAGTCCTTATAATAATGTAACAGGATGTTTGTCTGTGTGTTTGTACCGAAGGATCTCGCTAAACGCTGAACCGATCGGGTTCTCCTTAACAGGGTAGCTTCTCACAGGTCCCAGGAATGTTTATTACTATTTATTACCACCACCCTCCCAAGAGAAATCGGAAAAAAAACGAGATAAAAAAAATTATCAGTAGAGGCTTGAACGCAACATAGACAATGATTTCTCAAATTAGAAATTTGAATTTAAAAAAAAACATTTTAGAGTGCCACTGTAATGCAAAATAAACTTAATATTTAAATACTTGTGAGTTGGGAAAACAGTAAAAGTGTCTGACTATGACGTCAGAAAAAATTAACAATTAACCAATAAGAAGCCAGTATTCACTGTGGTAAAATATATAGCGGCCTTTCATTGGTTAATTGTAAATTTTTTCTGACGTCATAGTCAGACACTTTTACTGTTTTCGTGAGTTGGTAATTAAAAGCGAAGTTTATAGATCTTCTTTTCCTTTACTTTTTAACTATGTATGTATGTAACGGTTTTTTTCTCTTGTGAATAAATCATTTTCACATTTAATGAAATGTTTCAATATCTAAAGTGAGTTACTAAAACTTATATCGGACCATTTTTTCTTTTTAATAATTCTAGTTTATTAACTTTAAAATCTTTTTTAATTCAAACCTTTTTATTAAAAAAATAATTGCTAATTCTTTTTTAAAGTGTCCTTAAAATTATCATCTGATTTGCTACCTAGCATATTTTTATTAAGCTCCTATGTAGAAAAAAATGTGAAACTGCTTTTCTACTCATAGCTTAACATCTAATTCTTTAGGCTCTGTTATTGAAGAGAAGTGGGTAAAAAGTAGCCTGAATCCATCCAAAAAAGCTCGTTTAATCTTAATATGTTCAGCTATTAGCGAGATCTTAACGGACATATAACCTTACTACTAAACAGAGGATACAAGTTGTGTTTCAAACCTTATTTTGAAAATTTGGCGTTGTGTAAAATTTGTTCGGAATTAAGAATCCTCTCCATCAACACAAGATAAGAACCACATGATATTTACGTAAACATTGTAGCCAATAACTAAATTAGCAGTTACTCAACGAATACAAAAACAACAGAAAAACGAAACCATTAGACACGTTCAAAGAATCAAGTTTTGTTTGGTATCGATGGCTGAAAAAAGATTTACTGTTAAAAAAATAGATTGAAACATTTTAACAGCCTTTTTCTGTATTTTTCTTTAATTGTTTCGGTCTCGAGTTCGAATCCTCTTTTTCTTTCAAATAAGTTTAATAATTGAGTATGAGCAGCATAATCAAAAATAAATGAATAAATAAATGCAAATTGTTTCTTTGTTGTCAACAAATCTATTTATCTTTTATTTATGTTCTAATTTTTTTCATAAATAGATATAATAAATAACATAAATAATTAAATAATTTAAGGGGGATTCATATCTTTGGGAGGATGGGGGAGGATATAGGGGATAAGGGATAGGGATGGGAAAGGATTATGGATTGGAAAGGATGGGAAGAAAGGATAATGGTAAGGATGGGGGGGATGTGTGGGAGATGGTTTAGGAAACAGGTGGTTGCATCATTCTGCAGTACAATTGTACAGTACAGTAAAGTTACAGGGGAGATGGTTTCTAATATCAGTATGAATGGGGGGGGGGGGAGATAGGAAGGGTGGAGATAGAAGGAAAGGAAGGGTAGGGGAAAGGAAAGGAAAGGTTATAGGCACTGGGATAATTTATACAGGATAGGGATGGACTAGGTTTGAGGATCAGGTAATAAGGTCAGGTTGGGGTTGTGTGGCCTCCAGAATATCAGGACACCAGGAAAGGATAGGGTAGGTATAGGTGCAGGATAGCAGGGCAGGATACGTAGGAAAGGAATAGGAATAGGTCACTCAGGAATAGCAATCATGTTAGAAACATGGTTGTCCGCTTGGGAAGTTGCAGGGTTAAGGTGCAACCTTCTTAGGCGTGGTAAGCGGGGGCGGGCTTGGGGTGGCCGTAACCTCCAGCGGGCTCAGGGGGGTAGACGGGGGTACCCTCATAGGTGACCTCAGCGACGAAACCGTTGTAGTGGTCGGCGGTGTAGGTGGTGGTCTGGATTCTGCCGTCGGGGAGGGCGATCACGAAAGATCCCTGCACATTACCCTGGGCATCCTGGGTCTCGGTCTTCTTGAAGTTGGCCTTGGAGTAGTCATCATTGACGCCATACTCGTAGGCGAAAGGCTGGGGGGGAAGCTTCTCCTCGGCATAGGGAGCGGGAGCGCCATAGGCGGGGGGACCAGCGGCGAAAGCCACGGAAAGGAGGGCGGAGGCGACAACAAGCTGAAAGAAAGAAGATAATATTAGAATTATGAAAAGAAACTATGAAACACTGTGTATCTGTTTGGAAATTAAATTGCAGTAAATATTTATCTTGAACAAAATTCTAGTTTGAGCAACTAAACATTGCATTTTGAGTTTTATCTCAGTTAAGAAATAAAAATGAATACTTTTTGACAAAATAAATCAGTTTCTTAAGTAAGTTTTCAAAAATTTTCACTATATCACTGTAAAATAATATTAAAGTCCAAATAAATAAATATTGAAATATATAAAAAGAAAAAACTTAGAAATAGAATTCAAAATGTTTCAAAAATAACAAATCCTAATGTTAAATATAAAACTAAAAGTAGATTGTTTTGCTACCTTGAACATTGTGGGAAGGTAGAGGAGATTGGACTGATGTTTGAAAGCTCTACATGGTGTATTTATAGTCAGGATATTGCACAATAGGGTTCTTCAAAATCATATCATATCTATATATAAATCTTATTATATTAAGATGTTTAAAGTATTCAAATCAATACAAACGTATTGAAATTTAAAATTACACATATTTTACGACAGAAAGTAATAATTTTAAGCAAAAAAATATGTGACATTTTAAGTTTTTTGGAATACCCTAGGATGGTTTGATATGTTGATATGTGCGTTGGAGAGCGTATACATATATGCGCTTGTGCGTGTGTGTGTGTGAATGTGAAAGGGAGAAAAAGGCGGGGAAAGGGGTTAAGTGGCGCTTAGCAAGGGGAGAGGTGGCGCCTAAAAGGGAAGGGGATAAAAGAAAAGAAGGGGGTAATGGCGCTTCAGGTGGTTTTCTTCAACATCATTTTCACAGGTTTAACACAAGGCAGTCATGGACCCAACCGCTTTTGGAATTTTACCAAAATATATGGAAAATACCTCGTTGAACCAACTTTTTTTTAGACTATTGGCAACACTACTGCAAGGCAAATAACTGCGTCAGTTAAAATGCTAGGAAAAGAGAAACAGTAAAAAATAATGGAAATGTTTGGAAAACATGGATGACAGCATCCATATGTAGCGAAGCTTACATGTATATATGTATAAAAATACTTAAATGAAAGTAACAGATTATGTGTATTATAAACAGAAAACACTACGTTTTAGAATTGAAATCTTTTAAAACAAATAGTTTTTTTATTTTTTCATTGCTGTTGAAAAACACTAAGCTGACGGACGAACAGTTGCACGTTTGTACATCGAGTTATATAAAGTTTTTTTGTCTGTAGCTTTAGAGCTCAAAAGCTACTGTACTGATTGGGTCGTGTATTTTAGGTAAGCTTATCATTTAGGTCCATTGATAGTTTTAGGCTCTTTATTTGGAGGGTTTTGAGCTTTTTTTGGCCCATTTTGGCCCCATAGAATACGGATCCACTATTTAGATGCTAGGGCCCTTCCGTTAGTTAAATTATAAAAGTAACATCGCGACTGAAAATAGGGGAATTTAGTTTATTGATAAACATCTAGTTTTAATTACCACCTATTATAAAACGTAAATTGTACCTTTATGTGAAAAGAATCATCATAATTAAGGCTAAGATAAAATCTTCCTGTAATACAAAACAAACACAATAAATGAGTTTTTTTTTAACCCAAAAAAGCAAAGTTTTTTAATACATAAGGATCTATGTAGCAATTAGGCATATTTAGAATTATATCATTCGTTGGCTCAAAAACTTAAAATTAATTTGTCGTCCATTGTCTTATCCCTTAAAATATCTAAGGTTTTTATAAAATTAACAGACAGAACTGTTCAATTTATAAGTATAGAATCTGCGTATTTTCAAAATTAGATACTTTTTAAAAATTTAATTGTCTGTCCTTCTATTTATTCTCAATAATGCAAATCCTTTTCTATGATAGAAGATGTTTAATCATATTTATGTGCCTATTATCATACTTCATAAAAACTTATGTCGGATGATTGGATAGAACTTTTGATAACTAGGTGGATAGATGGATGGATGGATAAAAGAATGCATCATTTGCTGGATATATGGATGGATAGATAGATGGATAATATATGGATAGATAGATGGATGGATTAATTTATGGATGGATAAAAAGATGGATTGAAACATGAATGGATAGATAGATGGATATATCAAATCAATGGATAGATAGATGAATAGATGGATGGATAGATCGATAGATAGATGGATAGATAAATATATAAATAAAAAAATAATCAAATGGATAGATATATGAATATTTGGGGGGATAGATGAATGGATGTATGGTTGGATAGATTGATGCAAAGATGAATCAATAAATTATGATAAATAGATGGGTGGATGGATATATTTTTATAGACAAAGATATAGATAGATGGATGGATAGAAGGATGATAGATGGATAGGGAGATAGATAAAAAGATAGATAGAGAGATGGATATAAAGATAAATGAATAGGTGAATGGATAGATGGGTTGATAGATGGATCAATAGATGGATGGATAGATAGATGGATGAATGGACATACAAATGGATGGATAGATGGTTAAATAGATGGTTGGATAGATGGTTGGATAGATGGTTGGATAGATGGTTGGATAGATGGTTAGATAAATGGTTGGATAGATGTTTGGATATATGGTTGGATAGATGGTTAGATAGATGGTTGGATAGATGGTTGGATAAATGGATGGATAGATAGTTGATGGATGGATAGATGGATGGATAGTTAGTTGATGGATGGATAGATGTATTTATGATTTTTGAAAAAAATTTAATTGGACTGGAAAATTACCGTTAGGAAATGAACCAAAACGACCATAAAACAAATTTGTGAATCCCAAACTAACTTTTTTTTATCTAAAAAGACAATTTGTTAGATTGCCTGTAACATTATGATTCCCGATTTAATAATGAAATGATTAAAACTCATATATAGACTAATTATAAAATGTTGGGTCAAAAACTAAATTCACATTCTTAAATCGAGTAAGAGTAATATAAGAATTGTGTCTCCCAAAAGGTTTTATGATTTTTTTGGACTAGAAATTGTTCAATTGAATAACTTTTATTTGCAAGAATTTAATCAGTCCTCTTGAATCCATGATCATTGTTTGGGTTCGAACCTTTGTCCAATCCACGTCATAACTAAAGACGTTCAAAGCTGTATCATATATCGATAGGACTTCTAGGCAAAAGTTGCAAAATCAAAGGGTTGGTTGTCTGGAAAAGTAAGGATGTTAGTTTGGCAGACGCAAGACAACAAAAATAAGTGTAAGGGGAATGCTTTGGCCCAGAAACAAACGTAACTCATTACCATTCATATTAGGATTTCCAGACAAGGGTCGTTCAATCAAAAGGTTGGTTGTCTTCAATAGTTGGGGAGTTAGTTCCTTAGGACCATCTAACCGTTCGAAGAGTTTGACTGGATTTGTGACTTTAGCTAAAAGCTTTTATGATTTACACACTACGCATGGTGGCAAATATATTGCATTTAAAAGTAGGAACCAAATAATGCGCTGGCTTCAATATTTGTATGCGCATAATTTATTGGAATACCTCTTTAACTTTGCAAAATGGCCTTTTTGCATTTATTTGAGGAGTGAGCCACCCCCCTAAAGCTTTTAAATATTGTTAATAACTGTTTCAACAAACAATTTTTCGCATTAGCTGTAGATTTTTTCAAATTGTGCTATTAAGATAGAGCCTTGCACAAATATCTGGCAACTAAGCACTCAAAAAACGAGCAAGGTATCTGCAGCCAGACTTTTGTCAGCAAGCATCAGCCTCGAGGTCAGCTACCAGTTAATTTACAGTCAAAGATGCAAATTATAATGAATAGTAGCCAAAAGTTTTACATTACTCTTTTAAATTCTAGTTAAGCAGCAGCTAAAGCGACTGATGCAAGAAATTGAAAAACAAGGATGACAACTTCCGTAAAAGCAATTTATAATGAATTAATCAGATGAACAATCAGCATTGTAGAACATATAGGAATAACACAATTATTATTCAACATTATTTAAAAGTTTGAACGAAAATTCTGTATGTGCCTATACTTATAACATTATGGCTAAAACTCCTAGGAATCAATGTTTTAAAAATCAAGTGAATGGGATTATTATTTCCTATAAGAATAAATGTAATAAAAAGATACAAAACCATTATTTTTAATATAGATATACGGGTTCCACGACAAACGTAAGAGTCCCAAACGTCAGAGTGGAAAAACATCAGAGTGGACAAACGCAAGAGTCCCAAACGTCAGAGTGGGACAAACGTCAGAGTGGGACAAACGTCAGAGTGGACAAACGCAGGATTTTTGGGACAAACGTCAGAGTGGACATTTTATAAGTAAAACGTATGAGTCTCGATTTTATAATCATTACCATATAAAAAAAAACATTTATATCTGGACAAGCACAATATTTTCTTTATAATTAGGTTAGGTTAGGTTATAGGCTAGGGGGCCGAGCGCCCGCGGCTAGGCAGGCTAGGGGGCCGAGCGCTGCGGCTAGGTAGGCCAGGGTGCTGAGTGCTGCAGCCAGAGTCATTTTCTTTATGATTAGGTTAGGTTAGGTTATAGGCTAGGGGGCCGAGCGCCCGCGGCTAGGCAGGCTAGGGGGCCGAGCGCTGCGGCTAGGTAGGCCAGGGTGCTGAGTGCTGCAGCCAGAGTCATTTTCTTTATGATTAGGTTAGACTCTGATGTTTTACTTAAGCAATGTCCACTCTGACGTTTGTCCCACTCTGACGTTTGTCCCACTCTGACGTTTGTCCACTCTGACGTTTGGGACTCTTGCGTTTGGGACTCTTGCGTTTGTCCACTCTGACGTTTGGGACTCTTACGTTTGGGGTAGGACCGATATACGGACTTTCTGGTAATAATAATAGAGTTGTTTAGAGGAAAAGTCAATTCAAGTTAGAATTCTATAGGGCCATTCTAACATACTTAAAATAACGATAAGAGCCTGTTTTATGAATAGCCTGACCTAAGTGTAGAAAATATTTGCTATTAAAAAAGGTTTAGAGCAAGAGGCACCGTTATGTGAGGCCTATTTTTGTGCACAATATAAATCCATATATATCTGTATATATGCATATAATCATACTAATCTCACAAACATAAAAGCTTAAAGCCTCCAATCTATTTTAGAACAACAAGGACAAATCTTTGCGGTGTCGAGCGAAGTTTTTCTATATCAATTGACCTTTTCAAGGAAGTTTAAATCGTTTTTTTTTCGAGGGATTTTTTCATAATGGAAATAACAATGGAGGATAGATTAATTTACACCTCTAATTATGATAAACAAGAGTACCCCTTCTATAGATTAAAATTATAGATATAAACGTTTGGGCACTGCTAGTTTGTTCAACCTTTACAAGTGCCCAAAGATTTTAAGCCTAAGAAAAACTTCATTTCAATTTTAAAAATGATTTGACCACCTTACTATAGTTGTAATTCTAATTATAGTTCATTTTATAGGTTAAACAGATGTAATAAATAAGAAATACAATTAATAAATGTTTTTCTTTTTGTTTTAGATGTCTTTAGGCGAAAATTAAGGGTCGGTCAGTTCGTCTGTTCCTCCATCCGTAACGGATATCTCTTATCCCTAATTTAAGCATATGAGAATTGTCGCTTTTATTGATGTTGTCATCCTTGCTTTTTATTCTACTTATAATTATCAGATTGTGGAAAAACTTAAGGGAAAAAAACTGTTCGACTGCTGCTTCAGATTTTAGTAAAGAAAGCCGCTGGTGGTAGCGGCTAAACAAAAATCTTGGAGAATGTAATTAAGTTCAAAATATTGAGTTGGCAGTTGCAGCCTAAAAATCCGACTTTTTAGATATTGCATCCAAATTATTAAATCCATAGAATTTAAGGACCACACAAAATTAAAGCTTAGGCCTAGGCCTACCAAAAAGAGACGGATAAATAGTATACCAAAAGAAGATTTTTTAGAATAGTCCTATGTATTTCAAACCTTGCATGATTTCTGTTACAATTGTAAACAATTGTCAACACTTAGTAAATGACTAAAATTATTTTACTGTTTTTGGGCCAGATTTTTATTTGATAGAATTTTCCTATCAACTTGATAATTTAAATAGAGATTCCTAGGAGTATTGGGTAATGTAATTACTATTATTGATTCGTCAAATTTTGGCACTCTCACCCAAAATGAATTCAACTTTTTGTTTATGAGAATATCTATAACCAAAGTTGTGGTGGTAACCAAAAGACATAAAAGATGAGGTCGTAAAAATATAACAACTTCAATTAAGGTCAATTAGTTATCAGGGCCTGCTTTTCTAAGATAAAAATATATAGAAAAAGATAAAAAAAAACCAGAGAGGGGGGGGGACAATGAGCAGTTTATTACAGTAGTCCCCAAAGTTTTCAAATAACGCTTACTTATTCGTTTTCTTTACAACTTTGGTGACTTTAGTAAATTTTTATTGGTTGGTTTATTAAGTTGAGTGTTCAAACGTTCACCAACTACTAATTTTACGCTACAGAAGAGATAATTTTGTGTATCATCGTTGGGGATATAAACCGATGTATTGGCCATTGTCTTATCCCTTTTGATCCATGTAAATAACAGAAAAAAAGTGCCTGCTTGTTGTCGGGGATGTGGTGGGTTTAAGTCTGGACCACACCGCTTCATACTAAAGACGTTAAAAACTACTTCTAAATAAAGAGACTAGGGAGATGATAATGGATAATCTTCACTGAAAATTTCAGCCATCTATCTAAAATAGCAATCGGGAAAAATTAACGGTTATACTTCAACCTTGAATAGAATCTTTAACCTAATTTTCTTTTGCTTTCATGCTTCAATATGGTAAAGAAAACCAAGCTACGCAATGCGTCATGCTATCAAAATTGCGTAGTAACAACACATTGTATAATGTTAGAAAATTTTGCTCCTAACGGTACATGGTGTTTCCTTAAATAAGCTAAATTTCTATGATGCCAATTATTTTTTTGTGTTTATGAAGGGTTTGGGGGAGTAGGTATGTTATCCCCCTTATCAATTTCTTTTTCTGTAAAGGTTTAAAATCCATTAATAACCTCACCCCTCCTAGGTTTTTTTAAATGTTAACTATGGAAGACTTATTCCACTTTTGGAAAAAAAAACATATTTTATATATTTCATTTAGTAAAATTTTTTATGGTTTATTTATCAAAACGATAATCTTAAACTTGCAATATCGCATTTTAAAAATTTCAATCGTTTCCGTAAAAACACCATGTTACGCATTTCTAAAATGGAAAATTTTCACGTACTTTTACGCTAATGTGCGCATAAGTCTCATTCAGTATAAATTTTATAATTCTTCAGTGAAATGGACTTAATTTCTTATGTATAATGCCATGTTTTTTTTTTCAAATAAGTTAGGTCGTTATCATTTATGAAACTAGCAGCTATACCCTAACATCGAAGGAATAATGGGGTAGAAAATAGCCTGAAACCATCCTAATAATTATATTTGACAATAAAGAGCCTAAAACCCATCATGGGACCTAGGTGAAGCTTACTAACACTCAATCGGTCAGTGGCTAACAAAATCTTTACGGACAAAAATCTCTTACTTCACATATCAGCATATATAACCAATTTTTAATCCTCAAAGCTTTGAGTGTCTGTCATACTAACGTACTTGTCCAAATTGTATAATAGCTCCACTATTTAAAACTTTACTTTACATATTATTTATCCCTGATATACAATGGTCTGGATTTTACAATAATTTAGGTCAATGTTGCTACAGACTTTCTGAATTTCTGAACAATTATTTCGCCATGTACGCATACAAATTTAACATGTATTGCTTCAAAAATACTATTTGCTCCACCTCCCCCCTCCACCAATTTTTAGATGGGTGTGGGTTCGGGGTTACTTTACACTCTCCCCAAGTTTCAGATTTATTTGAAAAAATATAATAATTGTAGATGGGGGACATTTTTTGTAGCCTTATCTAAGTGAAGGGAATGTCATACCTCCCCCTCCAAATAGCCTCAAACCGTGCCTAGGCCAATAGAAAACTTCTCTGAAAATTGTGAAACTTTTATCCTTTTTGCTAGATTTTAGCGACTGCGCAGACAGACGGACAAACACTAAATGTAGAGATATAACTTATCCTTTTTTATTATACCATAACTTTGTTTTTAAATTATACTCGATTATTTTCCAATTTGAAAAAAACGGTTAAATAATGACCTTATGAAATTGAGAGCCATTTTGCGTAATAATTTTTGTAGCGAAGCTACACATAAATGCAAATGTATGTCCGTCTGTCGGACGAAAAAAATGGCAAAAGGAAAATGGGGTGTATTCAGCTTCTTTTTAGGGTAGATTTTATTTTGAAGATTTAGTGACCAACTATAGTTGCTGTGGTGAATATTGAAAATTCTATGAAAGAAATGTTTTGTTATTTTTTAGAAAGATGCATTATTTTCTGTTTCTATTTAATAATGAGCATCTACTTCCTATTACTTTTAATATGTCCGTCTGTCATGTCTATAGGGCCAGGGGCGTCCAAGCTTTTTATTTTGGGGGGGTTAATTTTTTTTTAAGGGGGGGGGTAATTCGGTTTTGGGGGGGTAAAATGGCGAGTAATTTTTTTTACCCCCCCCCAAAATTTTTACCCCGGGGGTAAAATTTGCTTGGGGGGGGGGTAATTACCCCCCCTGAAATCTGTTGGCAGGGGTAAAATTAGTTTACCCCCCCCAAATTTTCTATTTTTGGGGGGGGTATTTACCCCCCAAAAATTGTTTGGGGGGGGTAAATACCCCCTCTTAAATGGTTGGGGGTGCCTACGGCACCCCCAGGGTAGGGGTAAATTTTAAATGGGGTGGGTAAAATAAAAAAAATTTTGGGGGTGCCGTAGGGGAGGGGGTAATCGCCCCATTACCCCCCCCCCCTTGGACGTCTATGTATAGGGCTGTTCTAATTTGTTATAGATTTATCTAAGAGCTGCTCTAGTCATGGATGTTGTCATCTTATTTTTCTCTCCCCTCTTTTTTAACTTGTCAAGCCAGAATCAAGATTTTAGATATAAGCTTAGCAATTTGCCAGTTTCGCCCCTAGCGTTTAGTGACTCTTTTTAGAAGGGGTGGGAGGGAGGATAGAGTCAAACAATTCCAACGGATATGTGGTGATTCCATATGTTAAGAACTCAATCGGTTCAGTGGTAAGCGAAATCTAAATCTTGTAAAAAGAAATCAAATTAAAATCAATTGAATTTCTAATTTAGTAGATGAACTTTTATCTATAATATCCGAAGAGAAATTCCTTTAATTTTAATAACCTTGATGAAATAACAACAGCTTTCAAATTTTGCGTATACATAAATACATGTTGTAGTTAGAAATAGGGAGGGGGGGTTGGGGTTGTTGGTGGTGGGGGATGGTGGTTGTTTTGAATTCAATGTCATGGGGTAACTGCCTGATTCTCCAGTTTTTTGGTGGATTTTCCATTATAATAAACTTTGTATAGTATAAACTTGGAGATGCTTCATGCTTGGCATAAACATACAAGGGTCCGTATTTGGGGCTATAACACTAAGAGATTGTGGCATATTCCCTACAAAATAGCCTAAAACCTGCCCAGAAACAATTCTGAGCATTATCACCGGTCTAGCTGTGTTTATCTGGCAAACACAAAACAATTAAAAACAATACATTTAAAAACCTTTTTCTCCTTAAGTAAAGATTATTTAACTTTTAAATTAACTTTTTTTATGATTAGCAACATCGACATGCCGTTGTTGCCGACAAAAGTAAAACCTTTACAAAACCCTGAAAGGTCTTTCTAAAATTTCTAACGGTGAATACTAAAACCATCTCAATAGCTGGGTTCTAGAGAAGTATCAGGGCAATTGTAGCAGTAAGTTTATAGCCATAAAAAGATAAATACTGTTGTGTTATTTTCAAGTGAAGAACCCACATTTTAAGGGTCCATTTGGGGGGTTGACTCGCGGCAATAAGATGAACACACACGCGCAAACACACACATACACACGCACACGTACAAAAGCAACAATACCCAAGCTATTTTATTCTATTCCAGAAATTTAAAGATACGTAAATGGATAAATTTGTCGACATTTCAAGTTTCAGCTGCTTGATTAGCGGCTTCAGCCAATTGGATTGCAATAGCAACAAGCAAGCTGCTATTTTTAAAATAATCAGCTGCCGCTTTAGAATATCGAGCAGCGGCTAAAAATGTAAAATATGCCGTTCGATATTCAAAAACAAACTCTTAAGAAAGGAAAAAATACGAACCTTTTTTAGCCAAGCTGATGGCTTCGCCCCCATGGCCTCTATAGGGTATGACCCTTATTTTTGTAAGCTAATTCTTAATTATTTTAGAGGAGGATGGACATTTCTGTAGAGGTATTCTCCAACCCGTGAGAAAAAAAAACATTGCATGACGAGAAGATATAAAAAAAAAGATTCCAATTGGCCAAGTGCATGGTTCATACTGAAAAACTTACATACATCGTTCAACCTAGTATTTAAAATAATGTTCAATATTTTATTTTCATAATATTTAAATATTTCTTTTTTTCTGATTTATAAGTAAAAATTTTAAACAAAGCAACCCATAGCAACATCGTAGTAAGAAAAGGACAGTTTTTTTACAAGTTCAAAAGAAATCGTCAACCGTTATAATTTAATTAAAATCAATAAAAAGAATTAAATAAAATCTATAATATAAGAAAAATTATTTATAACCTAATTATTATTTTTCATATTTATATCACCAGCAGCTGTGCCCCTACCTTATAGGTGCAATGTATTTGAATTAACATGGATGGGGCAAAAAATAGCAGAAATCCATCCCAGGACTAAAATAAAGCTATTAGAAATTGGAGAACTTAATTGATTCATTTTATATGAGCTACAGAGTAAATGCTTATTTGTCATGAGAATCTACAATATAAATCATAAAATATCTATGAATAAAAAAATTACTTCAAAACAGCTTAAAACCTTCTCTTAAAAATGTCGATCTATATAATTAGCTTTAAGAAGACACCATAAAGTTTTATTACTTTTAAAAGTACAAATTTCTGAGGAAGTTATTGCCGTTTCACCCTTTTTTTTGTTGCTTTACATTTTGATGAAAATTTAGATAAACTTTTTCTTGGGTATAAAGTACATAGATAGTATTAAGTTTTCTAATCCTTCAGATGAAAAGATATATTGTTTTTTTTTCATAGAAAATTGTCCGTGGATACGCATATAAAAACCGTAGTTTGATTTCTTATTAGATGGTTGAATAGAAAAAAAAACATTTTGATTTTCATCTAATGATAACCAAAATTACCCCTTGTTATAAAAAGTTGGACACTACTATTTTGTAGAAACCAATCAAGATTTCATAAAAATCCTTAAAGTTTTAAGCCAGAAATTGAGAGAACATAAATATGAAACTTTGGAGACAAGTATAAATTATAATCCAATGTCATCTCCCCCTTTTACATATAGTTCAATGAGCACTAGAAACCTTTTAATATCATTTGTAATGACACGATTCGGCCCTGAACCTTTTTTCTGAATAACACTGACTAATAATATTAATTTTAAGATCATAAAATTACAAGAATTGCCCCCTTTGATTAGAGTGCCTAAAAAAACAAATGGAATATAAAAATTTTATTAGTCCAACACCTTTAAGCTTTTTATCCTCCCAATATCACGTTTTTAGTAGCGAAACTACTTTACAAGTTGTATGTGCTTGTAGTTAAAGAAGAGGAAGTATAAGAAAGCAGGGAGTAAGGGAGGGGACAATGGGCAATTAATTCAATTTAAGAGTTTTCAAAGAAAGGCTATGAAATCCAGATTAATCCAGAAAATTTGGAGGAAATTGTAAATGGGGTGTTAATTAAATTTAATAAACTATACACTAAGAAAAAAATTTTAAGAAAAAAAGCAATTATTTGAAAATTAGATTACCAGTGTATCAGACTGACGTAACCATTCTGTTATCAATTACTTGAAAATCTCCCTGGAACTCTCCAGATGACAGAGATCCCTTGCCCCTTGCCCCCACCATCCTTCTCCCTTTCCCTATTGTCTGCTTTAAAAAAAGGAGGTGGGGGAGAGGAGTGTAAAATAGAGTATGGGAGAGGGGCCGTGTATTCTTAACTTTTATATTTGAACTACTCTCTGTCTGCTATATTTAAAACTAACACAGCGAGTAGCGGCATTTCATGCGCTAGTACCCAATCTGAGTCAAAAACTGCTAAATTCTTGCACATTCCCTTTAAGCCAGTACCCAAAGTCTGAGACTCCTTAAAATTGAATATTCGATCCATTGTTCCCACCCTTACTTCCTGATAAGAAAGACGTTGTTTATTTTGATTTAACTTTGGAGACCAATATTTTTTACAATCTCCCCTGCCTCCCTGCCAAAGTGGTTTTATTTATACTCTTCGGATTGTCTTAGACCATTTGATAATTCATATCTAATTGTCTCTTTTTAATTTCCAACATGTAGCTTGAAACCTGCTTTAGGCTGTGACAATGCTTTCCAAAAAATTGTTTAACGATTCTTCCAGCCATTTGCGAGATCCATATAATACATAAAGGATTAAACACAAGAGTATTGTGATTTTTATGTATTTTCTTAATTTTCACTGTTTTGCACTCTCTCGATCTTGTTAACTTTTTATTATTTTTTGCTTTCTATTTGTATTAAAAGATCTAAGTAATGATAGTATTTAAGAATAGTATTTAAGAATGGATACAACAATTCTTCAAAATAAATAATACATCACGTTTAAAAGCGAAGCTTTTACAGTTTTAGTGTCAGTCCCTCCACGACGGCTAGCTCTGTTCGTCATATCGATTTTATATGTTGCATGATGATTCCTAAAAAAATAAGGAACAATCTATAAAGCGTAGCAAATTCATAATCTCTGCAGAAAAAATACACATATTGGTATTCCTAGGACAATTAAGCACCATGCAAGCATCCAAAAGCTCTTCTAATTTCTAATTGATAAGAAATTTGAATAAAAGTCCAAGGGTAATTTTTTGTTCAAGAAACATTTGGTAGTGCAATCTTTTCCGCCAATAGTTTTAATCTACGAGGTGATTATTGCTTATCATGACAGGGGTGTGAATTGATTTATCATCAATTGTCTTCTCCCTTAAGATCCCTGCATTTTTGGACATAATTTTTTCTTTGAGTATTCTTATCAATATCTCTGATAGTTTTTAGCTTGATTGTATTTAAGAATAAATTCTTTAGATTTTATAAGGAAATCATTATTTTAACTAACTTTATTCAAAGATGTACATAATTTATCTTAAACCTTTAAAATCATCTTCTTTATTTCCTTCACAGTAAATCTACTTTATAATAGAGGTAGGTTTACCCGTTAGACCTAGAAAAAAATCTATTAGCCGATTAGTTATCAAGTTTATAAAGATTGAATCGGAGAAAGTGTCATGTGTGACGTCATAAAAATACGTCTAAATTTCACTCTATTTAAGGGGTTTTCTTACCCACTTCTCCTCTCATGCATCCTTTTTAAACGTTTTTAAACGTATTTTCATGACGTCACACATGACACTTTCCGTATCCCCGATTGAATCTGTATAGAAAAGTAACAGAATGTCTCTAACCACTGAACCAATATGGTCCTTCTTTACAATGTAGCCTGACATAGGTACAGGGAAGATTTATAACAATTTAGGGTGGGTACCACCACCCTTCAAATAGAAAACACAATTAGAAAAAAAAGTACAAACCCCTGCCAAAATAAAAAAACGTACAATAGTTATCAGTTATAGAGTAGCTGCACTTTTGCATATTATGACTACAAATTATTAAATGAATAAAATGCACATACATTATTAAGTGTGGATACATTCCAGTAGAGTATCACTGTAACCAAGGGGTGTGTAAGGAGAGTGTAGAGGGGTAAAAACACCTCCCTTAATTTAGAAATTGGGAAGGTCTGCGTGGCTACCTTATATCAATCTAAAGCTATTCTAACAGTATAACACATTTATATTGCAGTGCAATATAGATTTTAAATGTAAGCATTTTTTACAATCATGTTATTTTGTGGCCACACCCAATTATTTAAATGTTATGACTTTACAATTCCATAATTTGTTGAAAATTCAGTGTTGATGTTTACCGGCATTTAGTATTATTTGCACACACAGATTTTACTTTTATGTACTACCTAGGGGTTTTAAAATATAAGAACAATTAACGATAAATTGATGAACATTCACAATGCTATTAAACAAAATTATTGGATAAAAAAGTGTGGTTATTGCTAGTTTAAACAAAACAATATTTTTAGTAGCCGAAGTTATGTAGCCAACAAATAAGATATCGTGTTTAGGAAAACGTTGGCCGTGCCATTGTATTTACAGTCCAATATCATTTCCCTCCCTTCGCCTTCGTTTCATTTTTGGTTTAATGTAGTAAGTGTAGGATGAAGTAAATACAATAATTCTTTCTACGGAACTACCGGCTACGACCCTAGAGGCCTCTAGTGACACTTTATAAGTTTGCTTGTTTTTATTTCGTGTATATGTTGCGTTCAAGTCTCTGGAATATTTAAAAAATTCGTGTCTATGTTTCGTTCAAGTCTCTAGAATATTCTTAAAAATTTCGATTTTATTTGTGATTTCTCTTGGGAGGGTGGTGGTGCCATCCCCCCAAATAGTTATAATCCTTTCCTGGACCTATGAGAATCTACCCTGTAAAAGAGAATCCGATCGGTTCAGCGATTAATGAGATTCTTTGGACAAACAAACATCCTGTTACTTTATTATATATAGAATTTATCAGTAAAGCTGCATTTTAAGTACTTTAGTTGTATAACAAATAATAGCTGGCCTGGCCATATTTGGTAATTCTTATGTTGAATAAAATCCTAGTTATAAAGATGATATTTTTTTCAACAATTTTAAGAGTGTTAATATTGAAATCAATTTTTCATCAATCTTCAATGTTTTATTTTGTTTCTTAGTTTATGTTTGCTTAGGTGTGTGTATGAGTGATTAGGTTTAATAATCAGGATTAAAGTAAAAAATTAATGAACTAAAAATAACTCAAACCCTTAGACTTGTATCACTATTGTTTTTTACTAAAACAAGGATGACTACTACAAAAACAAAAAAGTATGATTAAATTGATAAACTTAGAGGAGCTGCACTTTTGATATTAAATAAACAAAATAAAGTAGAAAATTAGCCTAATATCTCATTTATCTCAAGTAGCCTATTACAGGGTATTTAATTTCATTTACTAATTTTTAGACTTTATTATTGAAATGCTTTGCTTATTTTTTTTATTTTGGTAAAGATTATAGAGTTGCTAGACTTTCAAAACTTTACTTTACTGTTTAAGGAATCACCATGCAAAGTTAAAATATTAAATCAGCACTATTTGTTATGGAAAGATGTACAGTACAGGCCAACTCTACTTATAAGAAAGTTCCTATTTGATAATAGGAACCAGAATTATCAGACAGTTAAACTTGTTGAATATTTACTCTCAAATATTCACCTACACCTCTATTAACCCTGTTCTACATATATGCAAAAATGACACATCAAATGAACAAAGAAATAGAATGTTTAGTTGTAAAGCTAATCTTTAACACAATTTTGTTAATTTTTACCAGAAAAATAGGCACTGACCCTCAAATTGTTGGTGTTTACCAATAGCACTTAATAAGGTAAATGGAGTCAAAAAGTCTTTCAGTTAAAACAAATCTAACATTTGATTTATAAATATATTTTTTATCAATCAAAAATTTATCTGTTGAAATTTGTAAAAATACAAAATAGCTAATTTAGAATGATATAATAATTTTGAGAAGTTATGTTTACAACCGTATCCCTATTTGTCCTAGTAATCATCATAATTTGAATTTGTTTAAAATGATGCTGAGCTCACATATTACATTTCTGTGCTTGTATCTTCCTTTAGAAGTATTTTGTGTTTGTGTAAATATTTGAAATAATCCCAGGCATACTTTATGTACATATGTAATCTTAGCTTGCAACATTTTTATATAGATTAATCCAGGAATTTATCAATTCAGTTGCAATATATATGTATATAGAAGGGGTTGTTAATGCCCCCCAAATCACACTTATAGTATTATTGAAATAATATAATGATATTATTTTTTGTAGTTTACCTTTTTTATTCTCTATTCATATCAAATATTTATTAATCTTAGCTATTTTTTCTCTTATAACTATCTGTAACTATGTCAATCTGGATGCAATTGTCTTTCTAAAATGCTTGTTTTTTCATAATAACTGTTTTTTTAAATAAAATTTGTATATTGTGTTTATGGTTTATTATGGGTGTGCAGATCTATTTCTAGAAGCACATTGCCTCATTTGATTTATAGGTTTTTCGTATCTTAAATTTAAGATTCTACTGCTTATTTATTTTCATATCCATCATTTTCTCTATTTAAAACTGTTTAAGAATCATGCAAACACATTTCCAAGTAATGTATTAAAATCAAAAGTTTCAATCTCAATTTGTCCAGTTTATTATATGTGATTATTGGATATGTAAAGTAACAAAGTATTGAGTCTAAATAAAAAATTACTAATTGAATAGTTGAATTTAAGCAAAGCTTTGTAAAAACTAATCAGGATAAGTGCTACAATAACAAGCAAACAACAATTTAATATAGAAAAAGATTTAAAATTTAAAATTTGAATTTTTTGATGATAGATTTGAGGATTAAACAACTAAAATTATTGAACTTAGTTGGAAACTATCTAGAAACTTAAGATAATGAAGAGACGTGTAAATTCTATTTGACAAACTGACAAAACTTAGTTGCATGTTATCAGCTGACTATATTGAATAATATATGAAGTTTTACAATGCTTTCACTTATTTAAATCATTTTAATTTAAATTATATTTCTTGCCAGAACACTAACCCTATGGTGGAGATTTATTACTATTGGTTGATATCTGGGCTACTCTAACCTTTATAAACCTAAACTAAAATAAAATAAGCAACTAACAAATTTCATAAAGTTTGTTTTTGGACAATTTTGATAATTCTGTTTTTAAATATTTCTTTATCCCTGATTAAATCACTAAGCTGTTGTCAATATAATACACTATGCCGTCTTTTATCCTAAAATTTCCTTATTTATATTTAGTTTATAATTAATATCTTTTGGTTTTTTAATGGCGAAGTTTTTCTTCATTTAGAGTTTTTTGTCCGTCTTGGATGAATAAACGGTCAATATTGGCCATTGTTCAGATGTAACTTTCAAAATAAAAAATTGCTTTTAGTTCCTATTTTTTCAAAGCTATAGATATGATAATCATAGAATATTGAAAAAACTGGTGACTCGACTGTGAATTGTTCAATAATTTACGCTGTTAGTTAAAACTGAACAAGAACGGCTTAGATTTGTTAGGTTGCAACTGCCAGTAATCCAACTGCGGCTGAACCACCATGAAGATTGACTGCTAACGGAATCTGGTTTCTTATTTTTTTTTTTTTTTTCCCAACCAATCAAGATGTAATAATGTAAGCAAAGTTATTAAGTAGAGAAATACAAAAAGAGAAGAATGTGTTTATAAAACTTTGTGTATAATTTATACTCCAATGTCCCCTCCCTGCCTAGGATGTAGCAGATATTTTAACTGGCAAACCTATAAAATATTTATCCTTGTTTTGCAACAGATGCATTTATTGCAGGTTAATCCAGTTAATCCACAACATTTTTGCAATAAAATTTGCATTTACTTATAACATATAAATAATATACATATGTGTTTTTATATTGCAAAATAAAATTTATATTAAATTTAATTTAACATTATAGATTTGTTATTATTAAATGTAGTAACCTTTAAACCATCAGTTATAAAGTTTTAGTAGAAATTTTATACCGTCATTGTATCAGCAAAAAAACATATTCATTATATTTAATCTTTTTTTCAAGTATGGCTCAATTATTGTTATAATGTCATTGCAAATAACTGGCAAAGTTGCCTTTAGAATCTAAAACAAAACATCATATGAATAACAGCCAAGATCTCTTGTACAAAAGATCATATTGTTGACTTTTAAACCATTTAAGTTGTAACAAAAATTTTCCAAATTTGAAAGAAACAACTTTAACAGGTCTAAATTGGCCATTAATTCATAACAGACCTATGGACCAAATTTTAGAACAAAAAAGTTTCATAATTTTAAAATAATCCTATGCCAATTTATTAACATTTATATAATGAACATTTATATCGATCAATTAAAGGAGTTGTTTTTATAAGAAGCGCAGCAACAAGTAAATCGCAAAATTAATGTGGAGGGGGGAGGGGTTAAGGTTAAAAAAGATTTGTAAATTTAAAAAGAGTGATGATTCAAAAGATGTTTGTCACTGTGTTACCTAAATGAGTTTGCATAAAAAGTGTAATTTTATATGAATGTATAGTGAGTGTTATACTTTGTAAACATAGAAGACATTTTATCTACCCCAACCTAACCTAACCTAATGAAGTACATACAGACATTAGTTAAAGTGTTGCCACTCTGCTGAAAGTAAAACAACATAAAATTAATGTTATTTAATCTAATTATATTTAATTTGATTAATTACAGATAAAACAAATAATTTAAAAAGCTTTAAAATATTTATTATATGGATAAGTCAATACTACCTTTAAAATAGAAATTTGAAATGCCTAACACACCACCCTATCTCTATATCATTAGTGCTTACACAAGATGTTTGTGCACGCGCCTGCATGTAAGCTGTCGATCACAGAACCATCTACCCCCCCCCCCCCCTCTTATTCTTTGTATGAATTTTATATAAAAGCTGCAAAAAAAGTATTATTTTCGAATATTTTAAACTTTTATTCAATTTTTTTATATCAAAATGTTTAATTTTTAAAGATATTTTATAATTTTCCCCCCGTTACATGGTAATAAAAGTTTGAATGATTTATGCCTTATAAAGTCATTTTTAATTCATTTATTACATATAATAAAATTATGGATTGTGAAAAAGAATCTAAATAACTTATAATTTAATTTGTAAGATGTTTGCTTTTTTAAGCAACAATCTCTGAAATTGTAAAGTGTGTTATGTTAAGCTTTTCAGGGAGAGTTAGTATATACCTTGCACCATGCACCCCTTCAATGATTAATGATAAACACAAATACAAATCAGCCTGTAAAATAAGAAGCAATATTTTGACTTTTCATATTTTGTTGGGGTAGACCTAAGTTTTTTATTCACAGGCTTATTTCTTAAACTATTTAAGTTATTGCATGCCTTAACAAATTAAAAGCTTGGATGTCCTAAGCCTAGAACCTGCCCTTGACCACATACAAAGCATTCTTAAAATTGTGGAATATTCCGTCTAGCCGTGTACATGATCTCACTGGACACAAATACATACCAACATCCAATTACTTTAATATATAGAATACTTATTCCCACTTAAAATAGAACAGCGCAGTATAAAGCATAACTGTTTTATGATGATATTTTTCCAAATATGAAATTTTGTTATACGGGATCAAGCTTAACGTTCTGCTTTATAATATTAAAGGAGGGATGTGATATTTACAATTGGACTGTAAATTATGTGTGTACCTAAAGTTTTATATCTAAACACGGTTTAGTATTTGTTGGCTTAAAATAGCCTGAAACCATCTTAGGACCTCTATATATATAGGATATTTCATTTTGAAAATTAAATTATGTGAATGATTTCATGACTTTTATCATGCTTGTTGATTTTTTATCTACTGTAATGATCAGTAATAGGACAAGTCCATTCTTAAAATGCATTGGGTTTTTTACAATTTTTACAAAACAGCCAAAAAAAATTGAACACAACATCGAAACTTCCCTATTCTTCAAATGGATTATTATACGTGGATATTGAGACAGAGGATTTCTCTCTCTTTATTTTAGGTTGCTAATATAGTCCTCAAATATTGGTCAATTTGTTACTATATTTGATTAGGGGAGTAGATGGAGTCATAAGAGGGGGAATGGGGTTACCGTTATAATAGCCAGCTGTGTAAATCATACTCTCAGGGTAAGATAAAAATCTTTCAAGATATCAACGTATTCTATATACATATATTATTCTTGAACACTTCTTTATTTAACCCCTCCCACTGCAAACCTTAATATCTTTAAATGAACTGGTATCTAGCCCCTAAAAAAATTCCTGTCTTTACATAAACCAAACAAAATTCAATAACAATAGAAGAGAAATTATCGAAGATTGACTTTTACAATGTTTTTTTGTTATATTGCAAAAACAGACCCTAGGTCAATTCCAGTAGTGTGCATTAATTTCTGCACAGGGTTCACATTACCAAATCACCAGAACTTTTATCATATATTACAAAAGCACAAACTACATCTTACAATTTACAATTCAACAATCATCAACACATTTTGATTTAATTACAATTGTGTCTTTTTGACACTGCGACATACTCTGCTGCAGATGTGCTGATACGCGCAAGTGAAGACACACCAATACCAGTTTCCTTTATTTACAGTTACACAATGCTTAAAACAACAAATCCCTAAAACATTCACCCATAGATAGTGACATGTATTCTTTATTATTATCATAGCGTATTAGTTTTAATAAGTTAAGAATTTAAATCGAAAACTGATTGATCACAATACATTTGAATAGAAATTAATTTTTTATTGTTCATGTTTCCATTGGCTTGAAAGCTTTAGGTTCTGTTTAAAACCTTGATTATTTGGTTAAAACTAGCAGTGCTGAAAATTTTAAATCAATAATCTTAATCATTTAATTTAATCAATTTTTTGTTTATCTAATTACATGTTCCTTATAATAATTTATCCATAATTCTTATTAATAGCTTTAAGCTTTTCTATGTAAAGGTGTGTATTTTCGTTTGTCCATCAGCCCTTGAAGATCGAATAGCTAGTCATCTAGAAAACGTAACAACATATTTGACAAACAATTTTGTTATTACAGAATAATATCATAAACTTTAAATGTTGATTTTCAATTTCCTAGAACGCAGGGAGTAAGGGAGGGGACAATGGATCGAATATTCAATTTTTATGAGTCTCAGACTTTGGGTACTGGCTTAAAGGGAATGTGCACGAATACAGCAGATTTTGGCTGACTTTGGGTAGGGTACTTGCGCATCAATGCCCCGCTAACTAGCTGAGCTAGTTTTGAAAATGCAGACTGAAAAATTGGTTATTAATGGCTGGTTTCAACAAATATTTTTTCCCGAGAAAATGTCATTTCATGTATAGAAACTCTACTGTGATATTTATGTATTAAATAATCTAAGAACCGCTTGAATTTGTGTGTCAGTTAAAAATATGTGAGAAGGGTTGAGGTAGTTCTAAACAAGATTTTTCTAGTGATTAATTACAGAATGTTTACTACATTGCAATTGTGATGTATTGATAATTTGATTTTCAAGTAAATGATTTTTTTCTTAGAACTAATTTTGTTCTAAATTAGGTTACCATGATCCCTTTACAATTTTGGTAATATTTTCTTGATAAATCTGGTTTTCATTGCTTTTCAGCGAACGCTCTTAAATTGAATTAATTGCCCATTGTCCCCTCCCTTACTCCCTGCCTAGAACGACTATGCTTTGTGCTATAAGCAAATCATTTCTATGACTATGTCTTTGAGAAAAAATTTAGTTAAATGGAAAAATCTTTTGTAGCTAAAAAAACGAAACAAAAAACTTCGTCTGAACCTTCTGAGTTCTTCATTTTATGGAAGCTTTACATAGGTTTCAGGGTGGTTTTGAACTTTTTAATTTTTAGATTTAAGTCTTGGAATGGTTTATGACTGTTTCCTGCTTTCCCTATACCAATGAATACAGAGCTTGTATAATTGATAATCTATTTAGCAGATAGATGTAAACCTATATATTTATAATCTTTCATAGGAGAAGCAAATCTTGATATAAATCTAAAGACATGATAACAAATCCTAAATTGATTATACGTTATTTCAAGCCAATCCTTCATATTTTGATTTAATAAAGGCAGCTCAGAGCTATTCTATACTCAAAAGCATTGATTTAAGGTAGATATACTAATACTTTACCTTTTTATTTGCTTTTTAAATTCAATCCTTACATAAAAGTAACGGAATGTCCCTCTGTCTGTGTGTAGTAAAGGATCTCGCTAAGCGCTGAGCCGATATAATTATTTTTTAGCGGAGTGTACCTCATCCACACAAGAGAAATTGCCCTAGGAGAAATACCCCACACAAAAAAAAACTTTTTATTTTTTACAACTACCCCACCCCCAAATCCCATCCCTTAAGGGCACTAGAGGTCTCTAAATGGGCACAACCTATAGCTACACTCAACAGACAACCATTTGATTGCACGACCCATGTTTTGATGTTCTAAATGTGCATATAGCGCCTTAAAATGTTTATGGATATTTCCTTAAATCATACTAATGGTGAAAATCGCCTGGCATAACAGCAGTATGCTTAATTTTAAACGTCTCTAGTATGACGCGTTTAAGATAGACTATAACCCATCTGTAGCCAATAGCTGAATTAATTGAAAAATATTTGACAATTTCGGCTGATTTTCTCGTGATTTTGGCGGGCAACGCTTTGTAGTAAAAACGAACTTTTTAACTGCCCCCCAAATATTTACAAGCTTTACAACCTCTATGTTGTTGTATAATCTAGTAAAGTTTCCTGTTGTTTATCTTGATTTTATATAGCTGTCCAATTTTGTGATATTTGGTAATCTAAGATTGCCAATATCTTTTTCACTTAAACTTGTACCTACCTTTTTACTGTATGATAGAATTATCCGATGGAATTCAGAATTAGAATAACAATTAATCGGGGGGGGGGGGGTATTGTCATATCCCACTCTTGAGCCAAGGAATTACTCTGAAAATTGTGAAATTATCAGTACAGCAATACAGGTTTTAGTAAACAAACACCTCCTTTATATTATACGATAATTCTTTTCATAAAAAGAAATAAATATAAAATATAAAACTTAAATAGGGGTCTATAACATATTTTATAGAAAATAACGTAATAAATATGGCGTGATTATTGGCGATGTCAAAAAAAGAATTGATTTGGTGTTTAAACTTTCTAGTAAATTGCTACTTCAAAAGCTGATTTGCCTGAAATTTACATCCACACTAATACCAAGAAGTCTTATGTAAGTAAACTATTATGTTTTAACTATATATGATTACTAAAGGCTGCTTCCTTGCATCTAGGCCCCTTTATTTGAAGGGTGTGAAAAAAGCCTAACATGTTCACTTGAGAGTAAAATAGCCAAAAACTATCCTGATGCCTAGAATGTAGAACATGTAAAGAATCTTAGTTTTTTCGTCATTTTGTATAAATGGTTTATGATTGATATTGTAGGTGTGAGTCGAAGCATATCTTCAGATATTTACTTACAATAACGTTAAAAATTGTACCTTTTTTCTTAAGATAACTAGCAGCTGTTCCTCTATCTTCTAAATATCAATGCCAAATGGGAGGAAGATGGTTGAATTATAGCCAAAAAACCATTTCAAGAATAAAATTTTAATATTGGATGACCTAAAACCATTCAATGATCTTTAAAAAGCTTTCCCAGAATTGAGAACTTAATCGGTTTAGATGGATCTTAATGAAGAGACAAAATATTTTTTTTAAATTAGAGTTTTCTTTAAAAGTTCAGTATTAAAAAAAATTTGAATCAGAAATTATAAAAATTCTTGAACTTATCAAATCTGAACTTACCAAGTACTGTCTTTAAACTTTTGTATATTCTCGGTTTGTCAAGTTTCATCCTTTTGGAATCATTCAATAAATGGTTTTCAGTGGCGCCATACATACAGAAAGAGCGCGGAAATGGCAAAAATGCAAGACAGTCAGACACAGTAAACTTATAGAAAAGCTTCGCTTTTATAAAGAATAAAATGACTGAAAATATGTGAAACTTTTTAGTCAAGACAAAGACTTTTGCTTTAATTACCTATTATAAAGTAATTAGCAATTATAAACCTACATACAGGGATCGGAAGCCTCACGTAAGCCGCGCATAAGCCTCAGTTTTAAACCTGCTTGTGAGCAGAAAAAAAAATTTTAGAAAGAAGGATTGTCTGCTAAAGAGCCGTTTTATACATCCAGCTGAATTTTATTGTGATAAAATCACGATTTCACTGAGGCTTACACGCGGCTTACGTGAGGCTTCCGATCCCTGCCTACATACAATAGACTAATTACCCTAGATGTTTAAACAGACACAATCAATTCAACTTAAAAAGGAATTAAAGCAGACAAAATTTTTTTTTCATTTTTAACTCTATGTAAGCTGACTTCAGTGTGTACACTTTCTAAGCAATAATATGGTCGGATTGCTCCCATACCGTGTTAAGATAGATCAAGCCAAGGGATAGTTCATCTAGACTGTATATTTGTATGCCAAATACTGAACACAAGTCCGTTGTTGCTCGTACTATAATTATGCACGTAATTCAGAAAATTATGTTCGTACATAGTGCATTAATAACAAATTTTTAACATGAATTAAATATCAACTAAGTACTCAAAGTACTCTATTAGATAATTTGATCTTAGGTGATAAAAAAATGGAATGAACTCTCCCAATCATGATAAACAAAATTACCCATTCTAAATAGACATACTTTACATCTCCGAACATAGATATCCTTGTGTGTTTTACTTGGTTGAGAAAATTTGTATCTTTTTTGTTTTTTGATAAACAAAGGCTTTAATTACTCTTATTATATTAAAATATATCATACTAGTGGCTTCGCCCCTAGCCTCTAGGGGCTTTGCCCCAAGAGGTTTGATCAAACCAATTTTTCGTATTTTAGATTTAAAATAAAAAAGAAAAAAAAAATTTTTTTTGGGGGGGGGAGAATTTTTTTTTTTTGGGGGGGGGGGTTAGTCGACCCCATTATTTTAATTTTAGTTTTAAAAAGAATTTTTTTTTTTTTTGGGGGGGGTATTTTTCATTTTTGGGGGGGTTTGGGGTGTCCCACCCCCCAAGAAAATAGTTATAAACCTTCCCGGGACGTGTGAGAAGCTACCCTGTAAAGGAGAACCCGATCGGTTCAGCGGTTAGCGAGATCCTTCGCTACAAACAAACAAACAAACACACAAACAGACAGACATCGTTCTACTTTGTATTATAGAGTACAAGACATTTATAAAGCTTCCCTAAAAAGTACAATTTAATCGAACGAGCATTTGTTTAGATAATTAGCTTCAGGCAAAAAAACAATCTACTTTATATAATAGAACTAGAGGCTTCGCCCCTAGCCTCTAGGGGCTTTGCCCCAAGAGGTAATTAAAAAAATAAGGTAGTACATGTGGTGGATCTTCATCTTCATCATATTATAATTATACATAAAAAAAAAAATTGGATCCTCATCTTCTTCAAACTGTATATCAATTATATATAAAAAAAAAAAAATTTGGATCCTCATCTTCTTCAAACTATATATATCATCAAAAAAAAAAAAAAAAAAAAAAAATGGGGGGGATTTTTTTTGTTTTTGGGGGGGTTGGGGGTGTCCCACCCCCCAAGAAAATAGCTTAAAACCACCACAGGACCAATAGGTAGATACCCTGAAGAGTAGAATCCGATCAGTTCAGTGGTTACCAAGATCTTAAGGGACGGACGGACAGACAGACGGACAGACGGTCAGACGGACAGACGGACAGACAGACATCGTTCTACTTTGTATTATAGATAATGTATTATATTTATTTTGCTTTCTAACGGTAAAAGTCAAAGTTAATTTGTATAATATTTTGAAAAAGAAAAATTAAAGAATTTTTATTGCACCAGTGACTTTGCAAAATAATGTGAACGAAAAATGTATGTATACCCACAATAATATTGGACAAAATTACCACCTCTTTAGATCAAAATTATTGGTGGAAAAGATTAAACATTGCAGATTGAACCACCAATCAAAGGTTAGTTAATAAAGAATAAGAGAATACAAATTAAAAAAACTTTGAGGTCATGTATAATTTACAGTCCAATGTCCTTTTCCTCCCTGATTTATGACCCTTAAACAGCCAAGGTGGGGGGGGGGGGGGAGGTGGTAGGTTCACCTTAAAAATGTCACAAACCCCTTCCTTAAATACAAATTTGGGGTGAATAAAGGACACTTGTATGACTTTTAGCACTGTTTATGATTATGTTTTGGGTTGGGGTGTATTCACCTCTCGACAATAAAATAACACCACACTGGTTGTATGTCTTAAAGCATCATGTAATTAGCTAGATTTGAATAGGTTCTCAGCCATACTGAAATGTCATGTATACAATATTCGTGGATTGCTGTCTCTAATATTAATACAGTTATAAAAAAAAACTTATCAAAATACTATCTTTATTCAAATTGTGTACTTTAATAAAGAAAATTGATGAGAAATTGCAAAGTACAACCACAATATTCTATATTATGAATATCAAATTCAAATATGATTAAATTAAACAAATTATCTTTATAAAAGTGAAACTTTTCTTCAAGTTCCGCCTGTCCGTCAGTACGTCTGTAACCCACCTTATCAGTCGTTAATCACATTTAAATAGTCCTATCGATTTCAAACATTGTCTGTTGATTCCTGTAAAACTTGAGTAGCATCATTAGACTTAAATATAAAATTAAAATAGCACAAAACCATCCAGAAACCTAAATAAAGCTTCCATAAATTAAAAAAAAAATTGTTTAACCCTTCTAGTGGCGAAGCCACGAGATTTTCATTGAGAAAGTAATCCTTTTATATTTAAGGATAGTCTTCCAAACAATGAACATAGTTCTCACAAAAAAAAGCAAGAAGAAACAGAGAAAAGAATCCATAAGAAAAATATGTTACAAATCTAATATTTATATTTTAACTAAGTCTATTAAAACAGTCACGCATTCTACAGCTGCGAATGAATTTTTGCAATAAGACGCGTTTTTTGCAGCTGCGTATCATCTAAAATTTGAGGGTTGCTTGCATCTTGCTTAAAAAAGGATTGCTCATAGCTGTTAAAAAAATGATAATATCTATTTCTGTTCCTTTATTCCCACACTTAATCATGTAAAACTGTAGTTTATCTGTGTTCCTTAAAAGAAATTGTCTACAGGCAATATTTGTTGTCTAAATACATAATTTTAAATATTTTTATTAGATTCATAAGAGGTTGTTTTTGATAACATTTTTTTGCCCGAGAAAGGTTAAACACTACCATAACCAGGAATCCAGGATGCATTGTGTCGAAGTGAGTTTACGCCATTTTCATGCCTTTTATTACAGCTGTAATACCTGATGACGAACGACATACCTACCCATTATGATTATTGTAACATAGCTTTGCTAATGCTTGAACATTTTTATATACACATTTTGACACCTATACCCCTGTATCAGCACTCTAACTGTATAGAAATTCTATTATTATTGTTTGTGTGGTTTTTAAAGAATCTTCAAAGAAGTTGTATCAACTTTTTTTTTATAGCTAGCCGGTCCTTTTAGTAAGTAGTAGATGTAAAATTTTTCATAGAATTCAGATATGCAATCGGTTTTTTTGTAGACCTCTTATTTTTTAAGTAATTTAAGTTTAAAAAAAAAAAAATTAAGTCGATTTTAAGGTACTAAAATGCAACAAAAAAAAGAAAGAAAATGGCCATTATGAACAAAAATAGTAAGATCTTTAATTTGACACCTTACTTTTTCAATTCTGTCAGGTAATTATTGAAAAAATCGATTTTTTTAAACCCACGAGAATAAAAACTTTGAACTCAATTTTATCATTTCACAAGTAAAAAAATATGGGTTCATATATACCTTTAGAATCAGAAAAATATTACAAATCCATTGTAAGCAATATTGAAAAAAAAAGTTTACAATATAGTATATAAACTACAATAAAAGGAATTATATGAAAATATCATATTATATTGTACAGGCAACGTCTTAACTTTTGAATTGGGTATAAAAATGGGAAGGGGGTATAGAGGGGGTAAAGAGGGGGTAAAAAAGGGAAGACGATAGTGTTGCCAGAACAAAAAATACAATTGGCCATTTTTATATTTTTTTATTTTTTTACTTTTTTTCAATTTTGCTTACAATGGATTCGTAATATTTTTCTGATTCTAAAGGTATATATGAACCCATGTTTTTTATGTCTGTTTGAGAAAATATTTAGGTCTAAAGTTTTTATTAAACCGAGGTTAAAAAAATAGATTTTTTCAATAACTACTCAACAGAATTTTAAAAGTAAGGTGTCAAATTAAAGATATTACTATTTTTGTTCTTACTGGCCATTTTCTTCTTTTATTTTGTTGCGTTTTAGTACCTTAAAACCGACTTAATTATTTTTTTAAAAAACTTAAATTACTTAAAAAATAAGAGGTCTACAAAAAAACCGATTGCATATCTGAATTCTATGAAAAATTTTACATCTACTACTTACTAAAAGAACCGGCTAGCCATAAAAAAAAAAGTTGATACACCTTCTTTGGTAAGTATATATTTCTTATAAATTTTTGTGGTCAATTTAGCTGGTAAGGGTGTTATTAAACAAAATTCATCTTTTTTATGAGCGAAATTTTTCTACATTTATAGACGAACTTTACGTCTATAAAGGATGGCTCAGTTCGTTAATTTAGGCATTTCAGAATTATCCTATTGATTTCAAACTTGGCAATATGAATCCTTATAATTTTGAAAGCGTAGCAACTCTATATTAGTTACTACAAAGAATAAATGTCCATTCAAATTATTTTTGGATAGTTTTATACAGATTTTTCGCTACGAAAATATTGAATATTAAACACGTAGATACTCTACATTTGTTAATGTTCGTTTATTTGACGTAATCATATGTTGAGCTTCGCTTTTATGGATGTTTTCATCCTTATTTATTATAATATCAATTTAACCCCTTACAGTCGGGCCCCTTGCCGCACCTTAATCAGTCGGGGGGGGGGGGGCCTTCAACGCCCCCCCCCCCTATTATCTCACTTTCTATTAGAGCTAGAGGGCTAAAAATTTTTGTGCAAGTCCCCTGTGTTATGATGAATTTTCGACCTTAAGTAAGTCAAAGTCAATTTTCGCTTCCTTCACCCTTTTATTTAACAACCTTTGTTTTTAGGTCCTTTTTTACTTAAAAATTTCAAACGGATGTAATTTTTTTATTTTTTGAAGCTAGAAGAAAATTTTTTTGCAGAAAATGTTTATTTTTATGTAAATTTTATATTTGAAATATCAAAACATAAATTTCAGCGGCCGCAGCTGTACTTGGCAGCTGCCAGCCGACACAGTCGGCGGTCGGCGGGAAAACTGCGGCGGATCTTTATGAAATTTTAATACATTATGTAGACATGTAAGAAAAGCTTAAGTTTAAAATTTGAAGTCTTTAAGTCAAAAATTGCGGCCACAGGAGCCTTTTAAAGATTTCTGGAGACCTGGAGGATCAGGACCTGCAGGATCATACCTGGAACCTAAAATTGACTTGAACACCTGTATTTAATATGAGGATGTACTACTAGAGGATATTTTTGTATTTTGGTAAGATAAAATGCTTTGTTTAAGTCAAAAAAATATTTTTGATCTTTACCTGGATGACCCTGCCAGGTTTGCTGGCATCCTGTGCCCGCCAGGATGGAGATATTCAAAAAATTCCAACTCTCAGTTATGTGTCATACCCAAACTTAAAAAGTTAAGCAGTTTGGGCTCTTTATCTTTCACACACAGAAAATGAACGCCCCCCCCCCCCCCCGACCGTTAAGGGGATAACAGATAGATAGTAGGATGGAAAAGATATATCCCAAAAAAATCTGTAATCCTTATACTAAAGTAACAGGATGTCTGTTTGTCTATTTTTCTGTGTGTTTGTACCGAAGGATCTCGCTAACCGCTGAACCGATCGGATTCTCCTTAACAGGGTATATTATCATAGGTCCCGGAAAGTTTTATAACTATTTTGGGGGAGGGTACTTCCACCCTCCTAAGAGAAATAAAAAAAAAATTAAATATTCGTAGACTTCAATGCAACATTGCTAAGTATCGTATAGACTTGAAGAGAGACTTGAAAGCAACATAGATATGTATCGTAGAGACTTGAACAAAAAACAAACATTTAAAGTGCCACTAGAGGTCTCTAGGGGCGTAGCTGCTAGTATAGGAAAAAAGTAACAAATAAAAATGTCTGCTTTATAACAAAACTATATTTTAATGCGTAACACAATTGTTGAAAAATGCCATTATGTAATTAAAGTATGTAAGGACGACTGTGTTACAAAGTTGCCAAACCTTCAAAACATTATGTTGACATCAGGTGCTTGTAGAGAGTTTTGCCAGAGGACTGTGAACCATGGACTTTCCATTTTCCTTACTTAAAGAAAAAATAAACAACCCTCTTACATTAGAGTAAAACACTAGAGGGAGAAAGGATTTAAATAACTGTATTCTCCATCGCAACCTCCTTGTGCAACCTTTCTATTGGGTCATTAAAAATCAACCAATGGTGTCGCTTATATTAACACAGCCAAGTAGCAGAAAATAATTTAGAAACAGACGAAGAAATTGTCTGTATATACATCTTACATTAATTACTACAGCCCATTACGACATACATTTGTAATGTTTTGTATTTACTACTAGCGGTTACTCCCCTAGAATGTAAGCGTTGTGTATTATCTGGGAGAAACATTTTAATCAAGGTAAGCGAAAATCTCTCACTATATCCATGTATTTTATATCCATCACTAGCGGAAACGCCACTAGAGGCATCTAGTGGCACTTCAAATGTTTGTTTTTTTAAAAAAATAATACGTTACCTATCTATGTTGCGTTCAAGTCTCTACATAAAAAAAAAGATTTTTTGTGATTTCTCTTGGGAGGGTGGTGGCATTTCCCCCCACAATAGTTATAAACCGTCCAGGGACCTATGAGAAGCTACCCTGTAAAGGAGAACCTAATCGGTTTAGCGGTTAGCGAGATCCTTCGGTATAAACATACAAACACACAGACAAACAGACATCCTGTTACTTAAATATAAGGAATACTACATTACGACATCCGTTTGCAATGTTTTGTATTAACTACTAGCGGTTACTCCCCTAGAATGTAAGGGTTGTGTATAATCTGGGTGAAACATTTTAATCAAGGTAAGCGAAAATTTCTCACTATATCCATGTATTCTATATCCATTGTTACAAGTATGTAACTTACAGACTGAACACAAACTATAGAAACGCAATGCTACTTAAAAGTTAACATTATTTCAATGATTAATAATATTAAATACCATTGAAATAAATCAAGTGTTACAATAATTGTCTGGTAATCAAGGATTTAAAGGGATAAGACAATGGACGATAAATTGTAACATTCCTAATTATAATAAGTATAATTACCTCTTCTGTAGATTAGAATTGTCGATTGAAAAGTTTAAACACTGCCATATTAAACCAAACAATTCTAATAGAAATTTATTTCACAAACGAATTAGTGAATTTGTTTGTCAAAATTTGGGTACTAATATATAAATTTACAAGTCCAATGTTCCCACTCTCCCTGCTATTATGGCATTTAATACCTTTATACAGAGTGTTTAAATTAGTTATTACTTTAGCGACTATTTTTATAAGCGCAGCTACTACATATATTCCTAGGATATATCTGTCCGTCCATTGTTGATTTGGACAAAAACTATTATGAGATTTACTCCGCTACTGTCGAAGTGTGAATGCTATTGAATTACGTGGAATGCAATAAAACAAGGATGACGACATCCATAAAAGCGAAGCTTTAAAATCAGAGGGAAGGACAAACGAACATTAACTCTTGTAGATTGTCAGAAACTAATAAATTAACTCTTGTAGAGTGTCAGAAACTAATAAGCAGAACAATAATTTCTAAAACTAAAAGAAATTGCACAAAAATTTGCTGCAAAATTATGTAAAAGTATGATACAGTAAAAGGACATACTTTCATTTTTATGATTTGATTATAGAGTTGTCTCGCTTTCAGGACTTTACCTGGTTGCCCTAAAAATCATTATTCAAAAAAAATGATAGGACAATCATGTCATACTAATTTTTTGGTCAAAATGATAAAACATTAGCATGTTTTAAATGGACGAGCGAACTCTCTGTTAACGATTATGGAGTTGCTACGCTTTCTAAAGAGTACTTAACTGTCATAGGAATCATCATACAAGGTTTAAAATCTAAGGGATAATTCTAACATATCTGAGGTCGATTCTTAAAAAACGTTTTGGCTCACTGCCTCACTAAAATTAGTGAGCAAATATTTTTGTGAAAAATTCTCCAAATCGCATAAAAAATCTACAAAAATTAGAAAAAAGAGTATTATTAACATAAGATTTTGCTTAACTTTTGTAGATCTTAAATGTGAATTTGGAGGATTTTTCACAAAACTTTTTTAAAGAAGTTTTTTAAAGAATCCACCTCTGTTTTAATGATCATATCATACAAAGAATTGTCAAAGGTAAAAATCAGCATGTTTTCAGTGGACGTACGGACTTACTGGTAACGATTACAGAGCTGCTATGTTCTAATTCGTACCTAACTGTTAGAGGAATCATCATGCAAAGTTTGAAATAGATAGGACAATTCTAACATGCAAATTAACGAAAAGAGCTAACTGTTACCGATAGACGTAACGACCCTAATTATAGAAAAAAAGATTCGCTTTTAACAAGGGGGACAATTGTCTCAAATTTACTAATTTTTTTGTTTTCTAAAACCGTCTGTTCTATTTATGGGATGATAATTTTATTTTCAAGTAATAATAATAATATAATCCATTTCTCTGTCCCTGTATCAGGGGATATTAATCGTTAGGGTGTGTAAAATAATTTGAAATTTATCGTCCATTGTCTTATCACTGGATTCCTGGAATATATACGGGATAATTAGTATATTTAGTCTCTCATTTACTTATCCCTGTATTCGTATAGATGTCTGCTCTATACAACGGGATGATTAGTATATTTTTAAGTACGGATTACGAACATTAAACAAGCATTTATCATGGACTGGAATAAAAATCAGAAAAATATTTCGCATTTTTCTATTGATACTGGGTAGCCCCGCAGGGCTAGGGCATCACAGTTATAAGATCCACAGACTTAGGGCCTTCCGTAGTGGCTAGGCATAGGAAAAAAACTAACCCCCTTCTATCCTAGAATTAGCTTTAAGCACCAAAATTTTTTTTAGACAAATCCTTCTTTAGATATCAATAAAGAGTTCTACTGTGGTATTCGGCAACCGTGAGCCATGCCTATGGCAACCCTGACCTGGGTTCGGGGAAGGGCCAAGGGCCCTCCCCCGAGTCCTGGGGAAGGGGTCTGCCGACCCCCTCCCTATGCCTAAAATTAATGATAGATTCTGACAGCCTTATTATGGTTAAGCTGTATTGTTAATTCCCCCCACCCTTTCCAGGGATGGGGGATCATTATTGCCCAAACTGACTATTGTATATGTATTATATTGATGTTATTTATGATTATTTATTCCTATCTGTGTAGTTATTGTTTGTTGTATATAACGTTAGTAATCCTTAGATCCTCAATAAAGAAACAACTGAATAGACTCTGTTTATTATTTAGTGATTGCTAGAGAAGCGTAGCTTCTCTATAGTATAGGTGTCCACGTCTGTTCACACTGCCGTAGTCATTTGAACTCTGGTGTCTGCCATTTATCCTAGGCGGATACCACAACTTTTGGTGACAGCTGTGTGAGATTATGGCAAACCACAAGTGTAGAGCAGACGCGCAGCTGAGGCTAAGGTACTCCCAGCAGTGAAACTGGCAAAACTGACACAAGCAACCTGAATTACCCACCCTGGATAGCAAGGTCTAACTCTGCATCCGGCAGTTGTGGAAGCGAAATCTAGCGAAAGACCACTAAGTGTGGCGGACCCGAGCTGCGGAGAGTAGCGAAATCGGACAAGAGACTGCGGAGAGCAGCGAAACTTGACGGAGAACCACGAGAAGCGCCGACATCTAACGGAGAATTGAGCGCTCAAGGGCTGAAACAGGCCTGCGGACGAGCTGAAACAGGCCAACTAAGTGTAAACGGCTGAAAATAGGCCAACATTTACTGCAAGAGATAGCAGGATTCGAACCAGCGGCGCTGCAGGAAGGGACATTCCCTGCCGCCACCAGCCGGATTCGGATACACGGCGCTGCAGGACGGGACATTCCCTGCCGCCGACAGGCTGAAACAAGCCAAATAGCTGCGAGCTGCGAGCGAACATACGAGTGTAGTGTACCAAGCAGAAGAAAACTACGTTAACTCCAAGTATCCTGAGAGGCTACAGCGCAGCCACCCATCTAGAAAAGCAGATATTATATCACATTGTAGGGATTACCACCCTAGTGTGAAGGCTGAACAATAGATTTATGAGCAAGGATTGGTAAACAATTTGTTGTGTATTGTGATAAAACTAAAAATAGAACAGGCTTGGTAAGCAAATCTGTTGTGTATTGTGATAAAGCCAAAAATAGAACCTAGATGTAATATAACAATGCATTGATAAACAATCTAACCCCCCAAGCCTTCAGCACAACAAATACACCCCTTATTCCAACGGAAAGGGAGGGGCCCACCATCCATTGAAGAAAATACAATCGAGGTGACATAACAATAAGCTCAGGATTAAGGAAAGGGCACAATTACCTCACCACACAGTTACCTCAAACCCACAGCACTCCCCCCTCTCCATAGGGGGGAACGGACGGTTTTACCCCGTCCCCTCACGCGCTCCCCCTTCCTACCCACACTTGAATAAGTCCGCCCACGGTGTGGAGATAGCGACCGGGAGAACAGAGCGCCATTTACGGGTCGCGCAGCAGAGCTCGGGACGCATAACAAAATTCAACGGACGAATAAGACAAAGCGGACCAATGAGAGAGCGGGTTGAGGGATAGGTGCGCGTTTTACCTGTGTGCGCGAATCTGACGGTGCGTAAGCGCGTTGAAAGGAAAGGATATTTCACGCACACACACACACACACAGGAGCGGAGCTACTCCATAGCATCCAACAGAGATATTTTTAGAAAACAAGACTTGCAAGCTTCTCCCTCCTATCTATAGTGTGATAAAGGAAAACCCAATCAGTTCCTGACAGCAGTTCAGACCCTCAACAGCTATCTACCCCTACCAGCCTACTCTACAACTCAGAAAAACTAGTGACAAGTACTTTAGGTACACCTAATTTAAATCTTTGTAGTTAAACTACCAACCTAGTGATAAACAGTGTTGGCTGCTAGGCTAGAAAGCCTCAAGTGTAAACCATTTATAGTATTGACTTAAAACTTCGTGTCCCGCCGCTGAACCTTTGACCCGATGGAACAGCCGCAAGCGCCAGGAGGCGACCAGCTCCAAGGATGGCTCCAGGATGATCCCCAGCCGGCTCCAGCCGAGTACCGCAAGCTGATGCTGAGTAACCTGCCGGAGTATAGAGGACCGCCCAAGCAATCCTGGAATTCCCACATCCGGAGACTCGAGATGTCATGGGCGGCTTACCGTGTGCCTCCCTATGACACACTAAACCGCCGCAACGCCCTTTTACTATCCCTGGCGGGGCAAGCGGCGGAGATGGCCTCTCATCTGTTTGGCGAGGCAGGCCAAGCCTTGACATACGAACAAGTCAAGGCCGAGTGTGAAATGTTATTTCGTCCAGCCTTTGAATCCCAGACTTTGAAGCAAGCCTTCAGGGATTATAGGCAACACTCGACAGAACCTATACAAGCATACATATCCACAAAGTGTGCATTGTATAGGGAGGCCTATAGCCATGAGGACCTTGAATTATTGATAGACGAATTAAATCGTGGCATTCGTAACGCTAATGTGAAACGTGAAATGATGGGTCATGAGATCGCCTCGGTACCTGAGTACACGAGGCGAGCCATGTTTACCGTCACAATGATCACCAAGCAGCTGAAGGAGGGTGTGTGCCTAGTGGACGCCACCGACGGGCTCACGGGGTCAGCCAGCGTCCAGTTGCCCCAATACGATGAGTCGGAGCCAATGGAGATTGGCGCCTTGGCTCCGGGTCTCCACCAGATGGGGAAGGTCGCCCCAGATGACAAGATTCCAGGTCGCTGCTACCGCTGCCATGGGAAAGGCCACTGAGTCCGAGACTGTCCGACGCCTATGGAGGTCAGCCTAGAAGAGAGACGCACCCAGCCATGCCGTGACCGTCCTGCCAAGTGTGACCGTTGCCACTATGCCGGCCATACGGCGGCTGAGTGCAAAGCCGACTGGGACCAGGTAGCCGGCCGGAGGCGCGCTGCTGACAAGGGCGCTCCCCCAGGAAAGCCCAGCAGAGTAGCCAACATGGAAGGGAGCGCGCCCCCAGCAACACTCCAGCAAGCAGCCGCCCCCAACGCAGCGGGCCGAGCCGACGGAGTGCCGCAGTTTGGAACCGTCCCAGCTAGAATCAACGTACTGGGAGGAGCGGCTGAACCCAACCGGGTTGGCCTGGGCTTCAGCCTCAATCACCTGGGGCCGGAGTTCGTGCAGCCCACCAACATTGCCGAGCTAGAAGTCCTGAGGCCTCAACCCTTCAGCCTCAACATGATGGGGCCTGCTAGACCGAGTCTACCCAGCAAGCGTGGAGAGGCGCTACCCAGCGCCACTGAGACGGTGTACGGAGAGGCCCTGGCGGCCGCTGAACGAGAGAGGCAGGAGGCGCTATCCAGCGCATCGGAGTCGATGTATGGGGCGCCATCCGGCGCCGCCACCTGCGATGACTGGGGGGTGCTATCCAGCGCCCCCACCCTGGTGCCTGGGGCGACAACCGTCGCCGCCACCGAGATACCTGGATCCTGGAACGAGCCAGCAGCCCCAGAGGAAGGGGTGACAACCGTCACCCCCAGTCAGCCAGCGCCACCAGCCCGTAGGGAGAGCCCAGCCATACACCATCCAGCGCCCACTGCCAGCCGATGGAACCCAGCTGCCCACCATTCCCAGTCGAGCCAGGATAAGTTAAATTTGACAAATGTATTGTATCCAAAGTATTGTAACCCTCCAGCCTTGCCTGTGCCTCCCGCACCAGAGGCTGGGGAGATTGAAATTTGGGGAAATAAGGACTTGCCTGTGCCACATGCACCTGAGTTCCTAGGGCAGGGGAGGGACGTAATCCAGGGCGAGCCTGTGCCACACGCACTTCAGCCCCATGCCACTGGGCATGCCATGGACAAGGGAAGGGACCCCTTGGGGCTAGGGGAGCCGACACCCAGGCAGGCGCCAGTCGCCTGTCAGTCTGTCATTGGGGAGGGTATTGGGATGCCCCAGGCACCCAAAGATAACGCTCAATGGAAATTTGTATCTAGCCAGGAGCAACCCAGCCGTGTCCAGCCCCAAGAAGCAGCCGTGGTCCGAGCCGAAGATCCCCAGCCGCGTGCGCGAGGTCGATGGCTGTCTCACACTGGTGGATGGTTCTGTGGGGGCTACTGCTCGCAGCCGTGTGGCCTACAAATAGCTACGTCCTGGTAGGGTGGGACTGTGCCAACCCCACCCATGTCACAGCCTACAACAAGGAGAAGATGTGTAGCACGGAGCCGCTACACCAGGAGGTGCCCTTGAGCCATGAGGTACATGTCCTGCAGCAAGTCAAGATTAGGGAAACAACAGGATATAGCTGTCAGCTCACCGTGTCCCAGTGGACATTTAGGTGTGGGGTATGGGGTCACCTCAAGGTGACCTCGGTCCCCACCCTCATGAGGCCAACCAAGATTGATCCAGAAACGTGCCGAGACCTGGCCAGGAACCGAGTCTACACGCTGCCAGGCAAGACCCAGCCGCTGACGTTCCAGCTGAACCATCCCCTGTTCTTCACCCTCGATATGGTGGGCGCCTTGGTCAACAGCCCCGAGGGGGTGGGTTGTGAAGGGGAGGACGTCCATTTTGAGGGCCAGCTGTACCGCAATGAATTAGTGCTCCAGGAACGACGGCTGCTGGTCAAGGAAGAGACCTATGTAGTGGAGAATGGACGGGTGGAGTCCCAGTCTGACCACCTGACCCTAGAATGTCCCCATTCTGAGCTGTCTTGCATCACTGGGGAGGCCACCTACGTGTGGGACCACCTGGGGAGAGATTGCCCCTTGAGGCTGATCCGCAGCCTCCAGCCTAGCCTAGTGATGGATGCGTTCCTGGTTGACCATCAAGCCCAATTCTTCATCAATATGACCACCCCCACCTCAATAGTGAACTGCGACTTTGAGGCCCATGCCACCAACCACCCAGCATTGTTCGTGGCAGCTGACCCGGCCGCGGCAGCGCTGCCCAGAGTATCGGCCAGGGATGTGGATGTCCCCCTGCAGGCCCAGATACATGCAGGTTACATTGGATTTACCCTGGAGACACGAATGAGAAGCACCGCGGCAGAAGAAGTAGCGGCCAATTGCTGGAAGCTCCAGCAACTAGACCCGGCCCACCCGGTGCGTGTCCAGGGGAGCACGTTCTCTGTGCTGAGGGGAGATGTACTGCTCCAGCTTACCTGCCAACGCAACAAATATGTTGTCCGTGAGAGCGATGAATGTTGGGACAAGGTGCCAGTGGAACCCACAGGATTCGTAGATGCCGTGACAAAGGTGTATAGCGGCCACGCCACCAAGATTCCCTGCTCCTCCACCTACCCCCTAACTGTGCACGCGGAGGAAGGCTGGATAGAGCTAACCCCCGCACCTAAGAAGAGGCCACCCCCGCTGGATACGCCCAAGCAGCTGCTGACAGAACCCTTGGATGACTTTAGTTCGGGAGGCTTGTATTCGCAGGCTGAGCTGAACGACTGGCAGCAGCTGCTAGCGTTCCCAGCGTATAAGGCCGCCATGCTGACCGGCCTGTCTTATGGCTCATGCATTCAGCAAGGTAGCTGTTCAGCCACCGGAGACCATGGGATCGTGTCCTACGATATCGACCGACTGGCGGAGGAAGGAGAAGCAGCCCTGGATGTCTGGGCTGGGTTCAGACAAGCTATTCACAAGTGGGGAGATGGCGCAGCCATACTGTGTTTGCTGTTATTGATTCTCAAGCTGCTGGGGGACTTAACCATCATTTCCCTGGCAGCCGCACAAGGAGGTGTACGGGCCGCCATGAATGCGATGTCACAAGTGTTCCTGTACCACCCAACCTTGTACCGTAAGGCCTTGGCCAGAGCCAGACTCACCCATGCCAAGTCCCGGGACTTTTCAGTAGACTGGGATGCCATTCCTATCGGCCGGGAAGCAGCCGAGGAAATGGTGTCCATGCAATCAGCCGATAGTGGGAATGACCGCCCAGGCAGGCCTGGACCACACTCTGGGAAGCCCCGCGGCCCCTCGGGAGGCCAGGCTGTCGCTCAGACGGTCAACTTGGTAGCCAGTGCCCCAGTCGCTGCCAACAACAACCAGAATGCCCCGTTACTGACCGGCCCCGCAGCGGCTGTGCCCCACGCCAATCTGACACCTGCTGGCGCCGAGCTACGTGTCCAACAAAAGCCAGCCTCTACCTTCTATCCCACGTTGGGAGCCCATCAGCCCTGAAAATCACCACTAGGATTCCATTGAATCATTATCGTTTGTATATAACTTAGCCCTAAGGAGCGGGCCGAAGGCCTCAACCACTGTCGGAAGTCTGGCAGGGAGACCCCCTCCCAGCCTTCAGAGGGGAGAGTTGTGGTATTCGGCAACCGTGAGCCATGCCTATGGCAACCCTGACCTGGGTTCGGGGAAGGGCCAGGGGCCCTCCCCCGAGTCCTTGGGAAGGGGTCTGCCGACCCCCTCCCTATGCCTAAAATTAATGATAGATTCTGACAGCCTTATTATGGTTAAGCTGTATTGTTAATTCCCCCCACCCTTTCCAGGGATGGGGGATCATTATTGCCCAAACTGACTATTGTATATGTATTATATTGATGTTATTTATGATTATTTATTCCTATCTGTGTAGTTATTGTTTGTTGTATATAACGTTAGTAATCCTTAGACCCTCAATAAAGAAACAACTGAATAGACTCTGTTTATTATTTAGTGATTGCTAGAGAAGCGTAGCTTCTCTATAGTATAGGTGTCCACGTCTGTTCACACTGCCGTAGTCATTTGAACTCTGGTGTCTGCCATTTATCCTAGGCGGATACCACACTACATATTATACATTGGTTAATGGTATTTTTCAAATGTTAGAAGATTTTTAGATTAATAATGACAGATTTTTTATAAAAACTTTTTGGTTGTATGGATAGTAAAGAAATGAAATTGGACTGTATATTGATTGGATCCACAATTATGATATACAAAATACCCCCATTTTAGATTTCAATTGGCAGAAATATTTAAACCTTTTGTTTTGTATAACATAATCAATGCATTTAGAATTATTAAGGTCAAATTAATTTACAGGGTCCTAGGACAAACGCAGGAGTCCCATACGTCGGAGTGGACAAATGCAGGAGTGGATACTTAACCTAACCTATTTTAAACTATATTTTGGGTTTTTTAAATGCCTAACCCCTGCGGGGGGATTATTTATACATTCATATCTTAACCTAACCTAACCTGTATAGAAATACTTACTTAAATTAATATTTTAACACTCCTGCGTTTGTCCACTCCGACGCTTGGGACTCCTGCGTTTGTTGTGGAACCATTACAGTCCACTTTCCTCTGCGACCCTCCTGACCTTTATTTAAATTAATTAAATAAATAACAATTTTTATAAAATCTATGCTACAAAATTTTTGCTAAAATATTGACTAGCATGAACAATTAGGCTTATTTTAAAATGTCACAAAATGATAAGTGGTTTATGAGCAAAATTAGCATCATCATAATTAAACGTTGTGAATAGAACAGAAATAAGTATCAACAAAGTCGATGTAAATTTTGAAAAATGTATATGTTTTCAATGTTATTCCCCAAATAGAACCCAATTGGTCCAGTGCAGTGGTTAGTAAGATTTAAACTTTTTTTTATTTCAACTATGAAAATTCTTTTGTCATTCGCCAACCACTGAACAAATTAAGTTTTCCATTTTAGTGTATCATTACATTTACTATAATGATCTTTATAAATTTAAGTCTTTATATGGCCCTATAATATTTTACTGCCCTCCATCCACTAGATACTTTTTTACAGAACTTTAAAATGTAAATTTTTATGAGATTTTTTATCCCTTTCGTGTCTAACTGCTAAATGTAAAAGCTAAGCGCATTCAGTGCTATAAGTGATATGGCGTTGATTAGAAAATTTGGGAATAGTCCCTTTCGTAACATCGCCCCATAAGGGGCGATTCTTCGTATTTTTATAATGTCTTTTTATATGTTATTTTATGTTAGGTTAGGTGATTGTCCCACAGGGTTAGGTAATTGGCCCCGCATGGTTAGAGCCTCCCGCAAAGGGCTAGAAAAAGGAGAAAAGCTACTGTGAAAAATACGAAGAATCGCCCCATAAGGAGCGATGTTACGAAAGGGACTATTTCGATAAGTAAGTCATTATGGAGAGTGTATTTTTTTCTCAGGTAATTTTTCTTTAGAGGGTGGAGGTACCTTCCCATAAATAGTTATAAACCTTCCCTGGACCTTTATGAAGTTTAACTGTAAAGAAGAACTATATCGGCCCAGCGTTTAGAGGGATCCTAAACTACAGACAGAAAAAATTTCTGTTACTTTTATGTAATGATTGCCATAATAGTAGACTCGACACAATAATCATGCTGTAAATTAACAAGGATGACAACATCCATAAAATCGAAGCACTGAAACGGTAGGACAAACGGACATTAACACTTGTATAGCGTCAGAACTGAATAATCAGAATACAAATGTATAAGAGTCGAAGCAAAATTGTAAATATTTTGAAAAACTGCTTGATACAAGATAATGTTTATGTACATACTTACATTTTTAGGACTTGATTATAAAGTTGCTTATCTTATAATATTGTACTTTGTTGTCCCAGGAATTAATATACCAAAAATCAGATCAGTCGGATAATTAGATCACATAAAAATTTGTTGTTAAAAAAGTAAAAAAAATCAACATGTTTAAAATGGACGTACGGATATTCTGGTAATGATTATAGAGTTGCTACGCTTTCTAAATCGTACCTAACTACTAAAGGAATCACCATACAAAGTTTGAAATCGATAGGACAATTCTATCATGCCTAAATTAATGAAAAAAGGTATCCGTTCCGGACGGACGGACGGACGTACGACCCTTATTATAGAAAAGCTTCGCTTTTATAAATAGTATGATATCATCCTTTTTTAGCTTTTGAAAATTCTTTAGTTAGTTATCTAGGCTAGGTTAGGTTAAGTAAGTAATAGGAGAGCCCCAGAGAGTAAAGAAATTGGCTAGATATAATTCTGTTCTCAATTCGTTGTGATTAGGCAAGTATCACCTATATTCCTGTGTTGTTAAATTTTAGTAAATACACAATACATATGGTGTAAAGCATAAATCATACATGTAATTACATTGTCTCAAAACCTTATATCTTAAATACTCTATACTTATAGTCATCTTTAGTAAATATAGCATCCATAGTGGCGAAGCTACAAGTTTAAGTACTTACGTCCAAATGTTACAAAGCTGAGCAAACAAAAGACAAAACATTTATGCCTCTATATTACAAATTATATCATTTGCTAAATATTATTAATTTATCTTACAATTTGTGTGTGTTCTTCTGTCTGTCTCTTTAATCCTTTCTGTCTTTTATGTATACCGTTGCCCTTGTTTAAATAGATCGAAAACTTTGAATATCATAATATGTTGTCATCCTTTTTAGTAGCGAAGCTACTCTATAATTCACTATGTCCGTCCGTCCGTCAGTCAGTCCGTCCGTAACGCTATGGGGGAAACGTGATTTTCTCGGCTCCTATTAAAGATAGACAGCTGAAATTTTTAGTGAAGATTCATATGACATATGCCCATCTAATCTATACATTGTTTTAACCGTCTGTCTGTTAATTGGGGTGCTAGATCGATTCCTAGATTTTTACGTTTTTGTAATTTTCTCGATTCCTGTTCAAGATAAATGGCTGGAATTTTCAGGGATTGAAATTTAGATTTTACATATTTCGATTAAGTTTTATTTAGATGCCTTTATTGGTTGGGGTGCTAGATCGATTCCTAGATTTTTAAGTATTCATGATATTTTCAATCCCTATACAAGATAGACAGTTGAAATTTTCAGGGATTGAACAAGTTTACTTTATACATAATTCCACCTATTTTTATTAAGATACCTTTATTGGTTAGGGTGCTAGATCGATTCCTAGTTTTTCAAGTTTTTGTGATTTTCTCAACTCCTGTTCAAGATAAACGGTTGGATTTTTTAGTGATTAATTAAGTCAACATTCTTCATATTTTGACCAAGTTTTTTAAAGACTTACTTTTTTTTGGGGTGCTAAATCGAATTTTAGATTTTAACGTTTTTTCTTATTAGCTTAATGCTTCAAAAAAACATTATACAATATACATTTTAAAAGGTTTCGTGATTTTTGTTATTGAAGTTTTTTTATTACATACTCTATAGATCATTTCCAGTTGTCTATTTATAGTTTTTGAGCTTCGCTACTTATGGATGTTGTCATCCTTGTTTTTTTATAATTGGACAATGGAAGGCTTTGAATTTTTGGGATATTTTTTTTATAAAATAAGCTAAAGTTATTTTTGATTTTTTAAAGATAACATGGTTAACCCTAACCAGGGAGGGGGTTATCTATTGTCTAACAAACCCAGGGAGGGAAGGGACTGTAAATTTTACTGGTACCCAAAGTTTTAAAGTTGGAGCAAAAACTTTGGGTACTTTTATTAAATATTGACCATTTGTTTCCAAAATAGTAGTGTCTGAACTTATCAATTAATCTACGGAAGATTAATTTTGTTTATCATCATTAGGGATCAATACCAATTTATCGTTTTATCCCTTAAGATCCCATATCAAACCAAGCCCTACTGTACTTTAGGGAGGGAAAGGACAATGGCACAAAAATTCATCCATCTTTTTCAACCAATAATAATATTACGTAAGTACAAAAAACAGAATTTTACACAACCAAAGTGGGAAAATATTAATTTTTATCATCAATGTACCTCTCCTTGTTTCCCTAAGTACTCCATCATACATATAAGCTTATATAGAAATGTCATAGGAATAAAAAGGTTAAAACTGAACTTGGGCCTAAGTTATGATGCTGTTTTAACAATTCAGTCTAAAAAAGTTACAAGGAAATGGTTCTTATAAGCTAAATACAAAAATAATTGTTAAATGTCTATAGTGCCCTGCCCTTATTGCTAATGTTGGGGAAGAAAAAAGTGTCATTTGTGACGTCATAAAAATACATCTAAATCAATATCTTTTTCGTTATAATAAAGTAACAGGATGTATTTCTGTTTGTGTGTTTGTACCGAAGGATCTCGCTAACCTCTGTACCAAAGGGTATCTTCTCATAGGTCCCGGGAAGGTTTATAACTCTTTTGGGGGAAATCTTTTTTATAGTCTCGCCTTTGCGTAGAGACTTGAACGCAAAATAGACAATTCCCCCCTCCCCTTCAAATTAGACATTTGAAATAAAAAAACAAACATTTAAAGTGCCACTAGAGGCCTCTAGTGGAACAAATTTTAGCGGTTATGTATGGACTTGATGCAGTTATGGCATACAGACACGCACATGCATTGTAGCGGGCTGCACAAACATGGACATATTTTCACGGATTTTTATCAATTCACATCATGTGACGTGACAGGTTTATTTGGTTAAACACAATATTGTAACCAAGAAGGTATCTGGTACAGTTCATAATAAAGACGTTAAAAATGGCATATACTATTAGCTATGTTGGTAGAAGAAATAGCTTTGCCTATAAACAGGCGGATCTTATCGCCATAAGCAGTTCGTATTTCTAAATGAATGTCTTACACTCAAATAATGCCCAGTGCTTTTGGTGTAGAAATATCTTCACATTTATGTTAAATTTTACAGAAAAAGAAAGGTACAATTATACTAAAAACTAGTCTATAAAATTTAAAGGAAAGGTTTTTTCATATCTCTTTTTATTATCTTTCCGTGTTTTTTGGCTTGGTGCACATTCCTAGTAAAGTTCTATAATCCTTTGATATATATAATTCCACTAGAATGTTCAATCTTCTGAAGCTTGATATATTGCTGTGATAGAGGTGGATCAGAGTGATTATAGAACCAGTCTAGTTACAAGTTTTAGTTCCTAGTTCTAAAAATATCTTAACTAGGAGGAGTAAATCCATTATAAAGAAAGTTAATTAATCAATCCTTATATGAAAAGTAATAAGATGTGTGTTATGAAGGATCTCGCTAACCACTCGTTTAACCAGTGACCCTAGCGAAACATGTAGTGCAATCGCTCATCACTTGGGAGGGAATGGGTATGAATTTCGGTCAAGATAGCGTTGTTGATGTTGCTATATCATTAATTGTAAAAGTAGGGAGAATGCCTTGGCGCAAAATAGGCGCAGCTAATTGCCATATGATAGTCTTTGGGCCCTTATCAACCATCCTCTAAAGTATTATCAGGTATCCACTGCACTGGTTTGATGCTATTTATTTCAGATTTAAGCTTTGGGCTAGTTTTAGGCTATTTAAAAAAATGGTTTTGTGGTGGTTTTAAGCAATCTCTACATCCTCCCTCCATCTTCGAATACAGCAAAATTCTTCAATACTTGTTTGTGAAACAAACAAACCCCACAAGAGGTTCACACGCCCATAGCAACACAAATTTGAGATATTCTTATTATTCAGTGAGGGAAAAGGAAGATTGGACTGTAAATTACACTGGCACCCAAAGTTTTATTATCTAGTTATTTTTTCGTTAACTTCAAACTTGCGGACTCCATACTTTTAAACCAATAATTTTAATCTGTGTAAGTGGTTATTTTGTATATTATCATATGGTACGTACGTCGTTGATTATCTTATTACGTTCATATTAAATAGTAGCTACTCTGATATAGATATTGATAGTTCAAAAGTAGAACAAGCTTTTTAAAAGCGAAGCTTTTATATAATTAGGGTCGGTGACGGATGGCTTTTTTCGTTAATTTAGCCACGTTAGAATTGTTCTATCGATTTCAAATTTTGAATGGTGTTCACTGTAGTAGTTAGGTACAATTTAGAAAGCGTAGCAACTCTATAATCGTTAACAGAATGTCTCTACGTCCATTTTCAACATGTTGATTTTTTCACTTTTTTAAAAACAAATTTTTAAGTGATCTAAATATCCGATTGTTCTGATTTTTAGTATATTGCTTCCTGGGTCTACAAAGTACAATATTATAAGCAAAGCAACTCTGTAATCAAGTCCTAAAAATGTAAGTATGTCCGTAAACATTATCCTGTATCAAGAAGTTTTTCAACAAATTTACTCACAATTTTGCTTTGCCTCTTATACATTAATATTCTGATTATTCAGTTCTGACACTCTACAAGTGTTAATGCTCTTTTTTCCTATCGTTTCAGAGCTTCGCTTTTATAGATGTTGTCATCCTTATTTATCTTTGATTATTAACTCAGAGATAAGACAATGGAGACAAATTAATGTATATTTTTATGGTAATGTTGGGAAAATGCTATTTTCTACCAACCAATCAATCTGTAATGAAAGTTACCCAATTTTTGAAGTCAGCGAAAGAGGGAGCGCGATTTTAAAGCTTTCAGTACCATAAAAATTATAGTCCAATGACCCCTCCCTCCCTATGATTAACTCTATGGTAAATAACAACAAATTGATCTTGGGTTTTTAAGGGGCATAATATAATGCGTACAGTTGTAGAGTAGCTGCGTTCTAAATATATTTATAAATAAAACTAACAATAACTAAAAATCTAAATTTATTTTCATCACAATTTTACATTTCCTGCATATGGACTACAATACTTATTGCTTTTAAAGTTTTTTTTTATTTAGGTTAGGTTAGAAAAGGTTAGATAACGTGTTAAAAAAAAACGTGTTACTTATTATATGAACAGAGGTTGCACCCCTTAGTATCTAGGGGCTCTGTGTTCAAATGTGGGAAGATGGATAGACTAAAACTACCTAGTATATTCCCAAGACTTAAATTATGAAATAGCCTTCAATAATCCAAACGCTTCTATAAAATGGTTAGCGAGATACAAAAACAACTTTGCTACATTATATTAGAAAATTTAATACTTATACAAAACTATTAAAAACCTTACAATTAAATTTTGAAAAAATATTGGAATAGGTTTCGTGATATTTTTTGTTTTACAGTTATATACATGTTATTATTATGCAATCATTATTCATTCTTGAGAGTCTGCTTGAGGTATGTAAATTAAAAACTCTAGAACGGCTAATATTGAAAGATTTGTTACTGTACATCATTAAGCTTCTTTAAAATTAATTTCATGTAATAATCAGTCAAACTATTTCATGGTAGAGGACATATAATATACTTAACTAAAACAAAGGCATTAGGCGATAATTTCAAGTATATACCCATTTATGATAAACAATTATTACCCTTTTGTAGATTAATGTTTTTTTTGGAAGCTGGGACGAACCAATCAAGATTTTAAAGGGTACTCAAAGTTTTTTAGCCAAAAATTGAGGACTAACAAAACCTACAGTCCAATTTCTCCTCCCTCCCAGACTAAAACACACAATGAAACGACCGTACGGACATATTCCAGTTACATAGTAGCTGTGCTCCTAATAAGGAAGAGTTGTGTATAGTTATCACTTAATTTATAGTTTGTGCAAAATATTTATGTTCATTTTATATTTTTAGAGAAGGGGTAGAGGGGTAATTAAGAGATGAGAAAAATCAGGGAGGGTTGGGACATTGGACCCAAACAAATTATACCTGACCCCATATTATATTTACAAATACTTGATCTACAAGTTTGGGGGTCTTGTTTTATTTTTTGATTAGTCTTTACAAAATCCAAACTGTTCCACCAACACTACATAAGGGGTAAGTTCGTTCAACATAATTTTTAAAGATTTTTAATTTTTGTCCATTTTGAACACTGTATCTAAAATAGCAGCCGAATAAATCACATTGGAACAAAATGACAAGAAAGAATATCATAACGGATGACATAATCATAACTTTTTTCTTAAAGTCCAAGCTGTGCATGATACTAGGCTCCGCCTGTTTTTAAAAAAGGCATTGCCCCTTACTCTTCGCACATCTGAAACATGATTTAGACCCATATTCGAAAACGTCAACTCCCCCAATGACGAGTGAATCCGCTGCGTGTTTCATGAAAGATGTGGATACCTTTTCCCTGGGATTATTGATTGTTGCGGTTTGCACAAATTATTGATTTTATTTATTGGCTTCGTGGTTAACAAGTTAAAATCCTGCGACAGTAGCTTGAAAGGGCAATGGATCTGAAATTTATTTATTTTGTTGTCTTGGACCTTGGGTACTAGAACCAGAGCTGGATCTTTGAATGTGTAGCCGTTGCCGTTGCCGCTACCGTAGCCGTAGCCGTGGCCGTGGCCGTAGTCGTAGTCGTAGCCGTCGCCACTGCCATTGCTGCAAATAAAACATGGATTTTCAAAAGATTTTACAGCAGTGAAATACCAGCTATCCTTGAAATATGGATATCTAAAATCTTCTATGGTCCACCCATCAAAGAAATAAAATTATTATGCCTAAATAAATGCGTAGCCAATTTAATTTAAAGATCGCTATTAGGTTAATGGATTTACCTCTGGCAGCGGCAACGCCAACGGCTACACATTTAAAGATCCAGCTCAGAGAAACTTCTTATTTGGACAAATGTTTTAACTTTGGGAAGTATAGCTAAGAATTCCGCTAGATAGATATTCTCCTAGCAGACCAAGCTTAGTCTGTATTATGGTATAGTGGTATTATGTTTTGACTATTGGGAATTTACATCAAATTATCGTGTTTGCCTTATCCCTCAAGACCTGTGTTAACAGGAAAGGTAGCGGTTTCGAATCTCAACCCAATACTGGCCCTACTGCTGATATGGTCATTCTTGTTTTACAAACGATAGGAATGCATTGAATGTATTTTGTGTGTATTACATAATATCACTTCCCCCTTTCATTTTTACAAAAAAGATAGAGATAAATTTTAGTAAATACAATGACTATTGCGTCCAATAGTAGGAAAGCATTGTGTAGTTATAAAAACAAGGATGACACCATACGCAAGTAGTCCAGCAGATTAAAACACAGTATAACATAAAGACAGACGGGCCTATTCTTTGTTGAGTCATACGAATCTTCATTCAAAATTTCCTCAGTTTATCTTCAGTAACAGCTGAGAAAAATTTATTTATTCTAATGCAGCTCAGACTGGCCGACAAACAAAGTGAAATGAAGTATAGATGTGCAATGGTCAGATTTTTTAAGCGTTTTATTTTAAATCAGTGGCTACGCCACTAGACTCTAGGGGGGTTGAATCCTAAAAAATATTTTTTCATTTTAGTTATCTTAAAAAGTAAAAAAATTAGTTTTTGAATTTTTTTTCTAAAAGCGATTTCTCTTGGAAGGGTGGTGGTACCTTCCCCAAAAATAGTTATGAACCTTCTCAAGACCTATAAGAAACTACCCTATTAAGGAGAACCTGATCGGTTCAGCAGTTAGCGAGATCCTTCGGTACAAACATATGTACAGACAAACATCCTGTTACTTATTATAAGGACTAGCGGCTTCGCCCCTAGCCTCTAGGGGCTTTGCCCCAAGAGGTAATTTTTTTTAAAATAAAGTATTTCTGGTACTGCCATGATTTATTTTGAAATAGTTTCCCCAAAAAACAACTATTTTTTGGGGGGGAGGGGATTTTCATATTTTTTTTAGGGGGGGGGTTGTGGGTGTCCCACCCCACAAGAAAATAGCTTAAAACCTTCACAGGACCAATAGGTATATACCCTGAAGAGTAGAATCCGATCGGTTCATTGGTTACTGAGATTTTAGGCTTCAGACGGACAGACAACAAGCTACTTGTAATGAAATGTAATGAAAAAAAATGAAGTAATTTTATTTATTTCTAGAGCTTCAATTTCATAAGTTTAAATTGAATAAAAATTAATTGAAAATCCCTTATGTTTATCACTGTTAATCAGTAAATACAAGTATACAAATTACAGCAAATTATTTCTGCTTTATTCAAAAACAATTAATTATGGCGCAATTGTTGCGGAAAATTTTAGAGTTCTTGTGGACACACTCTAAAAAAAAATGTTTAGGCATATTAAGGAAAAACAAGTGATGTGCACAGGGTTTTGCTAGCTGGAGTAGCGTGAAGCGCACCAGAAAATGTTGACCTGCTCCTATACAAAATACAAGAGTAGTGTTATATAATCCTAATGGGGGGGGGGGGGGGGGGTGTAAGACATAATCCTATGATCTATTTAAAAGTCAAACAATCGCTCAGTCTTTAAATATGATCGTTATGCATTTAAATTAAACATAAATAATTATATGTACAAATATTCAAAATATGGGCGATTCTTAAAGACAAATATTAACTAACAAAAATTAAGTAAATTAGATATAATCGTCCTTTTTCATCGAAAATTATTTTTTAAAGTGATTTTTGTGTATCCATCCAGAAATTGCAATGCATTAACTGAAAGAATTCAGGGAAATGACAACAGACGTTAATTTAATCTTCCCCTCTTTTATTATGTGTAAGATTTTGCCTTTTGTATGCTGTGGAAAGAAAGGGTTGTAAATCAATCTCAGATGTTTTCTCCATCTCTGGTTAAAAATGTATGTACAGATGTGAATTCAAAACAACAAACAACTAAAATAAATTTTGGTACAAAGACTTTTGTTAACTATCTTAGGCTTAGTGTTATACCAGGAATAAGGTATAACCAACAAGCAACATAAATCTAAAATAATATTTGGGGGGCAAATGGAGAGGTCGTCAATTTTACGATGTGTTGCCCCCCAACGACAGCTGAAAAACAAGTATAGGTTTCGTGATTTTTTACGAATTAATTTCATTGTTGGTAGAAGCTGGTGTTATACAGTGTTGATAAACAGAAATAAAGTATTGCCAACAAGCGAAATATATCTAAAATAATACTTGTAGGGCATGTAAAAAGATTGTCAATTCTAATAAGTACGTGTTACCCTCTAACGAATAGTAAAATGAAAAATCATAATATGATGTCAGTTTTTTTTAGCCCTGGCATTCGTTCCCTCTGGGCTAAAAAAAGTATTTATACTATTATTTATCTCTTCGGAAAGAGTCTATAATGCAATTCGATATATAACTATTATTTCTTTTATCTTATTCTTTGATTCAACCAAAGCATAATTTGTTTCTGACAAATAAATCCTACAATTTTTAGGACAATTTGATCTTAAACAAACTTTGCTACAGACTTACATGCGTTAGAATGAACGCACACTACCAAGGGCGTCTAAGCTTTTTGATTTGGGGGGTCGGGGGTAATCACCCCATTACCCCCCCCCCCAAAAAAAAAAAACCCCACCCCTTGGATGTCCCGCCCCCCAAGAAAATAGTTATAAACCTTCCCGGGACCTATGTGAAGCTACCCTGTTAAGGAGAACCCGATCGGTTCAGCGGTTAGCGAGATCCTTCGGTACAAACATACAGACAAACACACAGACACACAGATACACAGACACACAGACAAACAAACATCCTGTTACTTTATTATAAGGACTTGCGGCTTCGCTTCGAGCTTCTAGGGGCTTTGCCCCAAGAGGTTTGATCAAACCAATTTTTCGTATTTTAGATTTAAAGGAATATTTTTTTAAAAATTTGGGGAGGAGGGATTTTTTTGGGGGGGAGGGGGTAGTCAACCCCGCTATTTTAATTTTAGTTTAAATTTTTTTTTGATTGGGTTATTTTTCATGTTTTGGGGGTGTTGGGGGTGTCCCACCCCCCAAGAAAATACTTATAAACCTTCCCGGGACCTATGATAAGCTACCTTGTAAAGGAGAACCCGATCGATTCAGCGGTTAGCGAGATCCTTCGCTACAAACAAACAGACAGACAGACAAACAAACAGACAGACATCGTTCTACTTTGTATTATAGACTAGCGGCTTCGCCCCTAGCCTCTAGGGGCTTTGCCCCAAGAGGTTTAATAAAACCAATTTTTCGTATTTTAGATTTAAAAGAAAAATTTAAAAATCGACCCCACTATTTTAATTTTAGTTTTTTTTTGGGGGGGGCATTTTTCATTTTTTTGGGGGGTTGGGGGTGTCCCACCCCCCAAGAAAATAGTTATACTATTTTAATTTTAGTTTTTTTTGGGGGGGCATTTTTCATTTTTTGGGGGGGGTTGGGGGTGTCCCACCCCCCAAGAAAATAGTTATAAACCTTCCCGGGACCTATGAGAAGCTACCCTGTAAAGGAGAACCCGATCGGTTCAGCGGTTAGCGAGATCCTTCGCTACAAACAAACAGACAAACAAACAGACAGACAGACAGACATCGTTCTACTTTGTATTATAGATTATCATGCATAGTTTGAAAACGATAGGACAATTCTATTTCTAACCTATCCAAATTAACGAAAAAGGCTAACCTTTACGGAGGGGCGGACGGACGTACTGATCCTAATTATAGAAAAGCTTTGCTTATAAAAATACAGACAGTATCCAAAAGGCGAAGCTCTAAATTTAGAAATAAGAACAAATGAACAATAATACTTGTAGAGTGTCAGAACTTAATAAGCAGAACATTAATTTGTAATTCTAAACAAGATTGTACATAAATTTGTCGTTGAACAAAATTATTAATGTTTGGCAAAATTTTCAAATCCTCTCCCACATAGTTATATAAGAGAAACTACACTGTGAAGAATAACCGTATTGGTTCAGCGGTTAGAGAGATCCTTCGGTACAAACAGAAATCTTCATGTTACTTTTCAATAAGGATTATGTTAATTATGGTCTTTTAAAATTTTATTTTGGCAACTTAATTCTAATCTAAATACCAAAGTTGGCAACTTGATTACATCTGAGCTCAAATGCCGCGGTGAATATTGTGCAATTTTCATCATGTAAATATTACGTTCGGCAAAATTTCATAACTTTTACGTAATTTAATACTAAAGTATATCGATATTGATGATTTCATGATAAAAAAATTTAAAAATGTAAATGAAGGTTCCGTAAACTAATTTTAAAATGTCCCATTAAGCTAAAAAAAACGATATACAGTGTGTTTTTTTATGAGAACTTCTTTGAAAGCAATTTTACTCCACTTATAAGTTATCAAAATTTAATGATTAATGGCTTATTTTCTTCGTTTTTTAATGCAATTAATAGAACATTAAAAAATATTTAAGTTTTTATTTAAAAAGTATATTTAAATCTAAAATTAAAAACTTAGGTGCCAACATCTAAAAATGGTTTTAGCGCATTTTTCTTATGCCTTAAATCTTCTACCCTTTGCAAGAAAAAAATTGGATTTTCTGTAGTCGACTTTGGGGGGCCAGTACTTTCTCCCTGATTGAGATATGGCCTTCATGACTTTTATGTGTTCTAATACATGTCCCTAATAGTATCTGTTTTAGCTCTATATCTCAACTTTGAAGTGTTTAGCAGCCATTCTTGCAAAAGGTTGAATATTTGAGCATAAGAAAAATGCGCTAAAACCATATTTAGATGTTGACACCTAAGTTTTAAATTTTAGATTTTATTGAACTTTTTAAATAAAAACTGAAATATTTTTTGTTGTTCTATTAATTGCATTAAAAAACGAAGAAAATAAGCCATTAATCATTAAATTCTGATAACTTTAAGGGGGGTAAAATTGCTTTCGTAAAAGTTCTCATAAAAAAACACACTGTATATGGCTTTCCTGTGAAAATTATTAGGCATAATTATTTTTTACGATAAGAGCAGCCTTAAATATCTTTCTTTTTATAGCTTTAAAAACTCCATGCATTTTTAAACTATAGGTTAAAAATTTTGTTTTATTGGTTAGTTAGTTTGAACTAACCAATTATGATAATCAAAATAACTAAAACTTTGGGGGTACATGTTGAATTCCGTTAATATCTCCGGTTTTAATGAAAGCATATGAAAATTTCAGATGATAAATAAAAACTAAGATTACCAACTTTATAATTATCTCTGTTGAACCATGTCTCGCAACTACGGGAACCAGCCGCCGTACGGCGGCTCGGGGCAGCCGCCTTCCCATTATCAACTCCAGGCCGCTGGGTATCAGCAGGTAGATCTATATATAGAAAAGTAACTGGATGTTTGTGTGCCTTTCTCTATGTTATAAAAGATCTTGTAAACTGCTGGGACAATTTACCTCTACCCTCCAAAATAAAACTTTTTAATTACCTATCTAAAATTCTTTAAATTTTCATTATCATTGCTATAGTTTTAGCATGCTACTTTACAGGTCGCGTTATTAGATTTTTATGTTATTTGGATCCAAACTAACACATACCTAAATATTATTTAAATTAAGAACATACCTATATGCTTTCCTACATCACAATCAAATAAAATACATAGCATAATATTTTCTTGAAAAAACGCCATTTATCTCTAATTAGGTACCTAGGTATTAATAACAAATTGCGGCCTTTTTTTTAGATATTTCCATTACCTAAATAACTTTTAACTCAATTTGACTTTGTAATGCATGTTTTAGGACTATTTTTGATTCATATTTGATTATTAAGTATCTACAATTAACACCTGTTATATTTAGTTTAATCGCATATTTATAAATCTTTGAATGTTCATATGATAAATCTTTAAAATTTTATTTACATTAGATGGCACCTGGCGGCTACCTAACAGCTCCACCTGGCAGTCAAGGACTGATTCCCGGAGCCTTTATGGTGCCCGGGGTTCCAGTCTCCCAGTTCAATCAACAATCAGCTATGCAGGTTAATTTTTTGTTGTTGATTATTTTAGCCTTTTAGGTTTGGCTTTAAAAAGTTAGCTCCCTCCTACCCCCTTTTAAATTAGGTCGTTCTATTATATAGGTTTGCAGGTCAAAAACAAAGGAACAATCTACCTATTTTTATTACAATGCACATTCCATGAAACTAATCTTGCTTATTATCTTTAGAGTCTATTGCAAGGTCAGATGGGCTTCCAAACTCTGCATGGTTTGACTGCTGGCCCTCCTCCAGTACCTGTTTCTAGGTAACCAAAAGTTTTTTACCACACTGCTTCAGACCTACTGAATGTATAGAAAAATCTTCATCTGCTTAGTCATACGTGTGAGAACGAACAAAGAGTGCAGGCCGTAGGGGGTTCAATTATGCAAGTTGATGAAATCAATAACAACCAGCAACCGAATTACTATTTTTGATTTTTTCGTTTTAGTTTAGGGTGGTTTCTTTTAGCACCTAGTAATGACGATATTTTTTGTATATTCTATTGTGCTTGTTGGTTATACCTATATCTGAAACTTAAGGACCATCCCTCCTTTCAAGGTAGCCAAAGGTTTTAGATTTATAATTTATAGTTCACATGTCGTTTCAACTTCAAGTGTTAAACTTAAGTGTAGCACCCAGGGTTTCGGATCCGCATTGATTTTTTGCGGATCCGGATCCTCCAAATTTGGTCAGTGCGGATCCGGATCCGGATCCTATCGGATCCGGTTCCGGATCCTTGACAATAAAAATAAAATCACCAAACTTTTCAAAAAATATTTATTCTTTAATTCGAAGTCAAAAATACTTTTAATTTTCAAGTCTGACCCTAAACCTTAAAGATTGGCTCTCATCAAGAGAATGTCTGAGATTTTATATAAATTTAGGTAGATTTTTCCATTTTTTCCGCATTTTTTTTGAGTCCAAGGATCCGGATCCTTGGACTCGAAAATATGCGGATCCGGATCCGAAACCCTGGTAGCACCATTACCCAACCCAATTATCCTAAAAAGTTATCCTAATGCATAATAATGTTATGATTTTAGTGTCCACACTGGAGCTCTCCATGTTGGTACTACTTTATCAGGTAGGTATCTTTTTTCTATGCATTTTAGTTTTTACCTTTTCACCATACTTCGGAAACCTAAAAGTTTTACACCAGCTTTTTAAAGTGCTTAAATCCGTGCAATATTTAAACTAGTGTCGCGTTAATCTTTCATTTCAATAAGATATTTTAAGAAAACTAAAGCGGGCTTTAATATCTATTGCCGGTCGTTTCTTAAAGCTTCGATTGTCAATTTAGTTAAAGAGCTAGGAAAAAGATCTTTCTGGTAGTAATAGTAGAACTTTTACGTTTCCAGATTTTACCTAAATGTTACATGAATCCGTTCGCTATTAAAAGAACAGATTTTACGTAGTACATTTAAGGCCCACCACCTGGATCCAGTAATCTACTTATGCAACAAAGCCACCAATCTATGCAGGTTATAACTTTTCTTTCATGTTGATCAGAATCTCTAGAACGGCAATTAGGAATCTTTTAATCTTGTTCAGGAAAAAAAAATGTATGCTTAAAAACAAACTACCTACATTTCAATGGATATTAGGATTTTGTAATTGTTTTATTAGGGAATGCTTTTTTTATTTGTATATCTGGCCAAAAAGTTTAATATGCAAATACCCCTAGTGTTTACAGAACAGTTTATTAATGCACGTTTAAAAAGTTTTTAAGTATAGGTTTATAATGTAATAGCTTAAAATAAAGGCTTTAAAAATACAAAAATTATCATTTGATTTAATTTTCAGGGGTTGAGTTTGGGACCATCACCCACTCCTATGCAACTAAGTCAGCCCAGCCCTATGGGGGGAAGATCTCAGGTATGTTGCTTCCATTCAATGGTGTGCACTGGGTTTAGCTAGGGCGTTGCTACAAAAGACCTAATCCTACAAAAATCCAAGATGAAATATAACATAAATATAAAATGACATCATCCATATAAATCCTACCTAACCTAGCCTAACCCCTGCCTGGGGCCCTAACCCTGCGGGGCTATCCAATATTATTGATGAATAAATCTTTTGCCATTTTAGGGCGATGATAATTCGTGGGCTGGAAGCTCAGGCTCCACATGGAAAAGGGACTCAAACCAATGGGATAATGGAGCACACGCTTCTGAAGGATCTTCTTGGAACAACCAGAAGAGCCAAGGTACTTTTCGGTCATTTTGCTTGCATCCTTTTTGAAGTAAAACTTTTCTGATTCTATGATGGTTTTTTCCTTTATCTGTAAAGCATTTGGGCATCTAGGCTAACTGTAATGCGCGAGAAAATAACAGTCCCTGTTAATCTACCTCGTAGAGATACTTTCTTTAGTATTCATCTTCCTATCTATATGTCTAATGATCTATCTATCTAGGCACAGATTGGGCTACTAGCAGTGAGGCTAACTGGAATGCGCAAGAAAATAACAGTTCCTCTTCCTCCTGGAGGGGGTCTAGAGAAAATAGTTTCACAAATAACAGGATTGTTATTTTCACACATTACAAAATGTTCTCTTAATCGTTGACTTTGAGTTTAATTGAATTTTGATTTTACCAAATGAAAGTTAGAACACTTAGGACATTACACACAAAATTCAGACTTAAGAGATCAAGTTGAACATTAGGTAGGTATATACTATGTATATAATTTTGATATGAAAACTATTTCAAAGCTTTAAACAAACAGCTTCTTTTATATAAAAAAATAATTACAGGGACATAGCAATGGACGAAAAAATATTACTTCCTCGCCCTCCTCCTCAAATAAAGTGAAAATTCAGCCTTTGGTAGCGAATATTTTATCGTCATTATAGAAAAATTTCCCTATATTAAATATTAAAAAATTCAATTGAAAATAACATGAAAATAACAAATAGATATGGGGACAATAATCAATTCAAAGCCCCGCCACCCCCACGTGGAAACAGTGGCGGCGGGGGAGGAGATAGAAATAACCAACAATGGAAAGGAGGAAATAACAAGAATAATAACTCACAATGGGGCGCAGGAAATAGCTCTCAAGGTAAATTATTTTTCAGTTGAATGCTGAACTGAGAGTAATATCTGTCTTACCACTAATCAAACCTTATTTTTAATTGAAGACATTATTAGCTTTTAAATTTCAAATTCTAATATTAATATCTATTTGGTAATTACATTAGTAGATTCAAATCTATTTAGGTGACAGAGGAAGTTATGGTAGAAATTCTGGAGGACCTGGAGGATCATCTGGAGGCTCCAGGTGGAATCAATCACCTTCTCCCGCGGCCACAGCTGCCAGCTCTGCTGATCTTAGGTAGATATTAAGAACATGTTTGTCTGTTGGTTGTATTGTTCTAAATTTATGTAATGGGATGAGATACAACTGAAGAAATTATTGGGAATTTCAAGGGAAAGAAGTGAAGTATTAGAATTAAAGTTAGACAGTGATAAATCACCAAGAGAAAAACTATTTAAACCCCGATTTTTCTGTTCCGTTAAAACATTCGTATATAGAATCATATATTTTCATCTAATTAAAAATATTTAGTGATTTTGGAGATATGGGGGCGGCTGCCAAGAATTATGCCAGCAATGATAAGAAGAAAAAGGAATGTTCTTTTAATTTATTTAAGAATGTATTCAAAAGTGTTTCAGTGATAATGATAAAATTCTTTTAATAGCTGTTGTTGTTGTTTTGGCTGCTCATAGTCAGTTTCCGGTCCGGGTAGTCATCAGTGGGGTGAGGGGGGGGGGCGTGGGCTTATGGTGGGGGCTCTGGAGGGGGGCGTTGGAGGGGAGGAAGGCTGGTGAAACTTGGATGGGAGGAGAGGAAGGCAGCTACATGGGTGGGATTTTGCCAGAGGTCCATAGGAGTAAGATTTGTAGGATTATTTGGGCATGAAAAGAGGTGCTGGACTGTTTCTGGGGTAGGATTAACAGGACAGGATGGGCAGTTGGGGGTAAGAGAAGCGTTGATGGAATGGAGGTAGCTTTGGAGTTTAGGACAATAGTTGGATCTTAATTGGGAGAGGATGGTTCTGTAGTGCCTGGGGAGTTGGATTTCGGAGGGGTTGATGTCAGGGGGAGCTTGATTAAGGACAGGATTAGGGGGGTAAGAATTTATGGCTTGGGTGACAGCTGAGGTGTGGAGTCTGGAGATTGTGGATTTGTAGTTTGTGGGAAGGAGGGTGTTGTCGGGGGAAAGAAAAGGTTGGAGAGTAGGAAGGAACATGGATTGAAGGGTGGATTTTTTGGATCTAGGGCCAGGGGGGGTTGTGACGTTGTGAAAGGATGGGTGGGAGGGGCGGAGGGAGGAGGCCAGGTATTGGGAACAAAGAAGGGAAAGGTGGTTCCGTACTGGTAGGATTTTGGTTTCTTGGTGGAGGTGGCTGATGGGAGATTTTTTAGTGGAACCAGTACAGATGCGGAGGGCTTGGTTTTGGAGGACTTGGAGTTTGTCAATGTTGTTTTTGGAGGTGTTAGGGAACCAAACAGGACAGGCATAGGTGGTGATGGGGCGGAGGAGGGTGTTGTAGGTGGTGAGGAGAGTCTCCTTCTGGTGGCCCCATTTGGTGCCAGCCAGACATTTGAGGATTCTAAGGCGGGAGGAAATTTTTGAGGAAATGGTGGAGACATGGGAACTGAAATTGAAAAAGGTGTCAAAGGTAACTCCAAGGATTTTAGGGGTTTTCTCAAGGGGAAGGGTGGAGCCGTTGATTTGGACTTGAGGATGGAGGTTGGATTGGTGCTTGCGGTCAGAAGTGAAGAGGGTGACAGTGGATTTGTTGGGAGCTATGGAGAGGCCGTTGGTGGAGGCCCAGTCAGCGATTGAGGAGAGGTGGGAGTTGATGGATTCAACTGACTGGGGGATGTTAGGGGAGGAGTGGAAGGAGTTAAGGTCATCGGCATAGGAGGAGGTGTGGGCAGGGGGAATGTGGGGGGCATCTGCTATGTAGAAGTTGAAGAGGACTGGGGAGATAACAGAGCCTTGGGGGACGCCAGTGTGGACAATTTTAGGAGAGGCATTGGTGTTTTGATAGGAACAGAAAGCCATCCTGCCACGCAAGTAGCAGGATAGCCATCTAATGATGTTGGGATGAAGGTTGGAGGAGGAGATTTTTTGGAGAAGGAGGTGGATGGGAATGCAGTCAAATGCTTTGGAAAGGTCGATGGAGGCAACAGTTGTGCGGCTGGGGGGGAGGTTTTGATTGAAGCCATTGGCAATGGTGGTGGAGAGGTTGAGGAGGGAGGAGGTGGTGGAGTGGAGGGGTTTAAAGCCGTGTTGTGAGGGGTGGGTGGAGAGGGATTGTTTAAGGTAGGGGAGGAGTAGGCGTTCAAGGACTTTTGCTGCAGGACAGAGGAGGGAGATTGGGCGGTAGGAGGTGGAAAGGTCAGGGGGTTTACCAGGTTTGAGGAGGGCAATGATTTTGGATAGTTTCCAAATGGCAGGGATGTTGGCAGCGGAGATGGAGAGGTTGAAAAGTTTAGTGAGGTAGGAGATGCCATTTGGACCAAGGTGTTTAAGGTGAAGGATGTTAAGGTTGTCGGGGCCAAGTGCAGAGGAATTGGAGGAATTTTTAATTGCTTCAAGGACAAGGGCAGGGGTAAAAGGTTGGAAGTTTCTGTTGAGGTGGTTGCGGCGGCGGATTTTACGGATAATTTTTCTGGAGAAAGGGTTGGAAGTATGACGGGAGACAGAGGTGAATTGACTGGTGAAGGATTCGGCAATGTGGAGGTGGGAGGTGTGGACTTTGTTGTTGTTGAAGGAAATGGGTTGGTTGGAGGGAGGGGAGTTGTTTTTGCCGGAAAGGGACTTGAGGAGGGACCAGAATTTGGAAGGATTTGTTCTATGGTCGGATTTGGAAAGGGTTTCTTGCCATTTTTTGTTGGAATGTTGGTTTACTATTGAGGAGATTTGGTCATTAAGGATTTGAATTTGAGGATCATGGGGGTTGGTTTCTCTTAAGGAGTCTCTTTGCTGGATAAGGGTTTAGCAGACTGTGGGAGGGTAGGGTTGGAATTTTTGATGAAGCCAGCAGGAACAGTGTGTTTGGAGGCAGTTTGGAGGATTTGGCGGAAAGTGGCTTCACCTTGGGAGCAGGAGGAAGGGTCAGGAAGGTCTTCAAAAAGGGTTTCAGTTTCTAGGGTAAAGGTGTCCCAGTCTGCTTTATGGAAGTTGTGGAAGGTTTTGACAGGGCGGGGGGTTCTGGTGATTTCGGGAATGGAGAGGAGAATGGGAAGGTGATCAGAACGGAGGGTGGTAAGGGTGTGCCAGGAGAAATCAAGGGCAAGGTGGGCAGAGCATAAGGAAAGGTCAGGGGAGGTAGGTTGGCCATTGGGGGGAAGGCGGGTAGGGGAATCCTCGTTGAGGAGGCAAAGGCTGCTCTCATTGAGAGCTTCCAGCAGAGCCTCCCCACGATTCATGGCAGATTGGTCAAGGGTAATGGAGTTCCAGGCAGGGTTGTGGGCATTGAAGTCACCGACTAGGATAAGGTCATTTGGATTTTCAAAAAGGAGGTTAAAGTCAGGGGTGTATTGTGGGGGGCAGGAGGAGTGTGGGGGGAGGTAAAGGTTGATGATTTGTAGAGGGGAGCCATTGCGGGAAATTTGGATGCCATCAACCTCAAGGGGGCCATTGGAGAGGTGGTTGAGGTTAAGGTGTGTGAAGGGGATGTCTTCGGCAATGAGGAAGGCTATTCCTCCACCAGGTCGGTCTTGTCGATCCTTCCTGATGAAGTTATAGCCAGGGAGGGGTTTAGGATTGGATTTGCAGGAGAGTTTAGTTTCTTGGAGGCAGGTAATTGGGATGTTAAGGGTTGAAATATTGTGGAGTTCATCTTGGGTGGTAAGGAGACCGTTACAGTTGAATTGGAGGATGAAAGGTTTACCAGGAGGTTTGCGGGGGGCAGGGGTGGGGGGAGGAGGGGGCGGGGGTGATTGTGGGTGTGGTGGTGATGGAGGTGCTGTTGGGGAAGGTGGGGGAGACGGGGAGTTGGGTGTGGAGGGTGAGGGAGGGGGGGAATTTTGGGGGGAACAGGAGGGGCATATCCAGAAGGGGGAGTAGTGGGTGGAGGATGGAAGGAGGGAGCATTTGGGGTGGACCCATTGGAGGCAGGAGTTACATTGGAAGGAGCCAGTGGATTTTGTAACACCTAAGGAACAGATAGGGCATGGAAATTTGGGGCCACGGGATTTAGGTGGGGGTGTTGATTGTTGGGGGGAAATGGGTGAGAAGGGGGTAGGGGAGGCAGAGATGCAGGGTGGACAGGACCAGTTAGAATTGTATTCGGATTTGGATGAGAGGAGGGAACATTTGGGATGAACCCAAAGTTGGCAGGAGTTACAGAGGAAGGCACCAGAGGAGCGGGTTATGTTGCGGGAGCAGGTAGAGCAAGGGTATTTGGGACCAGGATTTGGATGGATGTCGCCAGAGAGGATGAGGGGAGGAGGGGGGGTGATGTTGGATGTGGTTATGGAGGGTTGGAGTTGAAAGGCCTCCAAGGCCTCCAGAGCTGACAGGGGCTGACTTAAAAGCCCTTTAGGCCAGCCCCGTGGGGGAAACCCGGACGGGAGACATGGCTGTCAGAACAGGTGGTTTGGTGCAGGTTTGCCCGGGGGTGTACATCTTCTTCTCCTCCTCCCCGGATAGGTCCACTGCGGAAAAGCTTGCACCCTCGGACCTAAAAAATATAAATATAATAGAGACGCCTACATTTCATGAAGGTTAATTATAAAATGTTACTTAGGAATTTATTGAAAGTCTGATATATCTTTCAATTACATAACCATTTCTGGTCTTTGAAATAATCATCAAGTCTTTGGCCATTGTAATACCCAATATATATGGTTTATAAGAACAATGGAACAGGACTGGGGTGGAGAAGGGGATGATGAGGCCCGGGAACCAAGACCTGAAGATCATAATAGATATAGGAATACACATGGTCTTACTGTTATGGATAGGGCTGCACAATATGCAGGTAGATAGACACTATACAAAACTTAGATAACCAAGAAATATACAATTAATCATTTATTTATTCCTTAATTGATTAGGTATTTATTTGATACTTATGCCCCTCGAGGCACTTAGTAGGAGGGTAAGGGGGGGGGGGGGGCAATTCGACTATTAACTTCAATTACAACTTTAAAAAAGAAAAATGTTAAAAATAGGGGGGTGATTTCTCTTGGGAGGATGCAGGTAACCTTTCTTAAAATAGCCATATACTTTCTCTTGGACCTATAGGATGATGTAAAGGTGAAAAGCAAACACAGAGAAACATTCTGGTACTTTTAGATGTAGATAATAAAATCTTCTATCTGAAATCATCCATTACTTTTTAAGGCCGGAACCCGGTGAGTTCAGTGCCCGATCCTTATGAAAGATTTGAGGATTTTCCTGGCATCACTCAGTCCCAGCTCAATTCTTTCTATCAAGCAGGCTTCCAAGCACCTACTCCTATTCAGGTAGGACTATTAAAAGTTTTTATGCATTGGAATGCGATACAAACTAGGTATTTTATAGAAATATTGTGCAATGCAGCGATTCTTTCACTCAAAAAGCATATCGATTACTGAAATATAAGTTTTAAATAAGATTAAATATGGTGAAGTGGTTGCTTGACCCCTGCGGGGTTCTCTAACTTTCCGGGGCTTCTAGTATCCAAAATACTCTAACCTAACCTGAGCTAATCCTGTAATATGACGGACTAAAAATTGCCATCTTACTAATTGAAATATCTTGTTCTAACTTGATATGTTATTTAGGCACAATCCTGGCCAATTGCTATGCAGGACCGAGACCTTATTTCCATTGCCAAGACTGGTTCTGGCAAAACGTTGGCCTTCTTGTTGCCAGGTTAGTTTGGCTTGGAATAAAGGTGATCAAAATTCTCCAAACAATTCTATTTAAGATCTTGGGTTTTTATTTACTCTACATTAATCGGTAACGCTTATTCAGTTCAAATTTTTCAATTAATTTACAGAAATGTGTTTAATTTCATGGAGTAAGTACATCAATCTATTTTCCAATTATCTTGGGACTTTGTACCTATTTAGTGAGATAAGATGGCAAAAAATATCCTAAAACCACTCCAAGGCTTAAATCTAAACCTGAAACCATCCCGAGTGAAGCTCAGTGTTAATTCAGATTAGTAGAGTATCAAACAATGCATAATAATTTTGTAAGGTTTCAAGAAGATGGACGCAAGTGGTCGCGGTAGAGCTGGAGTTATTAACTGTTTAGTACTGGCGCCTACCAGAGAACTGGCCACCCAAATCCAGGTATAGTTTTTATCATGCCTTTTTGCTAATTGCCCTTGATATGGCCTTTGGGACTTTCAAAACAGTAGTCTCTAAAAAGGTTTGTCTAAGGCTCCATCACACTTTGGGGGCAGATACAAGAATTTCTAAGACCCTTTATAATCAATTGAGTTAGATACTTAATAACTATGGTATGGTTAGTCTACGTTCCTTTGAGGGTTTCCTTGCTCAACAAGTTAATTTGTGTAAAAGCATCAATTTCTTTTTCTAGGGTCAAGCTCTTCTCCAACAAAATATATAATATGAGAACCTTTCCGCGTCCCCATAAAGTGTACCTACATAAATTATAGAACTCAATTGATCTAAGGAATAATGAATTATTTTGGAACAAACAGACATCCACATAGACATCCTATTATTCTACTAATATATTTAGGAAGAGGCAGAGAAATACAGCGAGGGCGCAGGTTACCGTTGTGCCGTAGCTTATGGCGGGGCTGGCAAACGAGATCAGATGAGGGCTATTCAAGGGTGCTCTGTTTTAGGTAGGTTGTTAAATTCTGTTACTTCTAAACACGTTCTGACATTATTAACTTAAATAAAATAAGGTTTCAAGATTGATTTGTGATGGTTTTAATGGAAATAATAGTGTGATTGTGCAATCTATTCCACTAATAATTTTGATTTACATAATAATTATTTTCGTCCATTGACCTTGCCCTATCCTATGTATATTCTTCCAAAGGGAGGGGGGGGGGGAGAGAGATAAAAAATCCGTGGGAGGGGGAAATAAAGTAAAAATAAAAAAATATGAATCTTGTTAAGCATAAACACCCCTGCCTAAGATTCCTGTTAATAATCCAACTTCTACCCCTAGTCGGTAATGAGATCACTACTCACCCCCCCTCATTTTCCATTTTTAAAATAAAAACTATTTTATTTATAATCTTTTACACTCTATGGTTAATTATTTTTTTTATTCAAAACTTCGCTTTAGTCAAAACGACATTTTTTCAATATTAAATTTATTAACAAATATTTTAATTTAGTTGCTACACCTGGAAGATTGTTAGATTTTCTGGAAGGTGGACAAGTTGATTTATCCAAGTAAGATTAAATATTATTTTTAATTTAAATGCCAAAAAAAGGAGGGACTAGCAGAAGTTTAATTGCTTCAAAAAAGAGCCTTGGCTAAAAAAATAGTTTTTGCCTTTTAAAGTTAGTATTTTTAGACAAAAATGTGCAATCAAAGGGTTGGTTGCCTGCTGAGTGGAAAGTAGTAACTAAGGCAAAAGATTAGAAGAAGATAGAATAAAATGCTGTAAATGTCAAAGCGATCGTTATAGCCCCACTGTATAATACTAAATTGTTATTTTTTTTCCACGGATATAAAAATGTAAAATTATAAGAATAAAACCAATTTTGTTAGCCTCGAGATGCTGAAGGCATGGGCTAACAGACCTGGTTTAATATCATGATTTTTCCGTTTTATAGTCGTAGAAAACTGGATACATTACGATTCGATAAATGATTTTACAGTATGGCTTAGAACCGATTCTAATTCAGCGGATATTAATCGGTTTCGAGGCCATACTGGAAATATATTATTTTTAGCGTTTTTTACCTGGTTATGGACGAAGCAGATAGAATGTTGGACATGGGATTCGAGCCCCAGATTCGTGACATCCTGAAGAAAGTGCCGAGAAAGAGACAAACCCTCATGTTCTCAGCCACCTGGCCACAGGAGGTAATTCAAAGTTTTCAGTTAATTGATTTAGATAGAAATAATATTTACCTAATCTTCAGATGGATGACAACATTCTTTAGTAGTTCAGCATTCTTATCGTAAAGAAATGAAAACTATCCCTACCCCTTATTTTTTTTTTTTTTTTAAATAAAGTGTTTAGGTTTCTTCTTAACAGGGCACTTAAAGAAAAATGCCGAAAAATTGAGTTTTTTACTTGCACAAGGTTATCCGGAGTAAAAAGTAGGGTTGGCAATCCGGATCTGGAATCCGGAATCCGCCCAATTTTTGTGCCAATTTTGGAATCCGAATCCGGATCCGGAATCCGTTTTTTTAATAGCGGATTCTGGATTCTTAATTGGTAGGCTAAAATTAGCGTCTTGAGTTTTTTCTTTCAACTGCCTCTTTTTGAAGGCAAAGATTATCATCATTACATATACAATCTTTTAAAATCTGGTTCGATTATCAAAAGTGAATTATAGAGAACACCAAGAACATTAATTTTTAGGACATATGCAGCACTTAATTTTTGAAATTAAAAAAAATCCTTTTAAAATACTGCTAGAATCCGGAATCCGAATCCGGAATCCGCCATTTTTTTTGACGGATTCTTTTAAGAATCCGGAATCCGAGTCCGGCCCAAAAATTTGACGGATTGCCATCACTAGTAAAAAGATTCACTTCCTGTAAAAAAACGACAAAAAAGGAAATAATTTATATTTAATTTTGTTGTGTTAGGTTCGAAGACTAGCAGGAGAGTTTTTGTATCAGCCTGTCCACATCCAAATGGGTAAACCTGAAGAAGGCCTCAGGTAGGATTATTGGTGGGCAGTTAAAGGTCGTCTTTACTACGAAGCGTTGCGCACCAAAATTGCGAGAAAAATCTGCTGAAATTAGCAAATATTTTCGAATAAATTCAGTTTTTGGTTACAGCTGTATTATTTCCTTATTCAAGTAGACATTAGACGCCAGTATTTCAATAGGTACCTAGTCTCCTTTTATTTTTGTTTTCGCTTAATTTTTAAACCACGTTAAGGAACATGTTTTTATCTAGCAAAAATAGATATAATTTGGTGCCTTGATAGCGATAGTACTATTGGTTCTTTACTAGTGACTTCGCAAGAACAGCTGAAGGGTGATGCCCCTTATTAGTTGAAAAAAAATAAACTATTTTTTTGGGGTAGAAAATGACTTAATCACCACAGCGTTAGAAGGAATAGTATGAATTCCCAGAGAAGTACAACCTCGTCGATTCAGCGGCTGCCGAGATTTTAAGCTTGAGATAGACGGACAGATAGTCATCCTACTACTTACTTTGTATAATAGATATTAAATTTTAATATCTTGTTGCAGGGCAAATGAGGATGTTACCCAGCATTTGATACTGCTGAGATCCGGGGAGGATAAGGACAATGAACTTCTCACTCTTTTTAGACAAAGGTAAGCAGGGATTTTGAGGGATAAGGCAATGGAAAAAAATTAATACATATAATCTTCAATTTTGAGAAACAATAATACCACTTATGTAGTTATCTAAATTCAATTAAAGTGCACACAAAAATCTCATTCAGTGATCAATATGGGGTTTGATGTTTCATTTATTAAAAGAGGACTATCCACGAACAAGAGCAAGTGATTTTATCCTTTTAAGCACCTTCCAAAATTGATCCGTATTATTTTTTTAGTGAACTAGCGGCTTCGCCCCTAGCCTCTAGGGGCTTTGCCCCAAGAGGTGATAAAAAAAATTAATATTTATTGTTTTTAGTGAGAGAATGTTGCTATTCTTTCATTCAAAATAAATGCTGGAATAAAAAATATTTTTTACCAAAGGACCTAGGAAATCTTCAGCAAATATAAAAAAAAAAAAAAAAAATGGGGGGGGGATTTTTTTGTTTTTGGGGGGTTGGGGGTGTCCCACCCCCCAAGAAAATAGCTTAAAACCACCACAGGACCAATAGGTATATACCCTGAAGAGTAGAATCCGATCGGTTCAGTGGTTACCGAGATCTTAAGGGACAGACAGACAGACGGACGGACAGACGGTCAGACGGACAGACGGACAGACAGACATCGTTCTACTTTGTATTATAGATATACTGGGTTTATTTTAAATATTTGGTTTAACGACTAAAAAGTTATGCTTCACCATGGTTTCATATGAAAAAACTTTAAAATGTAAAGCATTTTAAGATACAATATCATCTACTGCTTTGTTGAGTTCAAAGGACAAAATTAAATAAAAGCATTAAATGCTGTAAATTGCAAAAGTACATTAATTAAAGTTTAAACTGTTTAAAATATTACAAGCTATCAACCCTTTTTATAAACATACATTTTTAATCCAAATGAAATATTTTTGTGTCAAAGCTTTTAAACAACAGTTTGAACTCATCAAAACATTTGACGAATTTGCACCAAACTATATTTAACATTTCAAAGTATTTTTCATATAAAACCATGGTGAAACCTAACTTTTTAGTCGATAAACCAAATAATAAACATGAACCTAGTATATTTACTAAAAAAATGCCAAGGATCAATGCTGGAAGGTGCTTAGAATCACTTGCTCTTGTTCGTGGATAGTCCCCTTTACCTATAAATATTCTTAGTACTCGTAGAATGTATAAAATAAAATGATTTTTATTTAGGTTTAACTCAAATCAGCATTTAGTGCTTGTATTTGTGGCCCGTAAGAACACATGTGACTTTGTGGCTAATATGTTAAACAGACAAGGAATCAGGGCCAGCGCGATGCACAGTGATAGGACTCAAGAATATAGAGAGAAGACACTGGCTAATTTTAAGGTAGGTTCTATAATATGCATGAAATATTTAGTAGGAAAGATAGATAGAAATTCAGATAGATAATTCAGAGAATTAGATAGACAACGAGTTCCAGTGCAATACACAGTGATATGACCCAAGAATAGGTAGAGAGAAGACATTGGCGAATTTTACGGTAGCTTTGATTCCTTTGGATATAGATACTAGTATATAACAAAAATAATGGGTTGTTGCCAGGGATATAAAAGGACTAATGACCGATTTATTGAAGTACAGCCCCAATGATGACGCACAAAATTACCCCTTATGTATATTATAATTAGTGGTTGAAACGTTTGGACATTCAACTTAATGATACAGCCAATTAAATTCAATAAATCAGTCCCCAAAGTTATACAGTCAACTTATAAAAAACCAAATCATAAAATTTTGGGAACTTGTCTAATAAACAGCCCAATATCCTCTCCCACCCTGGTTGTTGTAAAGTAGATATCTCATATGCAGTTTTGGATTATGCCTTACAATTAAAGGAAGACTGTGTTGCATCTAATTTTTCCACCAGTCAAAAACTATCTGTTTAGGATGGACGTTGCAATGTTATGGTTGCTACAGATGTTGCTTCACGTGGTCTTGATGTCAAAGGAAAATTTTACAAACAATATACCTAACACTATAAAAATTAATAAAATAATAGATGCTTTTTCCTAGATTGTCAGTAATTCGTTGAACTTTAGAAGAAATTCCTAGCATTGGTAGATTTTTGACAACTGACAATCCAATTTCTAAGCTATATATTTCGTGTTTCTGTGGTTTTTAAAAGCAAAGCTTTTCTATAATTAGGGTCGGTCCGTACGTCCGTCCGTAACGGATAGCTTTTTTCGTTAATTTAGGCATGTTAGAATTGTCCTTTCGATTTCAAATTTTGCATGATGATTCCTTTAGTAGTTAGGTACGATTTAGAAAGCGTAGCTTCTCTATAATCATTACCAAAATTTCCGTACGTCCATTTTTAACTTGTTGATTTTTTCACTTTTTTAACAACTAATTTTTATGTGATCTAATCATCCGATTGGTCTGATTTTTGGTATATTGATTCCTGGGACAACAAAGTATAATGTTATAAGTGAAGCAACTCTATAATCAAGTCCTAAATATGTAAGTATGTCATTGTCCATAAACATTATCCTGTATAAAGCAATTTTTCAACAAATTTACTTAAAGATTTGCTTTGACTCTTATACATTTATATTCTGATTATTTAGTTCTGACACTATGTAAGTGTTCATGTCCGTTTGTCCTACCGTTTCAGTGCTTCGCTTTTATAGATGTTGTCATCCTTGTTGACTAATGGATGTTGTGATGTCATTATGAAATACGAGCGGCTACGCCCCTAGAGGCTTCACTTTAAAATGTTATCTACTCCAGAGTCGATTTCTCCATCCCCTAAATAGTTATAATCAGTACATATGAGAAGCTACAATGTAACAGAGAACCATATCGGTTCAGTATTTAGCGATATCCTGTGAAAAACACACAGACACAGATCCTGTTACTTTTATACAAGTATGATTGTAAAATATTAACAAAACAGGAGTAAGTGCTGTAATAAACTATGATCTTGCCAACAATACTGAAGATTATGTCCACAGGATTGGTAGGACAGGCAGGGCTGGCTGCAAGGGAGAATCTTTCACCTTCTTGACCAGGTAATGAGATGTTGTTGTTCTTGTTGAAAGTTGAATAGATGGATAGTAGTTAAAACTAGGATGAATACATCCATGATTAGCGAAGTCCAAAAGGGTTTATGTCTGTTAAAGCATTACCGACAGACAGACGAACAAATCAATGTAATAGACTGTATGCTCATATGTCATACTAATCTTCACTGAATATTTCAGCTGTCTGTCTTCAATATATATAGAGATGTATAGGTGGTTGTATGAATAATAGTTGAATTTAGGGGCCCATTATGACCGAATCTATGACAAGGTTGTTGTTGTTGTTGTAGCCATGATTATTTGAAGTTAGGACTCAGATGCACACGGAGAGTGGAAGTCTTCGTGTCTATGACAAGGTGCATCCATGGATGATAGTCAGTTAGTTAAGTAAAAAGACTGATGTTTGGATAAGTTTATTAATATATGACATTATAACATTTTCAGTAATTTAATGTTCAATTATTTAGTATACATTTGAAGTTATTTGTGTGTTATGTTTTCATATGTGACTAGGAATTTGACTGTCTATCATGGACGGAAAAACTACTCTGATAAGAAACGGAAATTATCACATCAAATTATTTGTCTACCTAGGAGCGGAGAGGATATATGGAAAGCAATGGGAATAGTGGAAGTAATGCAGAAGACGCACCAGTACATCCCTCCAGAAGTTCAGGAACTGGTTGACCGCCAGCTAGAGAGACAACAGGTAATGTTATGGATACCTGCCATACTAAAAGTTGACGGTTAGTTCCCATGAGTAAAGTTAGCTGTGGCCTTAATATGTAGCCTTTTCCTTGCGTATCTGTAAAAGTTAATATACATGCCAGATTCCATCAACTAGAAATCCAACATTTAACCTATAGAATAATCAGCGGATTACCAACTTACCGGGGAAATGGGAGGGCAGCAGAAATCTTACATTTTAAAACTAATCTAACAGAATCTTGTGTTTAGGTACCTAATTGTCCTTAAAAATTCTTGCTATTTTTATCATTTAGAAGCTAAAAAATAGAATGAAATTCAAATCTTTATAATCTATTGTCTAGCTATCTTAAATATTTCTTTTAAAGTATATAATATTAAAATTATAAATATATAAAAAATAAGGTGAATAAAGAAAGGCGGATGGCTGAAAACGAGCAGTTCCAGAAGGTTCTAATGGTAGCGGAGAAGCCAAGTGTCGCCAAGATGATTGCGGAACATTTGTCTGGCGGAAGGTTCCGCACCCGCAAGGGTCAGTCCCGCGCTAATCAGGAAAGTGGTTAACTTCACAAATAAATAACACGCCTGCGTTTTTATATCTTTTCAGGATTTAGTTTTAACCTTTTCCACCAAGGGGGGGGGGGAGGGTTTAATGCAACCATCTCGTAATCAATGTATAAATGGCACTTAGAATTCGAATTTCGATCTGAAATGTTGCATGAGTAATCCTTGGTAGGTCTATTTTCCCTAAATCGAACAAAAAGTTGGAAAAGTAACGGCTAACGGCTGGCAGCTCAGCCGTTTAGCCATTTTTTGGCTTTTTTCTATGGAAATAAATCACGAAACCTATTTCGACATATTACTCTTTGCTGCTCCAAAACGTTTTCAAACGATTCTAGCCGGTAGTTGCTGGTATTAGAAATCTAAAAAAATACTTTTTGTATCATTTCACATGATTTAAAGCAAAAATGTGTTTTAAAGTGTTGATTTCTACGTAATTTATGACAGATTTGCCCAAAAAATAGCCAAAAAACGGCTAAACGGCTGAGCCGTTAGCCGTTACTTTTTCAACTTTTTGTTCGATTTAGGGAAAATAGACCTACCAAGGATTACTCATGCAAAATTTCAGATCGAAATTCGAATTCTAAGTGCCATTTAAACGTTGATTACGAGATGGTTGCATTAACCCCCCCCCCCCTCCCCTTATAACTTTTTTTATGCTTTTTCGTCGTTTTTATGGCTCTAAACGCATTTGAACAAAGATTTGTCTCTGTTTCTGTCACAATTAAAAAAGCATTTATTCAGTGACAGATTCTAATTTCTTTAATTTCTAAGTTATTGATTTTATGTTCTTGTGAATATATCATTTAATACTTATATTTGCGATTACTTTTATTTAATGAAATCTTCCAATTTTTAACATTTACAAAACGGCCTGCTGTATTGCATCAAGATCCATGACAGATCTTTATAGGAAATAAATGTCTATAAATGAGCTCAAGTTTTCCAAAGGTCACATGTTAAAAACTCCTACTGGTTCAATAATCAATAATAAACTCTCAATGACCAGAATGATAAGACCCATTATTTTACTCTATGAGGAATAAATTAAATTTTTTATTTCATGTTGCTATTCAGATTATATTGAAGTATTAAATTTCTATTCATAAAATAGAAAATTTAAGTTTATAATATAGTAAATCAAGGAAAACTAAATTTTAATGTAATATGATACTAGCGACGCGCCCGAATGTGTTCAGATATTAAACTAAAATTTAACATTTAGCTAAATAGTTTAACCCTTTCAGGACGATAATTTTAAACAAAAAACATTAGGATACTAAAATATTTTAAAGAAAGAGAGACAAAATTATAAATACGGTTTTAAATAAAAATAATGAAATTAAAATAAAGACGGAAGAAAAGGGAAGTGAGAGAGAGGGACATTAAATCTTTAAAAAATGATGAATAAACGAAACTATAAAAGTCGTAGTAATCTTTATGAGTAACTTGATTTGTAGTACGGTTCGGAGAGAGAGAGAGAGATTGAGGGATAGGTCAATGGAAGAAATAAGATTAATAGTCGGGGATAGGTCAATGGAAGAAATAAGATTAATAGTCGGGGATAGGTCAATGGAAGAAAAATGATTAATGGTCGGGGATAGGTCAATGGAAGAAAAAAAGTTAATAGTCGGGGATAGGTCAATAGAAGAAAAAAAGTTAATAGTCGGGGATAGGTCAATGGAAGAAAAAGTTAATAGTCGGGGATAGGTAAATAGAAGAAAAAAAGTTAATAGTCGGGGATAGGTCAATAGAAGAAAAAAAGTTAATAGTCGGGGATAGGTCAATGGAAGAAAAATGATTAACATTCGGGGATAGGTCAATGGAAAAAAAGTTAATAGTCGGGGATAGGTCAATGGAAGAATAGGGTTAATATTCAGAAGTGAGATAACGTAGAATATAATTTTTTAGGTGGTGCCTGCACCACCGATTTACTAGTCAATTTATATTGTTAAAGGTTTTTATGTCTTTCTTTAGTTACATAATGATTAATTAGTTAATCCACAAAAATTAACAGATTTTTGAGTTCATCAAGTATTTTGGACCTTGCAAGCAAAGATGCAAAATTATGGTGACAAGTGTTGTGGGTCATATCTATGGTCTCAACTTTGAGGTGAGGTTTTTATTAGCAGGTATACCATAAGTTATTTCTAACTAGGGAGTCAAGGGATAAGACAATAAATGATGAATTAATAAACAAAATTACTCTTTCTGTAGAAAAGAATTATCTGTTAATAAGTTTGGACACTACTATTTTGAAACCAACCAATCACGAGCTTAGAAAAGTACCGATAGTTTTTGAACCTCTGAATAAGATGAAAGCGGCTTAAATCTTTGGCTAACTGTATAATTTAAAGTACAATGTCCTCTCTCTAAATAAATAAATAAATAACTAATAAAAATGGAATAATATTTGGGGTTATACTTAAAGTGCCTCAAAAAGTCTATAATCTCAAGTTAATTGTGCAGAAAAATCCTACCTATTAAAATATAATTTTCTAGATGGTCATAATAAAAGCATAACAAATAGCATATTTTTTTAATTTCAAGCCAAGCCATACATACATTAATGAAATTTTAAAATTTTAAAACATATTCTTACTTTTAGGATGGTCGAGTTCGAGACCTGGCACACCTATTCTCTGCCAAGTGTAAAAAGATTGTTGAGGACACAACTAAGAAACTGAGGATTGTGGAACATTTACAGGTTTCTTAGCTAATAATATTATTGTTGTATTCTAAAGTATAGGGACCAGACAAGGACGTCCAAGCTTATTTTGAAGAGGGTATAATAAGGGGTTTCCAAAGATTTGACGTCTATGGGATGAGATAAGTATTAGCTCTACCTCTTTCTAAAATGGAAAAATGATTTTAATCAAGAGTAAAATAAAAAACATAAATCATACTAACAGATAATTATTTGTTAAGGAGCTAGCAGCTGAATCTGACTACCTAGCTCTGTGGCTTGACTGCGATAGAGAGGGAGAAAATATTGGCTTTGAAGTTATCTCACTCTGCAATGAATTCATCACTTATGATAATGTTTACAGGAATAATAACCATAGTTTTATCTTAATATTCAAAGTTTATACAATGCGCCTAAATATTTTTATAATCCACGAACTTTTTGTAAAAAAAATCGTTGAATTCAAATTTTGTTAATTTTTTTATTTAGAATAAGCACAATTATGACTATCAAAACCCCAGTAATACTACGTAACAATATTCTTTTTTTAAACCTAACAAATCTAATTAACTTTTACTCTTAAGTAATACGGTTGTTAATTCTCAGAGCAAAATTTTCTGCTTTGACTTCTCAAGAACTAGTATCGGTAAGTTCTAATTATAGTTTAGTTTTATAGGGATAGATCAAAATAAAAGTTACATGTTCCATTTTTTTGTGGATTTCCTTTGTAGTTATTATAAAAAATGGCACTTTTCTTCAGGGGTGTATATTCTGCATGGGATCCCCGGCTAAGGGGGGGGGGGGGAAATAAACATAAGTGGTTGGAGGGAAAAAAAATGTAAAAATTAAGAAAACTGAAAACATTTTTTCCATTTCCCCCCCTCCTTGGAGAAAAAAACTAAAAAAATGTGAGGTATGAGGGATAAAATAAATAGAATATAGAGTTCTTTAAATATTTTTTCATTTTCCCCCCTACTTGGAGAGAAAAAACTAGGGGGGGAAAAAAAATAAAAAAAATTTGTAGCCGGGGAAAAAAAATAAATCTTATGCAGAATATACACCCCTGCTTTTCTTTGAATGTTTAATTAGGTATCTTTTTGTATATTTTAAAGCTCAACCTTTTAGGCTTACGACAACCTTGGACGGCCAGACAAGTATGCTGCCATGTCTGTGGACGCCAGGCAGGAGTTGGATCTCAAGATTGGTGTGGCCTTCAGCAGGCTCATGACAAGAGCATACTTGGAACAGGTAAATAGAAAGATAGTTGGATGCATAGATTTTTTTTCTAAATGATAAGAGAAAATATATACAATATAGGTAGGTATATTTTTTAAAGAAGAGTTCGAATAATGATCTGGTGAGGCCTTCAGCAGCAGATAACCAGACAATATTTGGAACAGGTAGATAATAAGATACCTAGATTTTTATCGAGTTAAAAGACAATAGATAATAGTTTGATTAAGAATCTAGCTCAGCCCTCATCAGATCTAAGCTTACCTGGAACAGGTAGATAGATAAATAAAATGATACATAGATTTTTACAGAATTGAAAGGAGATAGATTATAGATATTATTTAAATATCTGGCGAGACCTTCAGCAGGTAGATAACCAGAGCATACCTGGAACAGGTAGACAGAAAGATTCTTAGATATCTAGATTTTTACTGAATTAAAAGAATGATAGATGGATACTCAGGATAGCTATTATTCAAAGAAGAGTTTATTTAAGAATTCGGTACATATATGGACGAAAGATGAAAAATAGTTTATGTTGTTTTTAATGTATGGACTAGCCATTAGTAACATTTTTTTTTAAATGATCTTATTTAGGCTAAAGCCAAGTTCAGATTGAAAGACCAGAAGGTGATCAGCTTTGGTCCCTGTCAGACACCCACACTGTGGTTCTGTGTCCAGAGAGATAAACTCATCAAGGAGTTCAGACCTGAGGAATATTTTACTGTTGATGTCAGGGTTAATATTCAAGGTAGGCAAATTAATTATGAAAATTATTTTTTGTTTCATGTGTTGTGTATTTATTTAAAGGTAATAGGCTTATTTGTCAATCAAGTTTTATTACCGATAATTCATCTGTTATGATCAGCCGTTATTTTTGCCTTTTACGTCGTTTTTGAGACAAAATGTACCTACTGTGTTTTTTTTTTACAAATAAAGCTTTTATAGCCTTGTCTTCATAGTTAAAAAAGTTGATTTATTAAGGAACAAATTTGGATCTAAAATGGTGTGATGGAGATCAAATTACACAGAGGAACCAGCTGCAACAAATTGAACAGGTTAACTTTATTAATAGTAGCGCAGCTATTAAACAATCAAGGAATTTATGTATGTACCTCCGCCCGGCATATGCAATTGCGTGAAGTGAAGTGTATACTACCCAGCCCCCAATATAACCTAACCTTAAAGTGATTAACAAACAAATAAAAATTACCCAATTGAATTTTCAATTTTAAAAAATAAGGGAGGGGGTAGCTGCAATTTTCAAATTTGCCTTGTTCTAATCTATCTATCTTAAGGCTGTGCGAGCATGTATGAACGGACAGCAAGGAGCCACTATTGTCAGTGTCACAGAGGAGACAAAGATTCAAAAGAAACCAGTTGGTCTCAACACTGTTACCCTACTAAAAGCCTGCTCGAAAGGTAATACTAACTTCTTAATTTTGTAATATTCTTGAGTTAATTTCGTGGATTTTTTTATCATTACCTAGAAGCTATGGAAGTGTAATGAATATTTTGAGCTTAATTGTCTTTGTTCATTATTTTTAGAACAACAAAAAAAAAAACAGACAAAAGTAATATATAACTTCATATTGCACTGGTGCCAAAAGTATTGAAAGTTTACCAAATTTTAGAAAAGCTGCGTTAATTTTAGTTCTTAAAGTCTAAGAGGACCAAACTAATGGACATAAGATCCAATATCAATTGTGCCTGTTTAAATCGAGCAATTCTAAGAAATTTTGAATCCTCTAATATAGATTAACCTATATATCTTTCCACCTAAGGTCTTGGAATGTCTCCAACAGCTGCTATGCATGCTGCTGAGCATCTGTATACCAGCGGATATATTTCCTACCCTAGAACTGAGACTACTGCGTATGCGCCAAGCTTTGATCTTGTTGGAGCCCTGCAGGTGCATTTATAATTTTTTTCTATCCAAGGATATCGAGTAGAAGCCAAATTCAATTGAATTATTGACTTTTGAAACCAAACCTAAAACCTAAAGATACCACCAAGAGAAGATTAAAATTCATTTAATAAAAAAAGTATTTGGTTTAATGAGATACAATGTGTGATTGTTATGTCAAAGTTCGTTTGAATTTTGTTTCAAAAAGTGGAACATCCGCCCCACACTTGATTTTACGCGAGTTCGTCCAAACTTTCATAAAATGTTTATATAGGAACAAGCTGACCACCCCAGTTGGGGACGTGTGGTCTCCTACCTGCTCAACAGCGGCAGGATTAACCCGCCAGAGGGGGGAAGAGATGTCGGAGACCATCCTCCCATTACTCCAATGCGCGCTGCGCCGCGTGATGAATTCAGGAACAGATACTATAAAAATTTTACGTCGGTTTTTTTAAGCCGTATAAAGTTGCCGTTTCGTGATACTCTTGTAATTTATGTGTCTACCCCTCTTTAAGATTTAGTAACTTTCATAATTTTCAAATAGAAGTTTTTCTTAGTTTCGTTGAACTGCCTCTTACTTTATTTTCTTGTGCTTTTGTCGTCACTGATGTTCTGTTGCTGTATTTACTTACAGTTATTTTTACTGAACTTATCACACACAAACACCTGTACTCAGTAAATAATAATATAGTATCTGTTTATTATAGCAAGGGAAATGAGTGGAAGATATACGATTATGTGACGAGACATTTCATTGCCACTCTTCATGATGATATGACTTACAGGGAGAGAACTGTCGTGTTGGATATTGGTGGCCATAGGTAGGTTTATGTTTGGATAAACATCTTTATATTAAAGTATTAGGATGTATGTATGTTTTAACAAAGGAACTCGAAATTGGTCTCTACAGGATCAGGAAAATTTTTTGATTACTATTTTTTGGGGAAGGATACCTTGATGTTCTTTACCCTCCCAAGATAAATTGCTCTTAGAGAAAAAGATTACACCCAAAAATTTATCTTTTTAACTAATAAAGTTGAGGGTTGACTCAAATACTGGCCTCTCTTAACATAAGAATGATAGGAAGATAGTTAGATAAAGTAATATAGTTAAGATAAAAATGGTGTAGTCTTTTTAGATTTTTACAATGCATTTTCATTTAAGGTTTTCTTACGCCTGGCAAGAAGTTACCGACCGTGGTTTTATGTTCGCAATGCCATGGAGGCTTACTTCACTCAAGCTCAATACTCCGGATTTTAGGTAAAACTTTAGATTTCGTCCTATATTGTCAATTGAAGTGAGCTCTTCGTATGCTTTAGATATGATATCATATTCTTATTGTATTTTAAATTTTTAGTGCTGAACTCTTTGCATTCATAAATGATGTTGTGTAATGCAAAGTCAACTATTTACTCTTAGTTCATTTTGTAATTGAAATCTTTGTTTACTTAAAAATCATGATTTTTTGGCATTTTTTTTTTATAAAAGTGAACAGGTATTTAGATTTTAAATAATTCAAATATATGAAATATTTACATATTTCTATTTTACTTAATGTAAAATCTTTGCATTTCAAGTATAGTATAGGTACCTACTCTGTGTATAAATTATGAAATTGTACTCTTTGCAACAATTTGTTTTATAGTCATAAATGTGTATATTAGAATTCCTCAAATGAGAGAGGGTGACAGAGTAAGAATTGTGGACACTAGAACCCACACAGATTATACCAAACCTCCAGATTATTTACAGGTACATTTATCTCACTTGATTTTTAGCAGCCATGCTAATCAATAACAATACTGTATGTAACTCAAATAAAGAAAGTTATTTATCCTGCTCTTATTTGATTGATTATTAAAGTCCTATATTTCCTTTATTCGAAGAATTTGGTGAAAACTAACCTTATTTTGATATAAAAAAATTTTAATCCCAAGTTGTTAACCCCACGTCAAAAGTTTGTTATGCCGTAGAATAAGAAGATTATTTTCCTCTAGCCGAAGCTTCTGTGTGGATGGCGTCACATTTTAATTTGAAACACCAGCCATACTCGGCGAGACTACTTCGTTCCAAACACTAAGAAACTATGGCAAATACAAACCAAAAAATTATCTTGTATCTTTACATCTCTAAATTGTTTAATAATATGTAGGAGAGCGAGTTGATTGCTTTGATGGATCAGCATGGGATTGGAACAGATGCCAGTATTCCACAACATATTAAGAACATCTGTGACAGGAATGATTGTTTACATAAAATCAAATCATTAGTCATTTTCACGCCTTGGATCTTGTTGAGCTTTAATAACCCTCCCATCCACCTCTTATTTTTGCTAAAATTTGTTAGTTTGTTGGTTGAGTTTGGTCAAATTTGGTACTTGATGGTCCGGTAAGGTTGGGCCTCCACTTTGTTTAGGCAAAAGAATCCCCCAACCCCCCGAATAATTGGAAGTTCTCTTCTTGAGAATGGCAAATGAATTATTTATGATTTTATGAACATGTAAAAAAAATAGACATTATGTGGATGTTTGTGGACCCTCTGAAAACGGACAGAGAGGCCAAATTATTCAGGTAAATTCTTTTTTTGTGTGACAAAGCTACTCGATAATATAATGTGTCCGTCCGTCAGTCCTTAACGCTATTTGGGTTATCGGCTGCTAACATATGTAGAATGCCGAAGAGCATTCAGTAAATAATATAGCTTGTCAGTCGGTCATGAAACAAAAGATTTTTTTATGAAGGTTGTAATTTTCTTTCATTCTTATACCTCTATTCTTATATCCTTTGTTTTTTCCCTTAGGTATTTTTTTTACCAATGCAATGAACATTTGCTTTATAATTTACTTTGTCCAACTGTCAGTCTTATGATTTTTTGTTTACCTAGATGAGACCACATTTCAAGAAAGGTGGTAACAATCAACAACAACAACCTAAACCAACATCCAGGTAAAGAATTAGTAGAAAATAACAATAAAAGAGTATACATAATGCATTGATTGTTTGTATGAAAAGTAGAAGAAATATAAAAATTTATGGCTAGTTTTTCATTTAAAAAAGGCTTCAGTTCTCATGAAAACTAATCTTGTTTTAGACATATGGTGCCCCGTCCTTTTGGTCTTGCCTTCCTTGCCTGCTTTGAGGAACTAGACAAGGAACTCTGTGATCCCAAGATCAGGGCCTTCATGGAAGAACAGGTAAATTCAAAATTAAAGTATTTTGATCAATACCTACTTTTTTCCAATGCTTTGTAGATCAATGGAATTCTCCCGTTAGTAGAGTTTAAATTATTTGTTAAAGAATAGTTTGCAACGGGTAGTAAAATAACAAGGATGACAACATCCATAAGTAGCGAAGCACAAAAAATCGTAGATGGGAATACGTACAGGTACGTACAAGATGCTCATAACAATGGGAAAAATTATTTTGATACTGATATCCCATAAAAGTTTGAAAATTGGATCAAAATAAACAAAGATCTTAAGAAATATGTAAAATATATAAAAATAGCCAAAAACCTGATAAAAAGGCAGTCTGGCCGCCATGGTTGTTTTCAAAAAACGACAAAAAAAATTAATTTTTAAATCCTTAAAAACTTTAAAAATTTGGATTATCGGACCATATACACTGAAGATGTGGAAAAAACTGTTAAATATATTTATAAATAGCCTAAAACCTGCCAAAAAGGCAGTCTGGCTATGGTTATTTCCTTTAAAGACGGGAAATTTAATTTTGATATCTACAACTGAAAAAATATTGAAAATCGGACTATAAACACTGAAGATATGGAGAAAAATGTTAAAAATATAAAAAAAACAGCCTAAAACCTGCTGAAAAGGCAGTCTGGCCGTCATGGTTGTCTTCTTTAAAAGACGGGAAATTTAATTTTGATATCTATAACTGAAAAAATTTTGAAAATCGGACCATACACTGAAGATATGGAGAAAAATGTGAAAAATATAAAAATAGCCTAAAACCTGCTAAAAAGGCAGTCTGGCCTTCATGATTGTTTCTTTAAACGACAGGAAATTTAATTCTGATATCTGTAACTGAAAAAAGTTTGAAAATCGGACCATAAACACTGAATATATGGAGAAAAATGTGAAAAATATAAAAATAGCCTAAAACCTGCTAAAAATCGGTCCGACCGCAAATGATGTTTTATAGTCAATTGTGCTCCTTAATAATGCGAATGTTGTCAAAAAATTTCAGCATTCTATCTTTTATAGGAGCTGAGTAAATCCCATTTCCCCCATAGCGTTACGGACTGACGGACTGACTGACGGACTGACTGACGGACTGACGGACGGACAAAGTGAATTATAGAGTAGCTTCGCTACTAAAAATTACAGGAATTTCTAAATTATTAGTTTTAGGCGTTGAGGTTCGAGCCAACAAAACAGTGATGAATTTTATGATTTTTATCTTTCACATAAAATTGTCCATAATGTTTTACTTAACATGATTTTTGAGCAGTGAAATTAATCGGATGTTAGAGCCATACTGGCAAATTAGCCTGAAATTGTCTCCACCCTCATTTATTTATACAAATTACAATTTTTGATACCTTCTAAACTTGTTTTCTTATCAAAAATCTACAAGAATCTCACTCTTGAATATATCATTTTTCTTTATAGAACTATCCCTTTGATTTTAAGGTGACTAAAATTGCCACTGGAGAAACGGACAAAAATGAAGTTGTGGAATCAACCTTGAAATTATTCCATGAAAAATTCATTGATTTTAGGTAATTTATATTATTGATGCCTAATGAATTTTAAAGTTGTCAAAAGTTGCAAAGTTGCAACTATACCTCCTCTTTAAGAAATGTTTGTGTTTAACAATATTTTTTTATTTTCATTCAGAAACAACATGGCGAAGATTGAAAGATTTTTCGCGCCAAAAGGAGAAAATTATGGCGGTCAACAGATGGGTGGCGGTGTAGGAGGAGGATATAGGGGAGGAAGAGGTGGAGGTGATGGTGGAGGGTTTAGAGGCGGTAGGGGTGGAGGTGATGGGGGAGGGTTTAGAGGCGGCAGGGGTGGAGGTGATGGTGGAGGGTTTAGAGGCGGCAGGGGTGGAGGTGATGGTGGTGGGTTCAGAGGCGGAAGAGGGGGAGGTGATGGGGGAGGATTCAGAGGGGGAAGGGGCGGTGGAGAAGGCGGAGGAAATGACTTCCGCCTTGGAGGAGGAAGAGGAGGCGGATCCGGGGGCGGAGACTATTCTGGAGGATATAAGAGGCACGGTGATAGCTCCGAGATGGCTCAACATGTGGATGAAAACAAACGTCTGAGAGGAGGCGGATTTAGTGGGGGAAATGGACGTGGGGGTGGCAGTGACTTTAGAGGCGGTCGTGGGGGTGGAGATTTTAGAGGTGGTAGGGGAGGTAGAGGAGGTGGCGACTTTAGGGGTGGTAGAGGTGGAGGGGGAGATTTCAGGGGAGGCAGAGGAGGGGGTGGCGACTCTAGGGGTGGTAGAGGCGGATTTCAACAGAGATATTAGAAGTTTAGTGACAGGTACTCGAAAAATAATTCACCATCTTTTTTAACAGAATACTTATTCCTATTCTCCAATTTGTTACTTAGTGATTATACCTATAAAATTTAGTTTTTCTTTATTATTATCAATTTGAAAATATTATACAAACAATCCAGTGGTTGAATTAATTATGTAATTGACAGGTTTTGTTTTGTTTCGTACTTTATGATACACAAAAATCTCCTACTACAATATAAATTCTACATAAGTTAACGACATGAGACTATTAAACAAAGTTTTTTTTTATTTAGAAAGATTGAAAAAAAATCTTCAAATTTTAATGTTTACAGGTGGATAAACATGAAGTTAGAAGTTTTTTTAGTAGTAGAATAAAATTACAAAAGATAAATTAACAAAATGAGTTATTTAAGCAAACAAAATTTAGCATAAATGGATATTTAAATCCCAAGGTATTAAATGATCGAGCGTTAGCTCATCATTTAATTCCTGAAAAATGCCAAATAAATGGATATTTAAACAAACCCAATATCGCGTTTTTTGCAATGGAATGGTTATTTAAGTTATAATCTGTACCATTTAACCCATTTGTGACTAAACATTTGGAATCTGAAGGGAAAAGACAATGGACGATAATATTGAACATTACCCAAAGTTTTTGAGTCAATGAATAATACAGCATGACCCTCGAAAAAGTATTTTTAAGCATCTGCAGCCCATATTTCTCAATGAATTATCAAAAAATGTATATGTCCTTGTTCTCTGTAGATTTCCACATAAGTAGATATAAAAATATTTTTTTACATCAATTAACAGCTGAGATTTTTAGAGCCAAAGTTTTGAAAAAGTGGCTGAGGAAAAAGTAACTTTTCAAGAAAAATGTTTTTTTTAAAAGTGAAATGACGTGTTTTCCTCATAATTTCAATACTTTTTATAAAACTTATATAAAGATGTTTCCAAGAAATTTATTTCATGCTGAAAGCACTTTTTTCACTTGCTCTAAAAGGCATTTTTTGATTAGTGTAAATTGCAAAAACACCCTTACAGAAAGAAATCCTATAAAAAATAGTAGCAAATTGAAAGTTTACATAAACAGAAATCAAACACTTTATTTTATCAAAATAAGTCAAAAAACCAAAAAGTTACAGCTACAAACTTTTATTAAACATTTAACAATTTAAATGATTTTTAAGTTTATTTAAGGTCATATTAATAAGTGGGAGATATTATAAGATTTGAAGGAAAATGGTTTTAAGAAGAATGTATTCAGTAAAATTTGAAAAGTAGTTTTTTATATGTAAAAGTAACGTTTTTTAATGCAATAAAAAATGTATTAATTGTAAACTTGCTCTTCAATCTTATTTGTTTTTTAACTGGTTGATAAAAAGTAATAAACTAATAAAAAACTAAGAAATATTTAGCAATATCCAGTTTCTCAAGCACTTTTTCCAAACTTTGGCTTTAAAAATCTCGGCTGTTAATTGATGTAAAAAAAATATTTTGATATCCTTTGATGTAGAAAATTATAGAGAACAAGTACATATGAATCTTTTAATATTTTATTGAGAAATATAGGCTGCAGATGCTTAAAAATACTTTTTCGAGGGTCATGCTGTATAATGTGGTAATAAAGACCTTGGGTACCAGTATAATTTACCGTTCATTGTATCCTCCCTACTAAACATAGTAGTAACTTTGCTGATTATCATATTAAACAGAGTTCAGATTTTGATGTGCTTAAAGAGAAATATAAAAATCAAACAACTTTACAGCTTGAATATGTTCAACTAGAAAAACTCTTACAATTTTTTTTACCAAGTACCTAGATGTTTCATTACATAGATTTTATAATTTTTGAAAGAAACTTACCTTTAGCCTTATTACTCCAAAGAAGAAAAAAAAGAATCTCAAAAGTTCAACATTATTTAAAGGTAGCCCAAATTTCATTGTTGTGTCATTCTGCTTTAAAATGTAACAATTTCAACAATCCACCAAAATTGTTAACATCTAAATAATTGAAATATTACATTTTAAGGCTAATTTTTATTGTATATGACAATTTTGTCAGGAATAATGTATTTGCTCTGCCTTTGAAACTTTTCATCCTTGAAAAAATTGTACTTGTACCTGGTTTTACTTTTTCTGGCTGTGAGCTACTTCAATAATACATTTCAAACATATGTTGGTAAAATCTCTAGAATAACCTTCCCCATCCCCCAAAAAATTAACAATGTTGGTGACTTCACTTTTTTGACATTTATCTAATTAAATTCTAGAGTTAAAAGCCAAAAAAGAAACTATTTAAATTATGTGTTGTATTTGAAATTTCCCCCCCAAAAAAGTTGTATGTTATTATCTGCCCCAAGACTGCTATTATTTTTTTTTTGTTACAAAAGTAAATTTTAACCTTCTTCAAATTACCTTCATTTCTTTTTATAATAAAGATCTTCCTTTACATTTGAAGTACCTTTTTTTTGAACCAAAGAGATTTGATTAATTTTATATTGATATTATGATAAGGTATTATTATTTACACAATCTATCCACAAACATACACAAAAACATTAATGAAATATAAAAGCAAATTGTACAGCATTTCTATTCCAAATGAAACCTTGTCTGTGATACTTGCTTTGTTATATTCATCAGGCGGGCCTTGCAATACCCTTTTGGTAATGCTACACATCAAATCGGGCCTTGCAACACAACATCACATACCAAATTTCCATGGAAGGCCCTGCAATATTGCTAAACTATTGCTACAAACATCAAAACGGGCTTTGAAAGACAACTAAATTTATCTACACTTATCTGAGGGGCCCTGCAATACTGCTAAATTATTCCAACTTAATCAAAATGGGCCCTTCGACAAAAAAAATCATATTTTCTCTTTGTTATTATAGACTTGTTTCTAAAATCTAACATGTCTATAATCCATCAAAAACGATAAGCTTTAGCAATTTGTTTCATATACATAAATTCCTAAAATATATTCAATACTGAATCACTGATTCATAATAATGAAATAAATTCCCTAAATCAAATTTCATTGCTAAAGCCTTATTCATCTAATAATCTAAGCTCTAACATCTAAATTTTGACTTATTACTACTGTAAAAAAGTCCACATATTTAAAAGATTTGCAACTCTAAAGTATTACTAAACCAGTTTTGAAGACAATGTTACTCTTTGTATGAATTTATGTAATTGTAATATTATAAACTCTTTGTATTCTCAACAAATCTGTTTATTGTTTGGTAATCAAAACTTTTCTCTGTGACTTTTTCACTATATTAATTTAATTGTTTTGTCTCTACTATTCCTCTTGAAGAATATTCTTTACATTAAAAAATAATTCAAATTTTTTGTACATAAAAATATTAATGATACCACTGTTAATTAAACTTTCCTTATGAAATTGTTTTGTTATTTCAGATTAGAATATAAAGATATAAGATGTATAGATTACCAAATATGATGATTAGAAGAGCCTTATCAAATGATATTCACCACAGGAAAGATAGCAAAACTTTGTATTTTTTATTACTATGATATTCGATGAAATATTAAGAGGAAAATGAAGTAAATGATTATAGGATTAAAGACTATTTACTTTTAGAGTATTTGAAAAGTTAATATTAATAAGTCCAGGTTTCTTTCTAATATATTTTAGGAATAAATTTAATTTTTGTCTATTAACTAAGAAATGAGGATAAGTAAATAACTAGAAATAAGGTTTATTATTTTCAAATAAAAACTGGCTTATGTTTGTGTAATTTTGCGGTTGTGGCTTTCATTTCAGAGAAATTTCAGAACATGATAGCTTTTTTAGATAAATAGTTAAATTCCAGTAGGTTTGTTTGTTTCTATTGTCTCCTATCCCCCGCTGCAAAATCCCCTTTACTTTTTTTTATGGAAAAAATATTAAAATTCACAATTTATGCAATTCATTTCATAAAAAAATGCAATTATTGCTTTCTCATTCAGACCATCTTCATGGACAAACAATATAAAACCAAATATAGATTCTTCAATACAATTACAATCGAGAACATTAACAACACTAAGAAATAATAATTGTCTAAGTAATCCAACATTAAACAGGTAACATTGCACTATTTAGTGAGAAAAAATTACTAATAAGCAAATACTTTTTCAAAATTTTCTTGTTTAGAAGGAAAAATGTAATGTAAGTCGATCATTAGACTGTAATATAAACTCAAGATATATTTACAAATACATAATCTTATTCTTTTATTTTTTTTTGGCGGCTATGCCCCGTGAAGGAAAAGGGGATTTAGGGCAAGACGACCCTCCACTTTAATTAGTAGTTCTTTGATTTAAAGAAAAAGATTGGTTAGGTTATTTTTTTAGGAGCAATTCTTCTTGATAGGGCTGAGGCACCCTCTCCTAAAAAAAGTAATCTGTTTGGAATTATGGGAAACTTCGCTAGAGACAGACTTCTCGTTACTTATAAGTTATATGTAAAGATGAGATAAACGTTTTAATTGATCATCCTTATCCTTTATTATTACTTTTTAGAAATAGAACAAGGAACGAAATATTAATAAGCCAGCGAGGCTGGAACCAATCTAACTGTTTTGGTATACCTGGATCCAGATGGATGGCCAGCAGTAGCAGCGGGCAGGATGGAGGGGATGATCCAAGCAATAGTTCAGATGATAATTCCAACATCAATAGACCAGAGTCTCCTGCACCTTTGCTTTATGTAAGTATTCTCATGTTTCGACAACTCATGGGATAGTTATTCTAACTGCACCTGAACTAATAATTTTTGATTTGAGAAGTTGTTTTACCATGTAGTTTTCACAATACCTATCGAGACTTGAAAACCAAAATCTGGAAATTTACCTATTTAATTTAAAATGTGATTCTTCATATTTTTTGTGTTTTTTAAAAACTTCGTGTTATCTTTAACTTTTGATTATCTTTATTACTTTTGAAGACCAAACTTAATCTAAACGAATATTTGCAGGACCATTATAAACTTTTTTATGTTTATTAATGTCCTTAAGTCGATGTAACAAGTAAATATTCTTTTTTAGGAGCAAGAAGCTGCCCTGCCTTCGACTCAGACAGTACCCGATGTCTGGCCTGTGGTTCCTATTATTGCGGGTTAGTATTTTATATTAGGGAAAGGTTAATATTAGAGAAATAATCATCCTTCTGAAAATACACGAAAAATGAATATGTTATTTGAAGTTAAACTAGATAGTTAGTTAAAAAAGGGCATTAGATCTAGAATTCTATTAAAATCAGCTGAAGACAAATTTGAAGCTTTCCTAAAAATTAGAACATAATCATTTCAAATGTACACGAGATCTATTAAGGGAATATTAATGTCATCATTACCAATAAGCCAAACATAATACAATGTTCAAAACTTTTTCTACTCAATACAAAGCTTAAATATGATCTATTAATTTTAGTAAACCGTCATCCCGTGTTTCCTAAGTTTATCAAGATTGTTGAAGTAACTGACCCTAAGCTTGTTGGAATACTGAGAAGAAAGGTGAAGCTGAATCAACCCTATTGTGGCATCTTTGTCAAGGTACAGTTTATTTTAATTTTCCGTCTGCGGCTTAATTTTTTTTTATTGAAAATCTTGTAGAAATATAACAATATTAACCAAAAAGTAAAAAGAAGAATGTACATATTGTTGCTATTTGTATAACGTCAAATGTAGGTCCTGCTTCTTGCAATAAAACATTTTTTTAACATAATATTGTTTCTGTATAACTTACGCTCGTTTACCTAATTTATTTATGCAATCAAAATTGTGGCTGTGTCAATGAATTTTATAGCTGGTAATGAAAATTAAAGGTTAAAGGTTTTATGTAAAGAATTTAGGCAAATGAAGCAATCTGCTGTATTTGTATACCTGAATACATAATTTAAACAAAATAATGTTGTTGGTTTTTTCATTCATTCATTCAAGCACCCAAAAAATGGTTAAAAGGAATTTTCCATTATTATTATATTTGATTTAAAAAGCTTAGATAATCAAACAATGCTACAAGTAAGTCATCATGTTTCATTTGTTTATTTTTATATTATTAAAATTTTATTTAGAAAAACGATGAAAATACTAACGAAGTAGTGGACAAATTATCCGACCTTTACAATATTGGTACTTTTGCTCAAATTGTTGAGGTTCAAGATTTAGGTAAATTTATTTTAATGGAAAGCAGAAAGAAGATTTTCTTTTTATCCTTGTATAATTATATTAGTAACATGATGTCTGACTTTCTATCAGTGTGAAGTGAAGAATCTCGCTAACCACTAAACCTATATGGTTCACATTAGAGTAAAGATTCTTACAGAACCAATGAAGATCCAAAGGAGAAAATTCTCCCAACTTAATTTTTCTATGCTTTTTAAATCTGAAATTGAAAGTGTAGGGTCGACTCATTTCCTTTACTCACTTGCCCTAAGAGGCCTCTTACAGGGGCGTAGCCGCTAGCATTAAATATAGTAAAACATACCTATGTAATGAAACTAAAAGTATAACTTATAACATGAAATTTACCTAAAATGCCTTTATAATAAAATCTTCACTTAGGAAACAAGCTTCGAATGGTTTTAATGGCACATAGAAGAATTCAACTTAATGGACAGGTGTAGTACAACGATTATTATACAATTACACATATTCACTGTATTTCTGGTAATCTATACTAGACAAAAGGGTTGGGTAAAATCCTCTCAGGATTTTTTTAAATTTTGAAAATTTCTAAGAGAATATCGCCAAAGGTTGTTTTCATTTGTTTTTTTGCCACTCAAAATGTTTGCATGTCATTATACATCGTCCATATTAGACATCCTGCATTTAATTTCGTTTTGGGATAGATACATAATGAATTTTCTTTCAAACTTATGAATAAAATGGAATAGGTATTAAATGCCCTATTTTTCTATATTTTATAATGTTCGGATGTCTGTTCGTCTACTTTATTAAGCTCCGTTTTTATGTATGTTGACATCCTTGTTTTTCCTCAGGTATTAGAATCTGAGCAAGAAGTTCAAATATCTCCGGATACATTCACTGTTAAATTGAACCCTGATGGGACTGAAGCTACACCAGAAGCTAAAGCTGAAACTGAACAAACGGGTAAATCAATTTGAAATAAATAAGAAGCACTTATTTAATTTTTAGAGGACGAAATACACCACTAATTCTTTTTTGGGGGTATCTTCGGTTCTAGGCTCTGTGGGAAGGCAGGCTAGGAAGGAATGATAGCTAAATGCCATCCCAAGGCATTTATAAAGATTACTTGAAAAGTACGGCTAATTAGGGCCAGCATTACGCGATCATGAGCTTCAGACAAAGAAACATAAATCTTATTTATATTAAGATATTAAAGAAGGCTTATTAATTGGTGAAACTGAGAATGTGGTTCATGACGAATATGAGACTACAGAGGAGGTGAAGGCCATGACTCAAGAGGTTATCAAGACCATCAGAGATATTATGGGACTCAATCCTTTGTACAGGGATAGCTTACAACAAATGCTTCAGGTATATTGATATCAATTTAATTCTGTTGGATAGCCCCCAATCCCTCTTTTGTATTATTAAGGGGGAGGGGTTCATTTTTCGTTTGTTTGTTTGTTACGTTAGGTTAGGTTATAGTGGGTAATACTAATGGGATGCCACCGCAGTGTTAGGTCACTGTAGATGAATAGGCTTAGGGGGGAAAAAAAACTTGCAACTCATTTTTTCACTTTATTTTAAAAGTAAGAGAGGGGGGTCGAGTCATTGCTCGATAGTAATTTACAGGAAAAACACCTAACTTCGCTCTGGCTACAGCAAATATCTCAACAGCTACAAGGCCCGCTTAAACCCAAATATTATCGACACCTGCCCCAACTGCAATAATCATTCCCACTCGACTCAGCACCTCTTCACGTGTCCAAGCAACGTGACCGAGCTCGCGGTCACTGATCTTTGGCACAGACCTAAGGAAGCAGCCAGGTTCCTGAACCTGGCAACAGAAGTGAATGATGATCATGGATGAATAGATGTTTGGCTACAAACAACAACAACAGGAAAAACACCTAATATCAAAACATAATATTAAATATTTATCCGTATATCTAGTTTGGACAGAGAGTGGTGGACAATCCTGTGTACCTGTCTGACCTTGGAGCAGCCCTGACTGCTGGAGAAACAGAGGATTTGATGGAGGTCCTACAGGAGAGAAATATCCCAAACAGGTAAACTTTTCTAATACATGATTATGTCTTAATAATATGGGGGTAAAGGGTTCGAAGCCTAACCAAGAATGTGATTTTGGTAAACCTTAATTGTAACCTGCTGCAATGTCAGATTCTTTAGGACATCAAGTTGGGATTATAATTTGGATACGACAGGCGTAACTCATCGCCACACACTTAAGTTAATTGACAAAAACCATTTTTCTTGTTCTTAGACTGATGCTTAGCTTGAAGCTGTTGAAGAAAGAATATGAGTTGAGCAAGCTACAACAAAAAATAGGTAATATTTCAATTTTATTCTTAATATTAACTTATCTGGCAGAAATCACATATTTGCAGGCAGGTTGGGCACTTTAGAATGTGAATAATACTACAGTAACTTGGTAACTTTTCATTGGGAGTGTATATCGATTTATCGTCCATTGTCCTATCCCTTAAGATCCCTGAATGAACTTAAGAATTTGGAGAAAACAAGATAATTAAGAAAATTATATTTTAGGAAAAGAAGTAGAGGACAAAGTAAAAACACAACAGAGAAAATATATGCTTAATGAACAGCTTAAGGTAAACATAATATAAATTCATTTGAAGAATTTCAAGAGAAGGGATTTATTGGTTAGGACTTAGGAGTATGGATTATTTAATGTGATTAAGATAATTTTTAGAAAATTAAAAATAGTAGGTAGAAATTATATTTATAGTTTTTGATAAATGCGACTGCAAGACACTAAAACATCCTAAAACTTATTAATATGGTTACAACAAAAATGTATTTTTGTCGAGGGCGATGGGGGGTGGGGAGGTTGGACGTTCTCGTATAAAAGACACATGTTTTATAGTAGTTACTGCTTTCACTCAAAGTACATCACACTGATAATTCACCTCCCCCCCCCCTACCCTTATTTTTATAATCAATAATACAAAGTAGAATGATGTCTTTCAGTCTGTCCGTCCGTCCGTCCCTTAAGATCTCGGTAACCACTGAACCGATCGGATTCTACTCTTTAGGGAATATACCTACTGGTCCTGTGGTGGTTTTAGGCTATTTTCTTGGGATGAGGGACACCCCCAACCCCCCCAAAAACCAAAACCCCCCCCCCCCATTTTTTTTTTTTGTAGAGGATTTCCTTGGTCCTTTTACGAATTTTGCCAATTTTTTTATCATCTCTTGGGGCACAGCCCCTAGAGGCTAGGGGCGAAGCCGCTAGTAAATTAAAAATTAAGGGAAGGGGGGTGTCAACAGGGCACTCAGGCCTAGTATTCTGCTAATGTAAAAGGAACCAACACATAAAACTTTTTCTTTCAAGGTGATCAAAAAAGAGCTTGGCATGGAGAAAGATGATACTGACACAATCATAGAAAAATATACAAAAAGACTGGAGGGTCTGAACGTGCCGGAATCTACTAAGACTGTCATTGATGAAGAGATCAGTAAATTGAGGTACAGAAAAAACGCAAAGCTACTCTTTAAGGATTGCATATTGTTCTGTACATCGAAAACACAACTAAAAGATTCACTACAATGTTGTAATAAGATTTATTTAGAAGTATCTTAGATTACTTTCATACTATTGCTGTTTGAAGTTCTTCTATTAATCAATGATTTATGCTAATAATAATATCATTTGGTGTAAATTAAAAATATTATTAGGTGGCTGTTATTTCGTCACTCAAGGACAAAACTGTCCTTGTTTCATTTGTTAAGTTATTGTAAAGTCAAAAAAATTCTAGGTTTAACCCATTTTAAAAATTTTATATTTCTGACGGAGGGAGGGGAAATATTAAACTGTTAACACAGTTTTTAAAGTTTGATTTTTGTTCGATATCTTTATCTATGGATATACTAATGTTAAATCTTGATTGTGTATACCTAGCAAACTGTCAGTGTTCAAACTTTTTAACAAAAACTTTTACAACAGAGAAATGATAATTTTGTTTTATCAACAATGAAATGTTCATTGATTTAACATCCATTGTCTTATCCCTTACGATCTCTAGTATTTATGTTTCTAAATCTAAATTATTTTTAGATTTCTGGACAGTAATTCGAGTGAGTTCTCAGTGACCCGTAACTATCTGGATTGGTTGACCCTTATTCCCTGGGGAGTCTCTAGTCCGGAGAATCTTGATATCAAGGTAGTTAAGTAATTTATGGCGCTTTCGCTTAACGTAACTAGTTTAGCACTGAAACTTCCACCCCTTATTTTGAATTTTAAAAGATTCAACGTGCATCAATGGCCTATTTAATGCATTTTGACTTCAAAAAGGCCTTTGACAATTTTATAAAATTACACGTTAACATAGATTTTGACAACTTATTATTGATTGAAAGGAGAAATTGATTTTTTTTCCATTTTAAAAGCATCCATCCTATCCTAACCTGTTTTTTTTCCTTCTGACACGTGGAAACTATAGTCGCCATTTAATTTCTATAGTAAACCTGGCTTGGCGGATATAAAAGATAAACGGATGTTTTTTTGTGACGATTTCTCAGAGCATTTTGTCTAGTAACATTGTAATTTTGTATGTTTAGAAAGCTGCCGAAATCTTAGACGAGGACCATTACGGATTAGAAGATGTTAAGAAGAGAATTCTAGAATTTATTGCTGTCAGCCAACTTAAAGGAATTTATTAAGCTTTTATATATTTATTTTTGAGTAGCGAAGCTACTCTAATTTACTTTTTACGTCAGTCCTTAAAGCTATTGGAGAAATGTGATTTTCTAGGATGATATTCTAAGTATACGACAGAACTTTTGGGAAATGATTATCTACACTGCACCGATTAGATTTAATTTACTTAGCTGTACTTTGGTCTGTCGGCCATACTTCAAAATAATTTTTAATTAGGGTTTTGTTATATTTATGATTTATAACACATTTTCTGTTGTACTTCTTTTTTATAACAACTAAATATCTGCTATATAACTCACTTTCTCCGTTTTTCAACCTTGTATATTTTTTGTGCTTTGTTATTTATAGAGGTTGTCAGCCATGCTTCTTGAATTAATAAAGCTTAATGAATGTTGGTAAACTGTAGGAAGCACCCAGGGTAAAATTGTGTGCCTGTCTGGGCCCCCAGGGGTTGGTAAAACAAGCATTGCCAAATCCATAGCAAGAGCTCTCAACAGAAGCTTTTTCAGGTTGGTTAAATTGACTAATTTTGTGTCTTAATTTGCTATTATAAAGTGGAGATAAAATGAAACTTACGTTTTTCTTCCCTTTTCATTTTAGAACTAGTAATTGTTAAGATCTATATAAAAGGGAAGAAGGAACTAATCAGAGAATCCGTAAATTAAGTGTTTAGGTAATTAAGAATCATCTTAGAAAGGTAAATAGTTATATTTAGCTTTTTGTGCTACGTAAACCTCATATTTTTTTAATGTTAATTTTTTTACTATTTCAAACAATATTTATAACAAATTCCGCGGTAATTTTGCGCCAGTACCCAAAGTCCCCAAATTCAGCCTAAATCCTTCACGAATACTTTAAGCTGGTACCCAAGGTTTTAGACCCTTAAAATATTAAATATTCGATCCTTTGTCCCCTCCCTTCCTCCTTGCTAAGAGGACAATATATCTTTCACTGGACATTAAGAGAGTTCAGGCAGGACACCCATGAAAAAATTTTAAGGCATGCGCAAGCTATATGAGTCATGGTTGGTCTAAAAACTCACCCCCCCAAAGGATTTTAAATTTGGTTAAGGTTTTACATGGGAAATAAATTTAGAAAAATACCCCCCAAAAATTGTTAAAATGGAAAGGTTGCGTGATTTTTCTTAAAAAATATACCCATGCAACTTTGAGGGATCATATACAACAAAAAACATAGTGTGAGGGTCATAATATTTTTCAATACCCTTGTACTAAATTGCAAGACGAATCCATAGGTATGCCGGACGGGCCAAATCCTTTGGGGGGGGGGGGGGGGGGTGAGTTTTTAGACCAACCATGACTCATATAGCTTGCAAGTTGCGCATGCCTTAAAATTTTTTCATATGTGTCCTGCCTGAACTCTCTTACTGGACATAATTATTAGAAAATAAATATTAGTTTGAAAATAACATTTTAGACATCAAATATTTCATGAAAACTAATTTTGTTTTTGTATAGGTTTTCTGTTGGTGGGTTGTCCGACGTTGCCGAGTTGAAGGGGCATAGAAGAACCTATGTTGGAGCTATGCCAGGTATGTATAGTTCTAGCTGCGCACTGCGCAGCCACCCTAAAATTAATGTTCGCAAGTCTAAAAATAATAAAATAAAGTAAAATTGGATATACACTTCTTCTATGTAAAATAGATATCTGATAAATCTCTTTCTCGTATTCATTCGAATCCGGTGGATAGGAACCGGTTCTCATCCATACGAAAAAACTATGTCTAGCATCGTATTATATCCAGTTTTCTACGAATATAGAAATGTACAATCATAAGATTAAAACTAGTTTTTTAGCCGGTGCCTTCGGCACCACGGGGCTAAAAAAACTAGTTTTAATCTTATAATTGTACATTCTATATCCGCGGAAAGCCGTTTATAATACGATACGAGAAATAACTATTTCCACACCTAGAGCTAACTTAATTCAGGGATCTAAAGGAATAGGATATTAGCCGATGAATTGAAATAAGATAAAAACAGTAAAATACCTACCTCATAAAATCTATGTTTTTGTTGTGAAAATTCAGAATGCATTCCATACCTAGGTTTTATAACCTAAATAGGTCATCTATCTTAAACTTGACAAATATTTAGGCAAAGCAGTACAAGCCCTGAAGAAGACAAAGATAGAAAATCCTGTCATTCTTATTGATGAAATTGACAAGATGGGTCGCGGCTGGCAGGTCAGTTTATAATACTACAGTTCTGAAACCAGTGCTAGTACAGAAGATAAACTTACTGTTTTAGAAACTAGAACCAATATGCTTTTAAAGATATGATTAACTTCGTTGATTAATAACTACAAAAAAAGTACCTAATTAATAACAGTACAGCTCCGAATCCGACTGTTTTTCGCTGAATGAAAACAATACTGAAAAATCATGTATCCTATCGTACTATAGGACTTTTTCTACGAAAATTAAATTTAAATAATAATCGCTGTTTCTTATTAGCCGCGGCCTTTGACCATTGCCAACAATATACTGCAATTAATCCTGTAATTTTTCATGTTCCTATCCGAGGAAAACTGATGCGATAAATTGATAATTACTATTCTCACACATTGAAGTTTAATTTTAAATTGTTGTAGTGAAATAAAAGTTGAATTATTGTTTAGGGTGATCCCACTGCTGCTCTGCTGGAAATGTTGGATCCTGAACAAAATGCCTCCTTCATGGACCATTACCTGGATGTACCTATCGACCTTTCCAAGGTAAACTTGTCCTTGTTGTTTTTTAAAGCGTAGCTTTTCTAATATAGGGTTTGTTCACTCAACAACGTAAACTTGCCAATTTTCTACAATTACTAAATTAGTGTAGCAAAACCACTCTATGTTTTAACGTCTATTGTAAATCAAGCCACTTTTTATGCCGCTTTAATACAAATGTAATCTGATTTTAATTTTCATCTATGAATTTGAAAATTATAATCTTCAAGATGCATGTCTTGTTCAAAAGTTTGTAATTGATTTTTTTTGTGAAGTGAATTTTGCTTTTATGATTTTTGTTAATTTTTTTTGTCTTAAACTTATGTTCATAGGATTGTTTTATTTAGGTTCTATTCCTATGCACTGCCAACGTTCTTGACACCATTCCCGAGCCATTGAGAGACAGAATGGAGATGATTGATATCTCTGGCTATGTAGCCGAGGAAAAGTTGGCCATTGCACAGAAATATCTTATTCCTCAGGTATTATTTGAGATACTAGCGGCTGTGTCCTTAGCTTCTAGAGGCTCTGTTTTAATGGGATTAGAAAGATGAAGAAAAATATCCTAAAATCATACTGCCACTTATCTGAAACTTTACAATAACGTGGGAACCCATTCAGTTCTGTTTTTATTGGCAAAAAAACACCTAACTACTATATATAATAGGATAAGGTCAAAATCCAACTGACAAATCCTTCATTATAAATATACAACCTTTGCCTGCAAGTCAAAGGCGTTTTCTGAGATGACTCATAAATCTTCCCTCCTTGGGTAAAGGCGTTTTTCTTCGAGTACAGTCGTATGCATGTATTATTATTATTTTAATAGAAAATTTTCGTTCTTTCTTACTTGCAGTTTCCAAGATCTTCATCAACGTAATATATTTTGTGTTTAGGTTGAAGATATAACCGGATTGACCTCCAGCCAAATAACTGTTACCAACGAGGGTCTCAATACGTTGATCAAATCATATTGCAGGTATGAATGGGGAGAGAATCTTTAAAAAAAAACATTTTTCATTGTCCCTTCTATGTATGAATCAATTACAAATCAGATAAATAATAAGATCAAAGCCAGTTTTGATAGACCCGATGGATCGAAGGCCCGGGTTAGCAAAACCGGGTTATAATTTATTTTGATATTCGTGGGATATTGTTTGTAATACGATGATATACATACCTAAGTTTTATACCGGCTAAGAACCGATTCTAATTCAGCGAATATTTATCGATTTCGAATGAATTCAAAGTCATACTGAAAAAAGTATATTTGCCAAACGTTTACGTTTTTTAGAGAGTCTGGCGTAAGAAATCTACGAAAACAAATAGAAAAGATATACAGAAAAGTTGCGTTCAAGGTAAGAAATTTATTAGGGTTGGCAATCAGCCGATGGGTCGGATTCGGATCCTTACAAAAATCCGTTAAAAAATAAAGCGGATTAATCCGTGGATTGCGGATTTTTGTAATATTTTAAAAGGTCTTTTTATATATAAAAAATGCTAGCCCCTACAGCGAACATTTTTTAACCCTTACTTATACTAACCTAACCTAAACTAAGCATGAAAAGTTGAAAAAAAAACTACCCACCATATTACTTGTAGTTAAGAAACAATTAAGTACTTTTAGGTTTTCGTCTGCCACGTTTTAAATAAAAAAATTATTAAGTGCCACAAAAGTCATATAAATTAACAATCCGAATCCGTTATTTAAATTGCGGATTCGGATTTTGGGATGAAAAATTGGACGGATTGCGGATTTATTTGTTTTATTTCAGGTTGTTAATGATAAGGAAGAGAGCATAGAGATTTCTGAGAAAAATTTGCAAGATTTTGTTGGAAAACCAGTTTTTACGTCCGATAAGATGTACGATACTACACCGGTAAGATCTTTTTGTGTAGAACCAAGGATTTTATATAATTAGACTGTACAATATGTATTTGTATCGGATAGGACTGATTTTTAGTAGCCTCGTCCTATCGATTTCAAGCTTTGAACAAAGAGTTAAGTGATTATAATAAATTTTGAAATCACCTATGAGTTGTGACAGTTATCCGCGGAAAGTAAATTTAAAGGATTATGGGATTAATTTAATGGTTTCATGGGGCTAATGGCCCTGCCCAACAAAACAGGGAATAATTTTTTTTTTTTTTAAATTGTCTTTAATTCGATATGATTCATTCATCCAGTTGAAATAAATTTTTCATTTAGGCTGGAGTTGCCATGGGATTAGCGTGGACCTCGCATGGCGGGTCTTCATTGTACATTGAAACAATAGGTAAATTTTGATTCCATCAAGGTCTGACTGTCAAATAAAATAAATTCTTAGAAAAAATAGGCTATAATACGGATGTTGAGGAATTTAACAATATAACCCCATCTGTAGATTATTATTGATGGAATAGGTTGTTAAACCCAATCGAGATTTAATTCCTCACAAGTTTTAAGTCTAGTGTTCCCTCCCTCCCTAGAAAGGAGCATGCAAGAACTGGAAGGGGGGGAGTGGCTGGATGTTTTAAATAATTACCTTTTCTAGCAATATTGTCGCGTCTTTTTTTTGTTGATATTTAATGACACCTTGAAGTCTGCAAAGCATTTGATGTATTTATCTTCGAATTTTTTTTGTTGTAGAAGTTCGTTAATTTAAACTATTTAATTTGTTCGCTTATCTATATTTAGAATAATTTTTAAAAATCATTTGCTCTTTTTAGTCTTTGTGCACAATCCTTTTTTTGTAAATATTTTTCTGTGACATTACAAATATTTACCATTACCTAATTAAAGGGTGTTTAAATAAAAACCAATCGCTTCACTTTTTTCCATATAAACCTTACAGTTTTGGTCCAAATCTAATAAAAAATAATACAATTCATGCCCAAGCAATGACAATGAGAAAACAATATTGAATTTTGAATCTACTCACCCTTCCAGAGCCCTAGATCTTAAGACCTAGCCCTTGCAGAGAAATTTGCCTTACGCCGAAAGTGCATATTTTATTACAAAGGGAGAGGAAGGTTTCGGGTAAAATCCGTAAAGGTGTGTGTTTTAAGCCTTAAAAATAGTAGTAGAACGATAATATTTACTAAATATGTGTATTTCTTATTGAAAAGAACTATAGACAAATTTTTTATAAAAAAAGTTAACATAAATTTTTATCGTTCTACTACTGTTTTTAACTTATAACACATAACCTTTACGTATTTTACCAGAAACCTACCTCTCCCTTTGTCTTTTAAAAAACCAATCACTCACATTTTGAACCACCATAAGTATTTAAAATCTTGTAGATAGACCCCATAATGTTTAGAGTTTTTGATGGGGCATGACCTTTCTTTAGACACCTTAACAAGGTTTCTAACACAATCTTAGCCAATTTGGCATCAAAAAGAAAGACCTGGCAATCCTCAAGAACTAGGAATAGACAGAGCCGTCATGCCTTAAAGTTGGAAGGGAATGTCTTTTTTTATGTCAAATTTGCATAGATTGAATTAGAAACCTTGTTAAGGTGTCTAAAGAAAGGTCTTTACGTGCCCCATTTAAAACTCGGGGCCTATCTCCAAGATTTGAAGTACTTATGGTGGTTCAAATTGTGAGCGATTGGTTATTTTTTTTAACACCCTTTAGGTATGAAAGCCAGGGAAGCTAATCAGGGAGGAGCTCTGGAGTTCACAGGAAACCTCGGAGATGTTATGAAAGAAAGTATTAGAATCGCCAGCACTTATGCAAAAGTTTTCATTGAACAAAATGAAAAGGTAATATTTTCATACTTGTAATTTCCTCAATTTTTAAGTTTTATGTGCCTTTTTTCATTGATACTTATACTTCCTGGCTTAATATTACAATATCAGAAAAAAATTAGATTTGAACTTATGCCAAAGTTGTAATTGAACAAAATGAAAAAGGTATTTTATATTTTCCCCGATTTTTTTGTGTATTTTTCTTAACAATTTTAGAGTTATAAAAACAAATTAATCAAAGGCTGCACTCTTCAGTGAAAGGGATAAAACAATAACAGATTCCAAGTAACCAAATGGAGTATGTTGCATTATAAAAATATGTAAAAAAAAAAAGTTTGCTTTAATACAAATACTTTTTAATTTAGGAAAACACCTACTTCAACGAGAACCGAATATTTCTGCATGTACCCGAGGGAGCTACACCCAAAGACGGTCCTAGCGCGGGTGTCACTATTGTTACAGCTTTAGGTATGTTTCACAAGTGGATTGATTATTGGAATTGATTGATTGATTGCTTATTGGATTGAAGATTGATACACAAACGGTTAGATAGAAAAGTGTTAGTACCTGGTAAATTTATCCAGTGAAAATTTTGTATTTTCTTCATTTATATACATAACAGGGAGGGAGGGGACATTAGACTGTAAATTACGCGGGTACCCAAAGTTTTATAATCAATTTATCTATTAGTTGGCGAAATACTTAAGGTACTTTTATCAAACAAAAACTAGTTTCAAAAGTTTTCAACCAATAAATTTAATCTACATAAGGGGTAATTTTATTTATCATCATTGGGTATTTTATTGTACAATATATTTTCTTTGTTAACAAATAATTAATAGATTGAATATTTCAGTGTCCCTGGCAACCGGAAGGCCAATCCGTGCTGACCTGGCTATGACCGGAGAACTGAGCTTGAGAGGCAAGGTGCTGCCCGTCGGCGGCATCAAGGAGAAGGTTATCGCGGCCAAGAGGGCGGGAGTTACAATAGTTATACTACCAAAAGACAATAGGTTTGTGTACAATTATTTGTTTATTTATCATTACATAAATGTTTCAGGATGTCTGTCTGTGTGCGTTTTTACCGAAGGATCTTGATAACGGGTGAACCGATATGATATCATATGGTTCTCCTTTACAGTGTGGATTCTTATAGCTACTGTAAAGGTTTAAAACTTTTGGGGAGAAAGTGCCCTAGTTTTTTGTTAGTTTGTATAACCACGTGTTCTCAATTTTATTAAAGCTGCTGGGTTAAAAATGACAAAGCGCTTTAATCTGAAATTCTATGGGCATCATTGTGCCCTTTGAAAAATTATTTTATGACCATCGTTTTGCTAAGTTCTTATTTTGAGAGGGAAGAGCTTTTTTCGTCACTTGTCCTATTCTTAAATCCCTAGCTAATCTCACATTTTAATATTTGGTAGCAGCATCTTGCGGTGAGTTTATGAACTAAATATGTGTTTTATTTAGGAAAGACTATGATGACCTACCACAGCTGATCAAGGATGACGTCACAGTCTACTTTGCAGAAGAATATAAAGACGTATACAAGCATGCTTTCCTGTCGGCTGAAGACTGAAAAATTAATTTGATATAAACAAGATCTTCCAAGAAAATCATCTCATTGAAAACTTCTAAAATTTTCATCAAATACCTATATTATGTTTTGTTAGTTTACAAAGGATTATTGTATCAATCTTTTAATCAAAGCATCTAGTACATTTACAAATATTTTAGAAAGCTGAAAATGTGTATAATCCTATGATATAGATACCTAGTAAAGTTTTTTGTCTTAAGCTTAAGATTTCCATTACTACTGAACCGATTGAGTTCTTCTTTTTAGGAAAGCTTCGCATATGTACCGGTTTGATTTAGACTTTTTTGATTTTAGATCTAAATCTTTGTTTTGTTAAAGCTATTTTCTGCTCTGTCCTACCTCTCCAAACAAGCAGAAACTAAATGCTAGGGGTGCAACCTCTAGTAACTTCTAAGATGTTGAACATTTGTTAATTGGCGAAAAATATCGAAAAATAACGGTTTATTAGTTGTAAAGATATGCAATTGGACAACACACTCACTTTTTAGAAGAAATTAGATACATTTCTAGATTTTGAAAATATCTTTCATGCCTTGATTACTAGATGTCTGTAATAATTTTGATCTCCTATTCAAAATTGCCGTTCAAGTTATATTACTAAAGCTATTATTCATATTAAAAGAGGTCAGGGCTTATATAGAGGTTGAATCTTTACTTTTTTTTATTCTGTTAATATTTCGGCATTTTAATATTTTTTCTCTCTCAAACAAAGCAATTGTTTTACGTGCTTTAATGAGTGTTATTAAACCTAAAATTGTTAAGAATTTAACATTTATAAACGACTGTTATGGATATTATTATTAAATCAAACTAATTCTGTGATCTTTCATTGTAATATCATGTTTTTTATACGAAAATTAATGATTTATTGTTTTGTAAATAAATGAATTATGAAAATTTATACCTAGTAATGATGATTAAATTTTTTTGCGGCCCTTGGACAAACGCAGTAGTCCCAAACGTTAGAGTGAACACTTAATCTAAACTAATCTTATTTTAGACTATATAATAGGTTTTTTAAATGACTACCCTAATCTGTATAGAAATAATGAATCAAATTAATATTTTAACACTTCTGCGTTTGTCCACTCAAACGTTTGGGACTCCTGCGTTTGTCCTGGAACCTTTTTTTGCATATGACAAATGTATCCGAATTTTCTAGTTTTATTTTGAATATTTTGTGTGATTTTTTAACTTTGTAAACGAATAGTTATTTTTATCCAATCCTATAAAGACATGTTTTCTGAATTGGAAAGGATCTCAGCAATGATTGGTTATTGTGTTTTTTTTCCCCTATATATTTCAGGAAAGCTTACTATAAGCACTGTTCTATTTAAGCGATATTCTTAGTTTATCACATTCATTCAGTACAGCTGAATTAATTCTTTCTCAATCATAACATTTAAATTAATAACTACTGCAGCACTATGGCGAAATATATTTGAATTAAAAAATCTTCCGTATCTACCTAAGGTAGCCGCCCCCCTCCCCCTTAAAAAAGCTGTAATTTCGAAATATTTCTTCTAATGAAATTAAATTGTTGGTTAGACCTATACCTACCTATACCACTGTTTTTAACTAAAGCAACCCCCCTTAAAGGCTGCTGTTAACGCCGCTAGTATTAGAATGTGTTCTTAAACATACTATTGTTTTCAAGTTTAAGTCAATTTTTAAATTAGGGACGGTTTTGTCATGAGGTATGTCAATAATAAGATCCTAGGAATTATTTGAACACAAAACTATCTAATAAATTCCTCGTTAAGGAATCTTGATTATAAAATTAAATATATTTTTTTTATCTTTTAAATCGTAAAGTTGTTTAGGTAAATAAGTTAATTCTAAAAATGGTTGAAACGACCGGCAGTGAGCAAGACAATTTTTATTCCAACACCTTTGATGACTTTGATACCACCACCAATGATATGAATGTTATGTTTGGTGCTCCTCTCCTTGGAATACTAGAAGAAAATACAGATTCTGAAATTGTTGATGCTACTAACGAGCATACTCCTACTGGTATCAGTAATGAACTTGATACCAATATATCAGTCAATTTTGATTTATTTGCAAATGACCTTTCTGCTAACAACTATGACGGTGTTAATACCATTAATACTTCTGTCAACTATGAATCAGAAGCCATCGAAAATGATCTCTCCGCTGCCACATTTGACTATGAGACCATTGAAAATAGTCTCACTAAAACTCTGGATGAAAATGCTACTGATGAAGTCAATGATTTTAAAGTTGAAATTACTTCAGATAACGATTGTAACAAGGTTAAGAAAGACCCAAGTAATGCTGACTTACTTGAAGATATTATCCATTTTGAGGATAATGACAAGGATAATACTAATATCAACATACTCACCAGTTTTATTGATGACTGCACTGAGCGCAAAACTGCTACCAATGAGATAGAAGCTGTTGGAGTAAGGTTTGTTGATCAGCAGATCTTGGAAGAAGTAAATCATGCTGATGCTATCATTTCATCTGAAAAGGTAAAACTTGTAAAAGGGAAATACATACCTAGTGTTTTTTTTGTGGGATCAAAGCTCTTGTGCATTATCAATCCTTAATATTCGTTCAATTTATATAAATGTTTTTGCATTTTATTTAAGTTTTGAATGTTTAAAAATATTTTCTATAAAAGTCCACTTGTCCGTCTGTCCTCCATGTAGCTAGGCTGTTATAATAAAATAGGCGTCACACTTTATTTCACATATTTTTAGTAGTTAAAACAAAGTAAATTATAGGAATGGGTATTAAAAAAAACGTGGATAATATGACAGGTGAAAAATAGTCGTAAATTGAGGTTTTTTGTCAATGAGAGTTAAAGAATTATTGAATCAGAATGATGGTGCTCCCTAAAAAGGCCTTGATGAGTAGTTTTAGGAACTTTTGTCCGTTTCAAAATATCTCATTCCTAGCCTTAGAAATGACCAAAAAAACTTCTTTGTTAATTGAGAATTGTCCAATTTGTAGAGGTTTTTGAGATTTTCTAAGGCTAGGAACGAGATTTTTTTAAACGGTCAAAAGTTCCTGATTCTACTCCTCAATGCCTTTCCTGGGAGCACCATGAAGCCATAGTTCTGATTCAATAAATTTTCGACACTCATTTACAAATAGCTATACAATTGAACGTCTGGTCGTCAGCGGTTTTAAGACTTAGGATAAATTTTAAATCATCCAGAGGTGTATTATACTCATAAAAATCGTTTGCAGATCCCCGCTTTGGTCTCAGAAAAAAAATGTTCAAATTCGACCCACCCTAGTATAGGTGGGATCTATAGTTTATTCAGCTACGAGTTCCACTTTATTAGAGTACATGCTAGTCTGGTGTAAGATCCAATTAATAAGTTTGTTATTTTGTTTGAAGAGGTATAAAATAACTTGGCGTTCTCCTCTTGTTTGTTTCAATTTTGAAAATTTATGTTTATGTTTCATATTTGGTTTATCGACTACCTAAAAAGTTAGGTTTCACAATGGTTTTATATAAAAACTTTGAAAAGTAAATCATTTTTGGTGCAATATCTTCAAATGTTTTGATGAGTTCAAACTGTTTATATTTTGATTAAATTCAAAAAGATATTGCATCAACAAAAAAAAGATTTACATTTCAAAGTTTTTTTCATATAAAACCATGGTAAAAAGTTGATAAACCAAATAATAAACATAAACCTAGTATATTCACTAAAAAATACTATGGATCAATGCTGGAAGGTGCTTAGAATCACTTGCTCTCGTTCGTGGATAGTTCCCTTTTTAAACAAAATTTTAAAATTTAGAACCCTAGAGACAAAACCAATCAACGTGCAGTGGAAGTAAAAAAATCTACGGAAGAAAAAAATATAATTTTGGAGGAAAACGAAGTGGATGATTTTCCTGTCGAAGATATTAAAAAAGAGAAGTCAGAAAATGTTCCAAATGAAGAAAAAGATGCCACTGAGCACTCAAATGATGATCATTATATGGTTGAAATTAAGAGAGATATCCATGATGAAATTATAAATGATGTGAAGCCATTGGCTGCTGTAGGCAACAAGTCTGGTATTGCAGGAGCAAATGCTAATGATGTTCATGATGACAACGCCAATGTAAATCAAGACTTAAATGAGAATCAAGCTAATCTTGCAAATAAAGATTATAATGCCACTGAAGAAACAGCGCAAAAAGTAAATACTGAAAATCTCAACTCTCAAGCTCATGATAACCAAGGAACACTCAAATATTTTTTTCATCAAAATATTTTTACAAAAATCGACTTTACTAAAATGTTGATTTTAATCCCCCACCTAGGGTTGGCAATCGGGAATTCGCCCAATTTTTAGCCAATTTTGAAATCCGAATCTGAATCCGGAAACCGTTTTTTAATAGGTAGCGGGTTCGGATTTTTTAATAGGTAGGCTAAAATTAGCATCTTGAGTTTTTTCTTTCAACTCCGCCTTTTTGAAGGCAAAGATTATCATCATTATATACAATATCTTTTAAAATCTGGTTCGATTCTCGGAAGTGAATTATAGAGAACACCAAGAACATTAATTTTTAGGACATATGAAGCACTTAAATTTTTTAATTTAAAAAAGGCCTTTCCAAATGCTAGAATACAGAATCTGAATCTGGAATCTGCCAAAAATAAGAATCGGAATCCGCGGGAATCCGTCTTTTTTTTTGGACGTATTCTTGTTAGAATCCGAATCCGGTCCAAAAATTTGACAGATTGCCAGCTTTTCAAACGATAATTGAGTGTCAATTTGAATAGAAACCGAAAACGAAGACTTTTACTTTTATCTACCTAAAGATAAAATCATCAAGAAGAGTTCAAAGATTACAGAAAACAAGTCTGATGAAACTGCGTCAAATGATAACTCAGAGAATACTGTAACTAAGTCGAATGATATCTCAAAGGATGGAAATAAACCAAATCTTACCCCCACCAAGAAGGATAATAGTCAAGGAATGGAAGATGCGGCAGCAGGAACAGATATTAAGATAAAAACCGCTGTTAGAACAATGTTGAGTTAAAATAAGACAACTCATATCTGACTTTAACAAAATATTTGTTTCAATAAAAAAGGGATTTTAATATAAAAATTCTAGGTACCAAGGTATGAATTCGTACAATTCAATAAAAAGCAGATTCGAACTCGCTACCCTTACAAAAATCAATATTTTGTTGGATGTCAAAAAAGATAAGTGTGGAATATACTGCCTTCAACGGTTTATTTTTCATCATTTCTGTAAGTTATTTTAAATATCTAATTAAACTAATACTTAAAATCAAAGTTATCTACCCTAATAATATCACAATAAATACAATTTTAATGATTTTTTCTCACAATTTTTTTTTATCTGCTAATGTAAAAAAGTAGACTCAAATGATCTGGACAAACTAACTAAAACTGAAGAAAATGATCATAACGAAAATATCGACAGCGAAAACGTTGCTACTGATGATGAGCTTAAGTTCTCAAATCTGGATTCTGAGTTCAAGTACATTTTATCAAAGGTTAACTCTGAAGAGGTAAATTTTTATAAGTAATTTATTTCATTGGTTATAGGTATGTTTTACTAAAAACGGCTAAAGGGCTGGCCATGTTCGTACTAATAAATTAGATTTATTAAACTATGCCTACAAATAATCTGGAAGTCAAGATCTACAAAACTAAAATAGCAGATTGCTTACAGTACAAGTAAACGCATGGATTCTAAATTTGCCTTTCGTATATCCAAATTCAAATGTAAAAAGATAGCTTTTTCTTTTTGATGTAAGGGGGGGGGGAGTTTTAACACTTTGCGTAAACCTCCAGGTTCAGGAGCTGCAGGCCTCCAGGTGGTCTCTGTACAGGTATAAATAAGAAATAAAATATTTTTTTAAGAGATAGAGGCCAGCTTATAAAAAATATATGCTTCTTTTTTCTTCAAATATGTAAATAACATTAAAAAAAAAATGCAAATTTTGTTCTTTAAGTTAACCTCTAAATCTTTTTTTAAAAAAATTTATTTTTTACCTGTCCAGAGACCAATTGTAGGCCTGCAGCTCCTAAACCAGTATGCCTATCCAAAAAATCTGAAAAATTGTGAAAATTCATCATATAAGAATGATTTTATCTTTAATAACCTATCCTCTCAGTCCAAAGATAAAGCCTATACACCAGGTTTACGCAAATGTGTCAAAATATACCCCCCTCCCCCTTACAAACTAAAACAAATCACTTTATTGTCAGTACCACAGAAATAGCAATCTAACAATAATATTCAAAAATAAAAACATATTTTAGTTCAAGCTTATTTATCCCTTTTTGCTAGAGTAAAAGATTCGATTATTTTAAAGCACTCATTGGAATAAAAAATAAGTGTACCTAGTAAAAAAAAGTAGCTGAATTTGTAAACTGACGGACCATATTTATAAAGACGCCTCCATTGTTTGGTAGGGTTGTCAATCCGAATCCGGAATCCGCTCAATTTTTGGCCAATTTTGGAATCCAGAATCCGAATCCGGAATCCGTTTTTTAATAGCGGATTCGGATTCTTAATTGTTAGGATAAAATTAGCGTCTTGAGTTTTTTCTTTCGACCCCTCCCCCCCTCCCCCCCTCTTTGAAGGCAAAGATCCCCCCCCCCCCCATCTCTCCCAACCCACCTACACCACCAAGAAATAGGAGAAAAGCTTCTGTGAAAATATGAATAAACGCAGCTTTAGATTCTTCCCAGTACCCGGTATAATTTAATCCCTTATTTTTTTTTTAAAGCCTTTTAAAATATTGCTAGAATCCGGAATCCGTGAAAAAAATAAGAATCGGTTTTATTTTTGGACGGAATCTTGTCAGAATCCGAATCCAGTCCTAAAATTAGACGGATTGCCAACCCTAATTTCTAGGAATCCTCAAAGCTTATGAAGAAAATTCTGCTTATTAGTGTCTCAAATACACTATTTATAAGGTAATTTTTTTAACTAAGATAATTACATCCATAAAAATAATGCATGTCAAAAATATGAAAATGTGATTTAAAAGAAACAATACGAGAAAACGTAGTGATCTTTTTTTTTGGTGAAAATTAAAGAGAGGCTTTGCTGCATGAATTTCAACATATCTATAATACAAAGTAGAACGATGTCTGTCTGTCGATAGTGGGGTCGACTAACCACCCTCCCCCCCCCCAAAAAAAAAAAAAAAAGTTTAATTTTTTTTTTTAAATCTTAATTAAATACGAAAAATTAGTTTGATCAAACCTCTTAGGTCAAAGCCCCTGGAGGCTAGGGGCGAAGCCGCTATTATTATTAAATAAGTTTTGTTACGATGTCACAAATAGTTAATGTTGCAAAATATTTATTTCGGAATTTTAAAATCCTTTTTATCTTATAAAGATTTAAGAGGCGATTTATTGTTACCTTGACTTAAGTAAAGTATTTGACGTGAATTAATCAAATTAAAACGTCGTCAGGTCTACCAAGGGAGGGAGAGGACATTGGACTGTAAAAACTTTGGGTACTTCTATTGATTAGTGTATAAACTTTTCAACAATTTACGTGTTGATTTCTCCTAGACTCCTGGTAAGGTGTAGTTTTGGTTAAACCTTCCCTGAACCTACAAAAAGCTTCAACTTAAACTAGATCCATATTGGTCTAGGAGTTAGCCAGATTTTAAGCTTAAGACAGACAGACAAACAATTTGTTACTTTTATATATATCTTAACGTTGACGACAAACGTATTTTAACAACTTAATCAACGCGGATTTATACTGTTTTTATTTAGAGGATTTTTATCTGAAAGACATTACCACGAAGCAGCCAGTATTGGTCGCGCCAACATCAGGTCAGTTTTCATATTTTAATAACAAAAGAAAAATTATCGAAACAAAACTTTAAGGACAAGAATATTGAATGAAATTTTCCAATCTTATGGCAAAGTATAAATGTGTGTGTATGTTGTCCGCTAAGATCTCTTTAACAGCTCTTTAGATCGTTCAACATTTTCTATGCATGTTTAGTTGTTGTCTAGGATAGGTTTTAGGCTATTTGGTTGGAAGGTAAGTTAGCCACCCCATTTACAAATATGGCCGAAATGATGAAATATTCCTTTCCACGATTTTTACAACAACAATAAATGGGGTATACTTTCCACCTAAGGCGAAATTAAAGCACTATCTAACATACACGTCAAAGCTAAATTAGTTTCTTTGGTCACAGAAATTGTACTACAATTAAAGTTTCGCATTATAACTTCTGATTTATTTTCTTATAACAGTGTCTTTTCTTTTACTAATAGTAGAAATAGAATAAGCCCCTACTGATAGGACAATCATATATTTCACATTTTTTACTTATCAATATTAAAATGAAAAAAAATGTTTTATAGAGTTCTGAGAAAACCTGACACAAACGATACCAATTTATCAACCATTTTAGAAGGTACCATATGAATTATTTTTGTTTTTTTAACGAAGATATGGACATTTGGACGATAACTAATTGTTTAATCCGATCGGATTAATCTTAATCGTTACATTTTAGGCGTTAAACTCTCGGTCTTTCTCTCTTTTTTCTTTCATTACTTCCACATCATACAGCTTCGCCACTAATGAACTTGATTGTTCCTTTTTTAAAATAAATATTTTCTTCTAGTAATCAATAGGTATAGAATATACGTGGCTATAAAGACATGGAAAAATTTGTCGTCAATTTAGATTGCTAACTTGGACCTCATTTATTAGTCAATCCGTTCATCCAGTAGGAGGGGAGGAGAGTTAGGATGGGTGGTCATTTTAGCAAGCTGCTGCGAGTATTATTTTATTTCAGTACATAAAATCTGGTGCAACATCCATGTAATAATATATTTATTATTCCAGGAGCTTTTGAGGCTATAGAGAAGAGGTTTCTCAAAGATTTTATTCTTGTTTTCTACACTGATGAGGTAAGTGTTGAGACTCAGAGATAGGTTAATGGATAATAAATATATATCCCGTAAAGTTTTATACACAAAATTTTATGTTTATGTTGAAGTTATGATTTTTTAAGAATAGTGTTATATTAAAAATCAGGTATATTTGCTCTTTAGTCGGAAAAAAAGCCTTTGCGGAGATTTTATTTATTTAAGTAAAATTTAAAGTTAATTCATGTTTTATCGTTAATGTCCAAAACGGTTAACTTCTTTAACCTGTGTTCTTATTCTCTTATTTGTAATTTCAACCTTCTTTGCTTTATTGTAAATTTCTTTTTCTAGGAGGATCCTCTGGAATCAGTTCATGAATTCTATAAATTCAGCTTCCGGTAAGTTGGTTAATTTTTATTCCGTTAAAGAAACTAGTTGGGATGTTAACCTTCTTATAGGTCCTGGAAAAGTTTATCACTTTTTTTGGGGAAGAGTACAATATACCTGAACCCTCCCGGAAGAAATTGTAGCTGTGAAAAAATCTCTCCCTCTTAAAAAAAATCATTTAAAAACAATTTTCCATAACTCAAGTTACAATAGGGTCCTAGTTACCAATCCTATTTTATAAAGTAGTAAGTTTATTTTGTCTGAAGCTTAAGATTTTAAGAACTGCTGAACTGATTAAGTTCTCCACTCTAGGGAAGCTTCACATAGGTCAATGAATGGTGATTTTATGGTTTTAATCTTTATTTCTTGTTTTTTTTTAAGTTTTTCGTTGTTGGGACCATTATTTTTTTTTAAAGCGAAGCTTTTCCATAAATAGAAACGTTTTTACTATTTACACTCAATTATCTTTATGTAATTTATTGTGCTAGTTTCTGTGCATATTTTGTTAAACCAACTGTACTTCGCTGTAAAATATTTTTTTATTCAGACAAATAAACTAGGTATACTTTTGCTGACTAATTTATTTTGTTTTGCTTAGATATCATGGAAAGGATAAGTATATCAGTATAAAGGTAAACTTAAATAAAAGAATTTTAACATTACAGACGGACAGACTTTTTAAGTGCAGTTTACGGTAAAATGTTCCTGGTAACGAATATCAACAAAAATATGTGAACTTTAAAGTTTTAAACGGTGGAACGTATGCTCGCACAAAATTTTTACCAGGCGTACAAATGATCTGGAATAGTTATTAGTAGCCTTTAAAATTCATGGATTTTTAGTATTCGTTACCTGGAACATTTTACCATGTACTGCGTACGTGACCTGCATCTTTTTATTACAAGAAAAACAAACCGTTTATCTAAGTACGTTTGAGGGTTGGTCTGAAGCATAGAAATGATTTATTAAAAGCTTGGACGTTTTTGCGTTTAATTCTGTACAGAAATTGGTACATATTGTTGTTAAGCCGAGTCACCTTAACTTAAGAATAGTATTTGATTTAAAGAAAAAAATATTTTAAAAAAACCGTATGGTTCTAAAATCGGCGGAGTTGAGAATAAAAAAGGCCGAAAACAGGTATAAATGTAAAAAGTAGCAATTTAAAAAAAAACTTCTGTTTGATTTTAGTTTAATACAAACAATATCATTATTAATACCTATATGGAAACCAATATTGTTTTGTAGACGCAGGATCTAGAATCCCGAGTAGTGTACAAGCTGGAACATTTTATATGCAGGCTAAACTCTTCTCTGGAACAGCTTGGACATGAATTTGTGACAGGTACTCGAAAAATAATTCACCATCTTTTTTAACAGAATACTTATTCCTATTCTCCAATTTGTTACTTAGTGATTATACCTATAAAATTTAGTTTTTCTTTATTATTATCAATTTGAAAATATTATACAAACAATCCAGTGGTTGAATTAATTATGTAATTGACAGGTTTTGTTTTGTTTCGTACTTTATGATACACAAAAATCTCCTACTACAATATAAATTCTACATAAGTTAACGACATGAGACTATTAAACAAAGTTTTTTTTTATTTAGAAAGATTGAAAAAAAATCTTCAAATTTTAATGTTTACAGGTGGATAAACATGAAGTTAGAAGTTTTTTTAGTAGTAGAATAAAATTACAAAAGATAAATTAACAAAATGAGTTATTTAAGCAAACAAAATTTAGCATAAATGGATATTTAAATCCCAAGGTATTAAATGATCGAGCGTTAGCTCATCATTTAATTCCTGAAAAATGCCAAATAAATGGATATTTAAACAAACCCAATATCGCGTTTTTTGCAATGGAATGGTTATTTAAGTTATAATCTGTACCATTTAACCCATTTGTGACTAAACATTTGGAATCTGAAGGGAAAAGACAATGGACGATAATATTGAACATTACCCAAAGTTTTTGAGTCAATGAATAATACAGCATGACCCTCGAAAAAGTATTTTTAAGCATCTGCAGCCCATATTTCTCAATGAATTATCAAAAAATGTATATGTCCTTGTTCTCTGTAGATTTCCACATAAGTAGATATAAAAATATTTTTTTACATCAATTAACAGCTGAGATTTTTAGAGCCAAAGTTTTGAAAAAGTGGCTGAGGAAAAAGTAACTTTTCAAGAAAAATGTTTTTTTTAAAAGTGAAATGACGTGTTTTCCTCATAATTTCAATACTTTTTATAAAACTTATATAAAGATGTTTCCAAGAAATTTATTTCATGCTGAAAGCACTTTTTTCACTTGCTCTAAAAGGCATTTTTTGATTAGTGTAAATTGCAAAAACACCCTTACAGAAAGAAATCCTATAAAAAATAGTAGCAAATTGAAAGTTTACATAAACAGAAATCAAACACTTTATTTTATCAAAATAAGTCAAAAAACCAAAAAGTTACAGCTACAAACTTTTATTAAACATTTAACAATTTAAATGATTTTTAAGTTTATTTAAGGTCATATTAATAAGTGGGAGATATTATAAGATTTGAAGGAAAATGGTTTTAAGAAGAATGTATTCAGTAAAATTTGAAAAGTAGTTTTTTATATGTAAAAGTAACGTTTTTTAATGCAATAAAAAATGTATTAATTGTAAACTTGCTCTTCAATCTTATTTGTTTTTTAACTGGTTGATAAAAAGTAATAAACTAATAAAAAACTAAGAAATATTTAGCAATATCCAGTTTCTCAAGCACTTTTTCCAAACTTTGGCTTTAAAAATCTCGGCTGTTAATTGATGTAAAAAAAATATTTTGATATCCTTTGATGTAGAAAATTATAGAGAACAAGTACATATGAATCTTTTAATATTTTATTGAGAAATATAGGCTGCAGATGCTTAAAAATACTTTTTCGAGGGTCATGCTGTATAATGTGGTAATAAAGACCTTGGGTACCAGTATAATTTACCGTTCATTGTATCCTCCCTACTAAACATAGTAGTAACTTTGCTGATTATCATATTAAACAGAGTTCAGATTTTGATGTGCTTAAAGAGAAATATAAAAATCAAACAACTTTACAGCTTGAATATGTTCAACTAGAAAAACTCTTACAATTTTTTTTACCAAGTACCTAGATGTTTCATTACATAGATTTTATAATTTTTGAAAGAAACTTACCTTTAGCCTTATTACTCCAAAGAAGAAAAAAAAGAATCTCAAAAGTTCAACATTATTTAAAGGTAGCCCAAATTTCATTGTTGTGTCATTCTGCTTTAAAATGTAACAATTTCAACAATCCACCAAAATTGTTAACATCTAAATAATTGAAATATTACATTTTAAGGCTAATTTTTATTGTATATGACAATTTTGTCAGGAATAATGTATTTGCTCTGCCTTTGAAACTTTTCATCCTTGAAAAAATTGTACTTGTACCTGGTTTTACTTTTTCTGGCTGTGAGCTACTTCAATAATACATTTCAAACATATGTTGGTAAAATCTCTAGAATAACCTTCCCCATCCCCCAAAAAATTAACAATGTTGGTGACTTCACTTTTTTGACATTTATCTAATTAAATTCTAGAGTTAAAAGCCAAAAAAGAAACTATTTAAATTATGTGTTGTATTTGAAATTTCCCCCCCAAAAAAGTTGTATGTTATTATCTGCCCCAAGACTGCTATTATTTTTTTTTTGTTACAAAAGTAAATTTTAACCTTCTTCAAATTACCTTCATTTCTTTTTATAATAAAGATCTTCCTTTACATTTGAAGTACCTTTTTTTTGAACCAAAGAGATTTGATTAATTTTATATTGATATTATGATAAGGTATTATTATTTACACAATCTATCCACAAACATACACAAAAACATTAATGAAATATAAAAGCAAATTGTACAGCATTTCTATTCCAAATGAAACCTTGTCTGTGATACTTGCTTTGTTATATTCATCAGGCGGGCCTTGCAATACCCTTTTGGTAATGCTACACATCAAATCGGGCCTTGCAACACAACATCACATACCAAATTTCCATGGAAGGCCCTGCAATATTGCTAAACTATTGCTACAAACATCAAAACGGGCTTTGAAAGACAACTAAATTTATCTACACTTATCTGAGGGGCCCTGCAATACTGCTAAATTATTCCAACTTAATCAAAATGGGCCCTTCGACAAAAAAAATCATATTTTCTCTTTGTTATTATAGACTTGTTTCTAAAATCTAACATGTCTATAATCCATCAAAAACGATAAGCTTTAGCAATTTGTTTCATATACATAAATTCCTAAAATATATTCAATACTGAATCACTGATTCATAATAATGAAATAAATTCCCTAAATCAAATTTCATTGCTAAAGCCTTATTCATCTAATAATCTAAGCTCTAACATCTAAATTTTGACTTATTACTACTGTAAAAAAGTCCACATATTTAAAAGATTTGCAACTCTAAAGTATTACTAAACCAGTTTTGAAGACAATGTTACTCTTTGTATGAATTTATGTAATTGTAATATTATAAACTCTTTGTATTCTCAACAAATCTGTTTATTGTTTGGTAATCAAAACTTTTCTCTGTGACTTTTTCACTATATTAATTTAATTGTTTTGTCTCTACTATTCCTCTTGAAGAATATTCTTTACATTAAAAAATAATTCAAATTTTTTGTACATAAAAATATTAATGATACCACTGTTAATTAAACTTTCCTTATGAAATTGTTTTGTTATTTCAGATTAGAATATAAAGATATAAGATGTATAGATTACCAAATATGATGATTAGAAGAGCCTTATCAAATGATATTCACCACAGGAAAGATAGCAAAACTTTGTATTTTTTATTACTATGATATTCGATGAAATATTAAGAGGAAAATGAAGTAAATGATTATAGGATTAAAGACTATTTACTTTTAGAGTATTTGAAAAGTTAATATTAATAAGTCCAGGTTTCTTTCTAATATATTTTAGGAATAAATTTAATTTTTGTCTATTAACTAAGAAATGAGGATAAGTAAATAACTAGAAATAAGGTTTATTATTTTCAAATAAAAACTGGCTTATGTTTGTGTAATTTTGCGGTTGTGGCTTTCATTTCAGAGAAATTTCAGAACATGATAGCTTTTTTAGATAAATAGTTAAATTCCAGTAGGTTTGTTTGTTTCTATTGTCTCCTATCCCCCGCTGCAAAATCCCCTTTACTTTTTTTTATGGAAAAAATATTAAAATTCACAATTTATGCAATTCATTTCATAAAAAAATGCAATTATTGCTTTCTCATTCAGACCATCTTCATGGACAAACAATATAAAACCAAATATAGATTCTTCAATACAATTACAATCGAGAACATTAACAACACTAAGAAATAATAATTGTCTAAGTAATCCAACATTAAACAGGTAACATTGCACTATTTAGTGAGAAAAAATTACTAATAAGCAAATACTTTTTCAAAATTTTCTTGTTTAGAAGGAAAAATGTAATGTAAGTCGATCATTAGACTGTAATATAAACTCAAGATATATTTACAAATACATAATCTTATTCTTTTATTTTTTTTTGGCGGCTATGCCCCGTGAAGGAAAAGGGGATTTAGGGCAAGACGACCCTCCACTTTAATTAGTAGTTCTTTGATTTAAAGAAAAAGATTGGTTAGGTTATTTTTTTAGGAGCAATTCTTCTTGATAGGGCTGAGGCACCCTCTCCTAAAAAAAGTAATCTGTTTGGAATTATGGGAAACTTCGCTAGAGACAGACTTCTCGTTACTTATAAGTTATATGTAAAGATGAGATAAACGTTTTAATTGATCATCCTTATCCTTTATTATTACTTTTTAGAAATAGAACAAGGAACGAAATATTAATAAGCCAGCGAGGCTGGAACCAATCTAACTGTTTTGGTATACCTGGATCCAGATGGATGGCCAGCAGTAGCAGCGGGCAGGATGGAGGGGATGATCCAAGCAATAGTTCAGATGATAATTCCAACATCAATAGACCAGAGTCTCCTGCACCTTTGCTTTATGTAAGTATTCTCATGTTTCGACAACTCATGGGATAGTTATTCTAACTGCACCTGAACTAATAATTTTTGATTTGAGAAGTTGTTTTACCATGTAGTTTTCACAATACCTATCGAGACTTGAAAACCAAAATCTGGAAATTTACCTATTTAATTTAAAATGTGATTCTTCATATTTTTTGTGTTTTTTAAAAACTTCGTGTTATCTTTAACTTTTGATTATCTTTATTACTTTTGAAGACCAAACTTAATCTAAACGAATATTTGCAGGACCATTATAAACTTTTTTATGTTTATTAATGTCCTTAAGTCGATGTAACAAGTAAATATTCTTTTTTAGGAGCAAGAAGCTGCCCTGCCTTCGACTCAGACAGTACCCGATGTCTGGCCTGTGGTTCCTATTATTGCGGGTTAGTATTTTATATTAGGGAAAGGTTAATATTAGAGAAATAATCATCCTTCTGAAAATACACGAAAAATGAATATGTTATTTGAAGTTAAACTAGATAGTTAGTTAAAAAAGGGCATTAGATCTAGAATTCTATTAAAATCAGCTGAAGACAAATTTGAAGCTTTCCTAAAAATTAGAACATAATCATTTCAAATGTACACGAGATCTATTAAGGGAATATTAATGTCATCATTACCAATAAGCCAAACATAATACAATGTTCAAAACTTTTTCTACTCAATACAAAGCTTAAATATGATCTATTAATTTTAGTAAACCGTCATCCCGTGTTTCCTAAGTTTATCAAGATTGTTGAAGTAACTGACCCTAAGCTTGTTGGAATACTGAGAAGAAAGGTGAAGCTGAATCAACCCTATTGTGGCATCTTTGTCAAGGTACAGTTTATTTTAATTTTCCGTCTGCGGCTTAATTTTTTTTTATTGAAAATCTTGTAGAAATATAACAATATTAACCAAAAAGTAAAAAGAAGAATGTACATATTGTTGCTATTTGTATAACGTCAAATGTAGGTCCTGCTTCTTGCAATAAAACATTTTTTTAACATAATATTGTTTCTGTATAACTTACGCTCGTTTACCTAATTTATTTATGCAATCAAAATTGTGGCTGTGTCAATGAATTTTATAGCTGGTAATGAAAATTAAAGGTTAAAGGTTTTATGTAAAGAATTTAGGCAAATGAAGCAATCTGCTGTATTTGTATACCTGAATACATAATTTAAACAAAATAATGTTGTTGGTTTTTTCATTCATTCATTCAAGCACCCAAAAAATGGTTAAAAGGAATTTTCCATTATTATTATATTTGATTTAAAAAGCTTAGATAATCAAACAATGCTACAAGTAAGTCATCATGTTTCATTTGTTTATTTTTATATTATTAAAATTTTATTTAGAAAAACGATGAAAATACTAACGAAGTAGTGGACAAATTATCCGACCTTTACAATATTGGTACTTTTGCTCAAATTGTTGAGGTTCAAGATTTAGGTAAATTTATTTTAATGGAAAGCAGAAAGAAGATTTTCTTTTTATCCTTGTATAATTATATTAGTAACATGATGTCTGACTTTCTATCAGTGTGAAGTGAAGAATCTCGCTAACCACTAAACCTATATGGTTCACATTAGAGTAAAGATTCTTACAGAACCAATGAAGATCCAAAGGAGAAAATTCTCCCAACTTAATTTTTCTATGCTTTTTAAATCTGAAATTGAAAGTGTAGGGTCGACTCATTTCCTTTACTCACTTGCCCTAAGAGGCCTCTTACAGGGGCGTAGCCGCTAGCATTAAATATAGTAAAACATACCTATGTAATGAAACTAAAAGTATAACTTATAACATGAAATTTACCTAAAATGCCTTTATAATAAAATCTTCACTTAGGAAACAAGCTTCGAATGGTTTTAATGGCACATAGAAGAATTCAACTTAATGGACAGGTGTAGTACAACGATTATTATACAATTACACATATTCACTGTATTTCTGGTAATCTATACTAGACAAAAGGGTTGGGTAAAATCCTCTCAGGATTTTTTTAAATTTTGAAAATTTCTAAGAGAATATCGCCAAAGGTTGTTTTCATTTGTTTTTTTGCCACTCAAAATGTTTGCATGTCATTATACATCGTCCATATTAGACATCCTGCATTTAATTTCGTTTTGGGATAGATACATAATGAATTTTCTTTCAAACTTATGAATAAAATGGAATAGGTATTAAATGCCCTATTTTTCTATATTTTATAATGTTCGGATGTCTGTTCGTCTACTTTATTAAGCTCCGTTTTTATGTATGTTGACATCCTTGTTTTTCCTCAGGTATTAGAATCTGAGCAAGAAGTTCAAATATCTCCGGATACATTCACTGTTAAATTGAACCCTGATGGGACTGAAGCTACACCAGAAGCTAAAGCTGAAACTGAACAAACGGGTAAATCAATTTGAAATAAATAAGAAGCACTTATTTAATTTTTAGAGGACGAAATACACCACTAATTCTTTTTTGGGGGTATCTTCGGTTCTAGGCTCTGTGGGAAGGCAGGCTAGGAAGGAATGATAGCTAAATGCCATCCCAAGGCATTTATAAAGATTACTTGAAAAGTACGGCTAATTAGGGCCAGCATTACGCGATCATGAGCTTCAGACAAAGAAACATAAATCTTATTTATATTAAGATATTAAAGAAGGCTTATTAATTGGTGAAACTGAGAATGTGGTTCATGACGAATATGAGACTACAGAGGAGGTGAAGGCCATGACTCAAGAGGTTATCAAGACCATCAGAGATATTATGGGACTCAATCCTTTGTACAGGGATAGCTTACAACAAATGCTTCAGGTATATTGATATCAATTTAATTCTGTTGGATAGCCCCCAATCCCTCTTTTGTATTATTAAGGGGGAGGGGTTCATTTTTCGTTTGTTTGTTTGTTACGTTAGGTTAGGTTATAGTGGGTAATACTAATGGGATGCCACCGCAGTGTTAGGTCACTGTAGATGAATAGGCTTAGGGGGGAAAAAAAACTTGCAACTCATTTTTTCACTTTATTTTAAAAGTAAGAGAGGGGGGTCGAGTCATTGCTCGATAGTAATTTACAGGAAAAACACCTAACTTCGCTCTGGCTACAGCAAATATCTCAACAGCTACAAGGCCCGCTTAAACCCAAATATTATCGACACCTGCCCCAACTGCAATAATCATTCCCACTCGACTCAGCACCTCTTCACGTGTCCAAGCAACGTGACCGAGCTCGCGGTCACTGATCTTTGGCACAGACCTAAGGAAGCAGCCAGGTTCCTGAACCTGGCAACAGAAGTGAATGATGATCATGGATGAATAGATGTTTGGCTACAAACAACAACAACAGGAAAAACACCTAATATCAAAACATAATATTAAATATTTATCCGTATATCTAGTTTGGACAGAGAGTGGTGGACAATCCTGTGTACCTGTCTGACCTTGGAGCAGCCCTGACTGCTGGAGAAACAGAGGATTTGATGGAGGTCCTACAGGAGAGAAATATCCCAAACAGGTAAACTTTTCTAATACATGATTATGTCTTAATAATATGGGGGTAAAGGGTTCGAAGCCTAACCAAGAATGTGATTTTGGTAAACCTTAATTGTAACCTGCTGCAATGTCAGATTCTTTAGGACATCAAGTTGGGATTATAATTTGGATACGACAGGCGTAACTCATCGCCACACACTTAAGTTAATTGACAAAAACCATTTTTCTTGTTCTTAGACTGATGCTTAGCTTGAAGCTGTTGAAGAAAGAATATGAGTTGAGCAAGCTACAACAAAAAATAGGTAATATTTCAATTTTATTCTTAATATTAACTTATCTGGCAGAAATCACATATTTGCAGGCAGGTTGGGCACTTTAGAATGTGAATAATACTACAGTAACTTGGTAACTTTTCATTGGGAGTGTATATCGATTTATCGTCCATTGTCCTATCCCTTAAGATCCCTGAATGAACTTAAGAATTTGGAGAAAACAAGATAATTAAGAAAATTATATTTTAGGAAAAGAAGTAGAGGACAAAGTAAAAACACAACAGAGAAAATATATGCTTAATGAACAGCTTAAGGTAAACATAATATAAATTCATTTGAAGAATTTCAAGAGAAGGGATTTATTGGTTAGGACTTAGGAGTATGGATTATTTAATGTGATTAAGATAATTTTTAGAAAATTAAAAATAGTAGGTAGAAATTATATTTATAGTTTTTGATAAATGCGACTGCAAGACACTAAAACATCCTAAAACTTATTAATATGGTTACAACAAAAATGTATTTTTGTCGAGGGCGATGGGGGGTGGGGAGGTTGGACGTTCTCGTATAAAAGACACATGTTTTATAGTAGTTACTGCTTTCACTCAAAGTACATCACACTGATAATTCACCTCCCCCCCCCCTACCCTTATTTTTATAATCAATAATACAAAGTAGAATGATGTCTTTCAGTCTGTCCGTCCGTCCGTCCCTTAAGATCTCGGTAACCACTGAACCGATCGGATTCTACTCTTTAGGGAATATACCTACTGGTCCTGTGGTGGTTTTAGGCTATTTTCTTGGGATGAGGGACACCCCCAACCCCCCCAAAAACCAAAACCCCCCCCCCCCATTTTTTTTTTTTGTAGAGGATTTCCTTGGTCCTTTTACGAATTTTGCCAATTTTTTTATCATCTCTTGGGGCACAGCCCCTAGAGGCTAGGGGCGAAGCCGCTAGTAAATTAAAAATTAAGGGAAGGGGGGTGTCAACAGGGCACTCAGGCCTAGTATTCTGCTAATGTAAAAGGAACCAACACATAAAACTTTTTCTTTCAAGGTGATCAAAAAAGAGCTTGGCATGGAGAAAGATGATACTGACACAATCATAGAAAAATATACAAAAAGACTGGAGGGTCTGAACGTGCCGGAATCTACTAAGACTGTCATTGATGAAGAGATCAGTAAATTGAGGTACAGAAAAAACGCAAAGCTACTCTTTAAGGATTGCATATTGTTCTGTACATCGAAAACACAACTAAAAGATTCACTACAATGTTGTAATAAGATTTATTTAGAAGTATCTTAGATTACTTTCATACTATTGCTGTTTGAAGTTCTTCTATTAATCAATGATTTATGCTAATAATAATATCATTTGGTGTAAATTAAAAATATTATTAGGTGGCTGTTATTTCGTCACTCAAGGACAAAACTGTCCTTGTTTCATTTGTTAAGTTATTGTAAAGTCAAAAAAATTCTAGGTTTAACCCATTTTAAAAATTTTATATTTCTGACGGAGGGAGGGGAAATATTAAACTGTTAACACAGTTTTTAAAGTTTGATTTTTGTTCGATATCTTTATCTATGGATATACTAATGTTAAATCTTGATTGTGTATACCTAGCAAACTGTCAGTGTTCAAACTTTTTAACAAAAACTTTTACAACAGAGAAATGATAATTTTGTTTTATCAACAATGAAATGTTCATTGATTTAACATCCATTGTCTTATCCCTTACGATCTCTAGTATTTATGTTTCTAAATCTAAATTATTTTTAGATTTCTGGACAGTAATTCGAGTGAGTTCTCAGTGACCCGTAACTATCTGGATTGGTTGACCCTTATTCCCTGGGGAGTCTCTAGTCCGGAGAATCTTGATATCAAGGTAGTTAAGTAATTTATGGCGCTTTCGCTTAACGTAACTAGTTTAGCACTGAAACTTCCACCCCTTATTTTGAATTTTAAAAGATTCAACGTGCATCAATGGCCTATTTAATGCATTTTGACTTCAAAAAGGCCTTTGACAATTTTATAAAATTACACGTTAACATAGATTTTGACAACTTATTATTGATTGAAAGGAGAAATTGATTTTTTTTCCATTTTAAAAGCATCCATCCTATCCTAACCTGTTTTTTTTCCTTCTGACACGTGGAAACTATAGTCGCCATTTAATTTCTATAGTAAACCTGGCTTGGCGGATATAAAAGATAAACGGATGTTTTTTTGTGACGATTTCTCAGAGCATTTTGTCTAGTAACATTGTAATTTTGTATGTTTAGAAAGCTGCCGAAATCTTAGACGAGGACCATTACGGATTAGAAGATGTTAAGAAGAGAATTCTAGAATTTATTGCTGTCAGCCAACTTAAAGGAATTTATTAAGCTTTTATATATTTATTTTTGAGTAGCGAAGCTACTCTAATTTACTTTTTACGTCAGTCCTTAAAGCTATTGGAGAAATGTGATTTTCTAGGATGATATTCTAAGTATACGACAGAACTTTTGGGAAATGATTATCTACACTGCACCGATTAGATTTAATTTACTTAGCTGTACTTTGGTCTGTCGGCCATACTTCAAAATAATTTTTAATTAGGGTTTTGTTATATTTATGATTTATAACACATTTTCTGTTGTACTTCTTTTTTATAACAACTAAATATCTGCTATATAACTCACTTTCTCCGTTTTTCAACCTTGTATATTTTTTGTGCTTTGTTATTTATAGAGGTTGTCAGCCATGCTTCTTGAATTAATAAAGCTTAATGAATGTTGGTAAACTGTAGGAAGCACCCAGGGTAAAATTGTGTGCCTGTCTGGGCCCCCAGGGGTTGGTAAAACAAGCATTGCCAAATCCATAGCAAGAGCTCTCAACAGAAGCTTTTTCAGGTTGGTTAAATTGACTAATTTTGTGTCTTAATTTGCTATTATAAAGTGGAGATAAAATGAAACTTACGTTTTTCTTCCCTTTTCATTTTAGAACTAGTAATTGTTAAGATCTATATAAAAGGGAAGAAGGAACTAATCAGAGAATCCGTAAATTAAGTGTTTAGGTAATTAAGAATCATCTTAGAAAGGTAAATAGTTATATTTAGCTTTTTGTGCTACGTAAACCTCATATTTTTTTAATGTTAATTTTTTTACTATTTCAAACAATATTTATAACAAATTCCGCGGTAATTTTGCGCCAGTACCCAAAGTCCCCAAATTCAGCCTAAATCCTTCACGAATACTTTAAGCTGGTACCCAAGGTTTTAGACCCTTAAAATATTAAATATTCGATCCTTTGTCCCCTCCCTTCCTCCTTGCTAAGAGGACAATATATCTTTCACTGGACATTAAGAGAGTTCAGGCAGGACACCCATGAAAAAATTTTAAGGCATGCGCAAGCTATATGAGTCATGGTTGGTCTAAAAACTCACCCCCCCAAAGGATTTTAAATTTGGTTAAGGTTTTACATGGGAAATAAATTTAGAAAAATACCCCCCAAAAATTGTTAAAATGGAAAGGTTGCGTGATTTTTCTTAAAAAATATACCCATGCAACTTTGAGGGATCATATACAACAAAAAACATAGTGTGAGGGTCATAATATTTTTCAATACCCTTGTACTAAATTGCAAGACGAATCCATAGGTATGCCGGACGGGCCAAATCCTTTGGGGGGGGGGGGGGGGGGTGAGTTTTTAGACCAACCATGACTCATATAGCTTGCAAGTTGCGCATGCCTTAAAATTTTTTCATATGTGTCCTGCCTGAACTCTCTTACTGGACATAATTATTAGAAAATAAATATTAGTTTGAAAATAACATTTTAGACATCAAATATTTCATGAAAACTAATTTTGTTTTTGTATAGGTTTTCTGTTGGTGGGTTGTCCGACGTTGCCGAGTTGAAGGGGCATAGAAGAACCTATGTTGGAGCTATGCCAGGTATGTATAGTTCTAGCTGCGCACTGCGCAGCCACCCTAAAATTAATGTTCGCAAGTCTAAAAATAATAAAATAAAGTAAAATTGGATATACACTTCTTCTATGTAAAATAGATATCTGATAAATCTCTTTCTCGTATTCATTCGAATCCGGTGGATAGGAACCGGTTCTCATCCATACGAAAAAACTATGTCTAGCATCGTATTATATCCAGTTTTCTACGAATATAGAAATGTACAATCATAAGATTAAAACTAGTTTTTTAGCCGGTGCCTTCGGCACCACGGGGCTAAAAAAACTAGTTTTAATCTTATAATTGTACATTCTATATCCGCGGAAAGCCGTTTATAATACGATACGAGAAATAACTATTTCCACACCTAGAGCTAACTTAATTCAGGGATCTAAAGGAATAGGATATTAGCCGATGAATTGAAATAAGATAAAAACAGTAAAATACCTACCTCATAAAATCTATGTTTTTGTTGTGAAAATTCAGAATGCATTCCATACCTAGGTTTTATAACCTAAATAGGTCATCTATCTTAAACTTGACAAATATTTAGGCAAAGCAGTACAAGCCCTGAAGAAGACAAAGATAGAAAATCCTGTCATTCTTATTGATGAAATTGACAAGATGGGTCGCGGCTGGCAGGTCAGTTTATAATACTACAGTTCTGAAACCAGTGCTAGTACAGAAGATAAACTTACTGTTTTAGAAACTAGAACCAATATGCTTTTAAAGATATGATTAACTTCGTTGATTAATAACTACAAAAAAAGTACCTAATTAATAACAGTACAGCTCCGAATCCGACTGTTTTTCGCTGAATGAAAACAATACTGAAAAATCATGTATCCTATCGTACTATAGGACTTTTTCTACGAAAATTAAATTTAAATAATAATCGCTGTTTCTTATTAGCCGCGGCCTTTGACCATTGCCAACAATATACTGCAATTAATCCTGTAATTTTTCATGTTCCTATCCGAGGAAAACTGATGCGATAAATTGATAATTACTATTCTCACACATTGAAGTTTAATTTTAAATTGTTGTAGTGAAATAAAAGTTGAATTATTGTTTAGGGTGATCCCACTGCTGCTCTGCTGGAAATGTTGGATCCTGAACAAAATGCCTCCTTCATGGACCATTACCTGGATGTACCTATCGACCTTTCCAAGGTAAACTTGTCCTTGTTGTTTTTTAAAGCGTAGCTTTTCTAATATAGGGTTTGTTCACTCAACAACGTAAACTTGCCAATTTTCTACAATTACTAAATTAGTGTAGCAAAACCACTCTATGTTTTAACGTCTATTGTAAATCAAGCCACTTTTTATGCCGCTTTAATACAAATGTAATCTGATTTTAATTTTCATCTATGAATTTGAAAATTATAATCTTCAAGATGCATGTCTTGTTCAAAAGTTTGTAATTGATTTTTTTTGTGAAGTGAATTTTGCTTTTATGATTTTTGTTAATTTTTTTTGTCTTAAACTTATGTTCATAGGATTGTTTTATTTAGGTTCTATTCCTATGCACTGCCAACGTTCTTGACACCATTCCCGAGCCATTGAGAGACAGAATGGAGATGATTGATATCTCTGGCTATGTAGCCGAGGAAAAGTTGGCCATTGCACAGAAATATCTTATTCCTCAGGTATTATTTGAGATACTAGCGGCTGTGTCCTTAGCTTCTAGAGGCTCTGTTTTAATGGGATTAGAAAGATGAAGAAAAATATCCTAAAATCATACTGCCACTTATCTGAAACTTTACAATAACGTGGGAACCCATTCAGTTCTGTTTTTATTGGCAAAAAAACACCTAACTACTATATATAATAGGATAAGGTCAAAATCCAACTGACAAATCCTTCATTATAAATATACAACCTTTGCCTGCAAGTCAAAGGCGTTTTCTGAGATGACTCATAAATCTTCCCTCCTTGGGTAAAGGCGTTTTTCTTCGAGTACAGTCGTATGCATGTATTATTATTATTTTAATAGAAAATTTTCGTTCTTTCTTACTTGCAGTTTCCAAGATCTTCATCAACGTAATATATTTTGTGTTTAGGTTGAAGATATAACCGGATTGACCTCCAGCCAAATAACTGTTACCAACGAGGGTCTCAATACGTTGATCAAATCATATTGCAGGTATGAATGGGGAGAGAATCTTTAAAAAAAAACATTTTTCATTGTCCCTTCTATGTATGAATCAATTACAAATCAGATAAATAATAAGATCAAAGCCAGTTTTGATAGACCCGATGGATCGAAGGCCCGGGTTAGCAAAACCGGGTTATAATTTATTTTGATATTCGTGGGATATTGTTTGTAATACGATGATATACATACCTAAGTTTTATACCGGCTAAGAACCGATTCTAATTCAGCGAATATTTATCGATTTCGAATGAATTCAAAGTCATACTGAAAAAAGTATATTTGCCAAACGTTTACGTTTTTTAGAGAGTCTGGCGTAAGAAATCTACGAAAACAAATAGAAAAGATATACAGAAAAGTTGCGTTCAAGGTAAGAAATTTATTAGGGTTGGCAATCAGCCGATGGGTCGGATTCGGATCCTTACAAAAATCCGTTAAAAAATAAAGCGGATTAATCCGTGGATTGCGGATTTTTGTAATATTTTAAAAGGTCTTTTTATATATAAAAAATGCTAGCCCCTACAGCGAACATTTTTTAACCCTTACTTATACTAACCTAACCTAAACTAAGCATGAAAAGTTGAAAAAAAAACTACCCACCATATTACTTGTAGTTAAGAAACAATTAAGTACTTTTAGGTTTTCGTCTGCCACGTTTTAAATAAAAAAATTATTAAGTGCCACAAAAGTCATATAAATTAACAATCCGAATCCGTTATTTAAATTGCGGATTCGGATTTTGGGATGAAAAATTGGACGGATTGCGGATTTATTTGTTTTATTTCAGGTTGTTAATGATAAGGAAGAGAGCATAGAGATTTCTGAGAAAAATTTGCAAGATTTTGTTGGAAAACCAGTTTTTACGTCCGATAAGATGTACGATACTACACCGGTAAGATCTTTTTGTGTAGAACCAAGGATTTTATATAATTAGACTGTACAATATGTATTTGTATCGGATAGGACTGATTTTTAGTAGCCTCGTCCTATCGATTTCAAGCTTTGAACAAAGAGTTAAGTGATTATAATAAATTTTGAAATCACCTATGAGTTGTGACAGTTATCCGCGGAAAGTAAATTTAAAGGATTATGGGATTAATTTAATGGTTTCATGGGGCTAATGGCCCTGCCCAACAAAACAGGGAATAATTTTTTTTTTTTTTAAATTGTCTTTAATTCGATATGATTCATTCATCCAGTTGAAATAAATTTTTCATTTAGGCTGGAGTTGCCATGGGATTAGCGTGGACCTCGCATGGCGGGTCTTCATTGTACATTGAAACAATAGGTAAATTTTGATTCCATCAAGGTCTGACTGTCAAATAAAATAAATTCTTAGAAAAAATAGGCTATAATACGGATGTTGAGGAATTTAACAATATAACCCCATCTGTAGATTATTATTGATGGAATAGGTTGTTAAACCCAATCGAGATTTAATTCCTCACAAGTTTTAAGTCTAGTGTTCCCTCCCTCCCTAGAAAGGAGCATGCAAGAACTGGAAGGGGGGGAGTGGCTGGATGTTTTAAATAATTACCTTTTCTAGCAATATTGTCGCGTCTTTTTTTTGTTGATATTTAATGACACCTTGAAGTCTGCAAAGCATTTGATGTATTTATCTTCGAATTTTTTTTGTTGTAGAAGTTCGTTAATTTAAACTATTTAATTTGTTCGCTTATCTATATTTAGAATAATTTTTAAAAATCATTTGCTCTTTTTAGTCTTTGTGCACAATCCTTTTTTTGTAAATATTTTTCTGTGACATTACAAATATTTACCATTACCTAATTAAAGGGTGTTTAAATAAAAACCAATCGCTTCACTTTTTTCCATATAAACCTTACAGTTTTGGTCCAAATCTAATAAAAAATAATACAATTCATGCCCAAGCAATGACAATGAGAAAACAATATTGAATTTTGAATCTACTCACCCTTCCAGAGCCCTAGATCTTAAGACCTAGCCCTTGCAGAGAAATTTGCCTTACGCCGAAAGTGCATATTTTATTACAAAGGGAGAGGAAGGTTTCGGGTAAAATCCGTAAAGGTGTGTGTTTTAAGCCTTAAAAATAGTAGTAGAACGATAATATTTACTAAATATGTGTATTTCTTATTGAAAAGAACTATAGACAAATTTTTTATAAAAAAAGTTAACATAAATTTTTATCGTTCTACTACTGTTTTTAACTTATAACACATAACCTTTACGTATTTTACCAGAAACCTACCTCTCCCTTTGTCTTTTAAAAAACCAATCACTCACATTTTGAACCACCATAAGTATTTAAAATCTTGTAGATAGACCCCATAATGTTTAGAGTTTTTGATGGGGCATGACCTTTCTTTAGACACCTTAACAAGGTTTCTAACACAATCTTAGCCAATTTGGCATCAAAAAGAAAGACCTGGCAATCCTCAAGAACTAGGAATAGACAGAGCCGTCATGCCTTAAAGTTGGAAGGGAATGTCTTTTTTTATGTCAAATTTGCATAGATTGAATTAGAAACCTTGTTAAGGTGTCTAAAGAAAGGTCTTTACGTGCCCCATTTAAAACTCGGGGCCTATCTCCAAGATTTGAAGTACTTATGGTGGTTCAAATTGTGAGCGATTGGTTATTTTTTTTAACACCCTTTAGGTATGAAAGCCAGGGAAGCTAATCAGGGAGGAGCTCTGGAGTTCACAGGAAACCTCGGAGATGTTATGAAAGAAAGTATTAGAATCGCCAGCACTTATGCAAAAGTTTTCATTGAACAAAATGAAAAGGTAATATTTTCATACTTGTAATTTCCTCAATTTTTAAGTTTTATGTGCCTTTTTTCATTGATACTTATACTTCCTGGCTTAATATTACAATATCAGAAAAAAATTAGATTTGAACTTATGCCAAAGTTGTAATTGAACAAAATGAAAAAGGTATTTTATATTTTCCCCGATTTTTTTGTGTATTTTTCTTAACAATTTTAGAGTTATAAAAACAAATTAATCAAAGGCTGCACTCTTCAGTGAAAGGGATAAAACAATAACAGATTCCAAGTAACCAAATGGAGTATGTTGCATTATAAAAATATGTAAAAAAAAAAAGTTTGCTTTAATACAAATACTTTTTAATTTAGGAAAACACCTACTTCAACGAGAACCGAATATTTCTGCATGTACCCGAGGGAGCTACACCCAAAGACGGTCCTAGCGCGGGTGTCACTATTGTTACAGCTTTAGGTATGTTTCACAAGTGGATTGATTATTGGAATTGATTGATTGATTGCTTATTGGATTGAAGATTGATACACAAACGGTTAGATAGAAAAGTGTTAGTACCTGGTAAATTTATCCAGTGAAAATTTTGTATTTTCTTCATTTATATACATAACAGGGAGGGAGGGGACATTAGACTGTAAATTACGCGGGTACCCAAAGTTTTATAATCAATTTATCTATTAGTTGGCGAAATACTTAAGGTACTTTTATCAAACAAAAACTAGTTTCAAAAGTTTTCAACCAATAAATTTAATCTACATAAGGGGTAATTTTATTTATCATCATTGGGTATTTTATTGTACAATATATTTTCTTTGTTAACAAATAATTAATAGATTGAATATTTCAGTGTCCCTGGCAACCGGAAGGCCAATCCGTGCTGACCTGGCTATGACCGGAGAACTGAGCTTGAGAGGCAAGGTGCTGCCCGTCGGCGGCATCAAGGAGAAGGTTATCGCGGCCAAGAGGGCGGGAGTTACAATAGTTATACTACCAAAAGACAATAGGTTTGTGTACAATTATTTGTTTATTTATCATTACATAAATGTTTCAGGATGTCTGTCTGTGTGCGTTTTTACCGAAGGATCTTGATAACGGGTGAACCGATATGATATCATATGGTTCTCCTTTACAGTGTGGATTCTTATAGCTACTGTAAAGGTTTAAAACTTTTGGGGAGAAAGTGCCCTAGTTTTTTGTTAGTTTGTATAACCACGTGTTCTCAATTTTATTAAAGCTGCTGGGTTAAAAATGACAAAGCGCTTTAATCTGAAATTCTATGGGCATCATTGTGCCCTTTGAAAAATTATTTTATGACCATCGTTTTGCTAAGTTCTTATTTTGAGAGGGAAGAGCTTTTTTCGTCACTTGTCCTATTCTTAAATCCCTAGCTAATCTCACATTTTAATATTTGGTAGCAGCATCTTGCGGTGAGTTTATGAACTAAATATGTGTTTTATTTAGGAAAGACTATGATGACCTACCACAGCTGATCAAGGATGACGTCACAGTCTACTTTGCAGAAGAATATAAAGACGTATACAAGCATGCTTTCCTGTCGGCTGAAGACTGAAAAATTAATTTGATATAAACAAGATCTTCCAAGAAAATCATCTCATTGAAAACTTCTAAAATTTTCATCAAATACCTATATTATGTTTTGTTAGTTTACAAAGGATTATTGTATCAATCTTTTAATCAAAGCATCTAGTACATTTACAAATATTTTAGAAAGCTGAAAATGTGTATAATCCTATGATATAGATACCTAGTAAAGTTTTTTGTCTTAAGCTTAAGATTTCCATTACTACTGAACCGATTGAGTTCTTCTTTTTAGGAAAGCTTCGCATATGTACCGGTTTGATTTAGACTTTTTTGATTTTAGATCTAAATCTTTGTTTTGTTAAAGCTATTTTCTGCTCTGTCCTACCTCTCCAAACAAGCAGAAACTAAATGCTAGGGGTGCAACCTCTAGTAACTTCTAAGATGTTGAACATTTGTTAATTGGCGAAAAATATCGAAAAATAACGGTTTATTAGTTGTAAAGATATGCAATTGGACAACACACTCACTTTTTAGAAGAAATTAGATACATTTCTAGATTTTGAAAATATCTTTCATGCCTTGATTACTAGATGTCTGTAATAATTTTGATCTCCTATTCAAAATTGCCGTTCAAGTTATATTACTAAAGCTATTATTCATATTAAAAGAGGTCAGGGCTTATATAGAGGTTGAATCTTTACTTTTTTTTATTCTGTTAATATTTCGGCATTTTAATATTTTTTCTCTCTCAAACAAAGCAATTGTTTTACGTGCTTTAATGAGTGTTATTAAACCTAAAATTGTTAAGAATTTAACATTTATAAACGACTGTTATGGATATTATTATTAAATCAAACTAATTCTGTGATCTTTCATTGTAATATCATGTTTTTTATACGAAAATTAATGATTTATTGTTTTGTAAATAAATGAATTATGAAAATTTATACCTAGTAATGATGATTAAATTTTTTTGCGGCCCTTGGACAAACGCAGTAGTCCCAAACGTTAGAGTGAACACTTAATCTAAACTAATCTTATTTTAGACTATATAATAGGTTTTTTAAATGACTACCCTAATCTGTATAGAAATAATGAATCAAATTAATATTTTAACACTTCTGCGTTTGTCCACTCAAACGTTTGGGACTCCTGCGTTTGTCCTGGAACCTTTTTTTGCATATGACAAATGTATCCGAATTTTCTAGTTTTATTTTGAATATTTTGTGTGATTTTTTAACTTTGTAAACGAATAGTTATTTTTATCCAATCCTATAAAGACATGTTTTCTGAATTGGAAAGGATCTCAGCAATGATTGGTTATTGTGTTTTTTTTCCCCTATATATTTCAGGAAAGCTTACTATAAGCACTGTTCTATTTAAGCGATATTCTTAGTTTATCACATTCATTCAGTACAGCTGAATTAATTCTTTCTCAATCATAACATTTAAATTAATAACTACTGCAGCACTATGGCGAAATATATTTGAATTAAAAAATCTTCCGTATCTACCTAAGGTAGCCGCCCCCCTCCCCCTTAAAAAAGCTGTAATTTCGAAATATTTCTTCTAATGAAATTAAATTGTTGGTTAGACCTATACCTACCTATACCACTGTTTTTAACTAAAGCAACCCCCCTTAAAGGCTGCTGTTAACGCCGCTAGTATTAGAATGTGTTCTTAAACATACTATTGTTTTCAAGTTTAAGTCAATTTTTAAATTAGGGACGGTTTTGTCATGAGGTATGTCAATAATAAGATCCTAGGAATTATTTGAACACAAAACTATCTAATAAATTCCTCGTTAAGGAATCTTGATTATAAAATTAAATATATTTTTTTTATCTTTTAAATCGTAAAGTTGTTTAGGTAAATAAGTTAATTCTAAAAATGGTTGAAACGACCGGCAGTGAGCAAGACAATTTTTATTCCAACACCTTTGATGACTTTGATACCACCACCAATGATATGAATGTTATGTTTGGTGCTCCTCTCCTTGGAATACTAGAAGAAAATACAGATTCTGAAATTGTTGATGCTACTAACGAGCATACTCCTACTGGTATCAGTAATGAACTTGATACCAATATATCAGTCAATTTTGATTTATTTGCAAATGACCTTTCTGCTAACAACTATGACGGTGTTAATACCATTAATACTTCTGTCAACTATGAATCAGAAGCCATCGAAAATGATCTCTCCGCTGCCACATTTGACTATGAGACCATTGAAAATAGTCTCACTAAAACTCTGGATGAAAATGCTACTGATGAAGTCAATGATTTTAAAGTTGAAATTACTTCAGATAACGATTGTAACAAGGTTAAGAAAGACCCAAGTAATGCTGACTTACTTGAAGATATTATCCATTTTGAGGATAATGACAAGGATAATACTAATATCAACATACTCACCAGTTTTATTGATGACTGCACTGAGCGCAAAACTGCTACCAATGAGATAGAAGCTGTTGGAGTAAGGTTTGTTGATCAGCAGATCTTGGAAGAAGTAAATCATGCTGATGCTATCATTTCATCTGAAAAGGTAAAACTTGTAAAAGGGAAATACATACCTAGTGTTTTTTTTGTGGGATCAAAGCTCTTGTGCATTATCAATCCTTAATATTCGTTCAATTTATATAAATGTTTTTGCATTTTATTTAAGTTTTGAATGTTTAAAAATATTTTCTATAAAAGTCCACTTGTCCGTCTGTCCTCCATGTAGCTAGGCTGTTATAATAAAATAGGCGTCACACTTTATTTCACATATTTTTAGTAGTTAAAACAAAGTAAATTATAGGAATGGGTATTAAAAAAAACGTGGATAATATGACAGGTGAAAAATAGTCGTAAATTGAGGTTTTTTGTCAATGAGAGTTAAAGAATTATTGAATCAGAATGATGGTGCTCCCTAAAAAGGCCTTGATGAGTAGTTTTAGGAACTTTTGTCCGTTTCAAAATATCTCATTCCTAGCCTTAGAAATGACCAAAAAAACTTCTTTGTTAATTGAGAATTGTCCAATTTGTAGAGGTTTTTGAGATTTTCTAAGGCTAGGAACGAGATTTTTTTAAACGGTCAAAAGTTCCTGATTCTACTCCTCAATGCCTTTCCTGGGAGCACCATGAAGCCATAGTTCTGATTCAATAAATTTTCGACACTCATTTACAAATAGCTATACAATTGAACGTCTGGTCGTCAGCGGTTTTAAGACTTAGGATAAATTTTAAATCATCCAGAGGTGTATTATACTCATAAAAATCGTTTGCAGATCCCCGCTTTGGTCTCAGAAAAAAAATGTTCAAATTCGACCCACCCTAGTATAGGTGGGATCTATAGTTTATTCAGCTACGAGTTCCACTTTATTAGAGTACATGCTAGTCTGGTGTAAGATCCAATTAATAAGTTTGTTATTTTGTTTGAAGAGGTATAAAATAACTTGGCGTTCTCCTCTTGTTTGTTTCAATTTTGAAAATTTATGTTTATGTTTCATATTTGGTTTATCGACTACCTAAAAAGTTAGGTTTCACAATGGTTTTATATAAAAACTTTGAAAAGTAAATCATTTTTGGTGCAATATCTTCAAATGTTTTGATGAGTTCAAACTGTTTATATTTTGATTAAATTCAAAAAGATATTGCATCAACAAAAAAAAGATTTACATTTCAAAGTTTTTTTCATATAAAACCATGGTAAAAAGTTGATAAACCAAATAATAAACATAAACCTAGTATATTCACTAAAAAATACTATGGATCAATGCTGGAAGGTGCTTAGAATCACTTGCTCTCGTTCGTGGATAGTTCCCTTTTTAAACAAAATTTTAAAATTTAGAACCCTAGAGACAAAACCAATCAACGTGCAGTGGAAGTAAAAAAATCTACGGAAGAAAAAAATATAATTTTGGAGGAAAACGAAGTGGATGATTTTCCTGTCGAAGATATTAAAAAAGAGAAGTCAGAAAATGTTCCAAATGAAGAAAAAGATGCCACTGAGCACTCAAATGATGATCATTATATGGTTGAAATTAAGAGAGATATCCATGATGAAATTATAAATGATGTGAAGCCATTGGCTGCTGTAGGCAACAAGTCTGGTATTGCAGGAGCAAATGCTAATGATGTTCATGATGACAACGCCAATGTAAATCAAGACTTAAATGAGAATCAAGCTAATCTTGCAAATAAAGATTATAATGCCACTGAAGAAACAGCGCAAAAAGTAAATACTGAAAATCTCAACTCTCAAGCTCATGATAACCAAGGAACACTCAAATATTTTTTTCATCAAAATATTTTTACAAAAATCGACTTTACTAAAATGTTGATTTTAATCCCCCACCTAGGGTTGGCAATCGGGAATTCGCCCAATTTTTAGCCAATTTTGAAATCCGAATCTGAATCCGGAAACCGTTTTTTAATAGGTAGCGGGTTCGGATTTTTTAATAGGTAGGCTAAAATTAGCATCTTGAGTTTTTTCTTTCAACTCCGCCTTTTTGAAGGCAAAGATTATCATCATTATATACAATATCTTTTAAAATCTGGTTCGATTCTCGGAAGTGAATTATAGAGAACACCAAGAACATTAATTTTTAGGACATATGAAGCACTTAAATTTTTTAATTTAAAAAAGGCCTTTCCAAATGCTAGAATACAGAATCTGAATCTGGAATCTGCCAAAAATAAGAATCGGAATCCGCGGGAATCCGTCTTTTTTTTTGGACGTATTCTTGTTAGAATCCGAATCCGGTCCAAAAATTTGACAGATTGCCAGCTTTTCAAACGATAATTGAGTGTCAATTTGAATAGAAACCGAAAACGAAGACTTTTACTTTTATCTACCTAAAGATAAAATCATCAAGAAGAGTTCAAAGATTACAGAAAACAAGTCTGATGAAACTGCGTCAAATGATAACTCAGAGAATACTGTAACTAAGTCGAATGATATCTCAAAGGATGGAAATAAACCAAATCTTACCCCCACCAAGAAGGATAATAGTCAAGGAATGGAAGATGCGGCAGCAGGAACAGATATTAAGATAAAAACCGCTGTTAGAACAATGTTGAGTTAAAATAAGACAACTCATATCTGACTTTAACAAAATATTTGTTTCAATAAAAAAGGGATTTTAATATAAAAATTCTAGGTACCAAGGTATGAATTCGTACAATTCAATAAAAAGCAGATTCGAACTCGCTACCCTTACAAAAATCAATATTTTGTTGGATGTCAAAAAAGATAAGTGTGGAATATACTGCCTTCAACGGTTTATTTTTCATCATTTCTGTAAGTTATTTTAAATATCTAATTAAACTAATACTTAAAATCAAAGTTATCTACCCTAATAATATCACAATAAATACAATTTTAATGATTTTTTCTCACAATTTTTTTTTATCTGCTAATGTAAAAAAGTAGACTCAAATGATCTGGACAAACTAACTAAAACTGAAGAAAATGATCATAACGAAAATATCGACAGCGAAAACGTTGCTACTGATGATGAGCTTAAGTTCTCAAATCTGGATTCTGAGTTCAAGTACATTTTATCAAAGGTTAACTCTGAAGAGGTAAATTTTTATAAGTAATTTATTTCATTGGTTATAGGTATGTTTTACTAAAAACGGCTAAAGGGCTGGCCATGTTCGTACTAATAAATTAGATTTATTAAACTATGCCTACAAATAATCTGGAAGTCAAGATCTACAAAACTAAAATAGCAGATTGCTTACAGTACAAGTAAACGCATGGATTCTAAATTTGCCTTTCGTATATCCAAATTCAAATGTAAAAAGATAGCTTTTTCTTTTTGATGTAAGGGGGGGGGGAGTTTTAACACTTTGCGTAAACCTCCAGGTTCAGGAGCTGCAGGCCTCCAGGTGGTCTCTGTACAGGTATAAATAAGAAATAAAATATTTTTTTAAGAGATAGAGGCCAGCTTATAAAAAATATATGCTTCTTTTTTCTTCAAATATGTAAATAACATTAAAAAAAAAATGCAAATTTTGTTCTTTAAGTTAACCTCTAAATCTTTTTTTAAAAAAATTTATTTTTTACCTGTCCAGAGACCAATTGTAGGCCTGCAGCTCCTAAACCAGTATGCCTATCCAAAAAATCTGAAAAATTGTGAAAATTCATCATATAAGAATGATTTTATCTTTAATAACCTATCCTCTCAGTCCAAAGATAAAGCCTATACACCAGGTTTACGCAAATGTGTCAAAATATACCCCCCTCCCCCTTACAAACTAAAACAAATCACTTTATTGTCAGTACCACAGAAATAGCAATCTAACAATAATATTCAAAAATAAAAACATATTTTAGTTCAAGCTTATTTATCCCTTTTTGCTAGAGTAAAAGATTCGATTATTTTAAAGCACTCATTGGAATAAAAAATAAGTGTACCTAGTAAAAAAAAGTAGCTGAATTTGTAAACTGACGGACCATATTTATAAAGACGCCTCCATTGTTTGGTAGGGTTGTCAATCCGAATCCGGAATCCGCTCAATTTTTGGCCAATTTTGGAATCCAGAATCCGAATCCGGAATCCGTTTTTTAATAGCGGATTCGGATTCTTAATTGTTAGGATAAAATTAGCGTCTTGAGTTTTTTCTTTCGACCCCTCCCCCCCTCCCCCCCTCTTTGAAGGCAAAGATCCCCCCCCCCCCCATCTCTCCCAACCCACCTACACCACCAAGAAATAGGAGAAAAGCTTCTGTGAAAATATGAATAAACGCAGCTTTAGATTCTTCCCAGTACCCGGTATAATTTAATCCCTTATTTTTTTTTTAAAGCCTTTTAAAATATTGCTAGAATCCGGAATCCGTGAAAAAAATAAGAATCGGTTTTATTTTTGGACGGAATCTTGTCAGAATCCGAATCCAGTCCTAAAATTAGACGGATTGCCAACCCTAATTTCTAGGAATCCTCAAAGCTTATGAAGAAAATTCTGCTTATTAGTGTCTCAAATACACTATTTATAAGGTAATTTTTTTAACTAAGATAATTACATCCATAAAAATAATGCATGTCAAAAATATGAAAATGTGATTTAAAAGAAACAATACGAGAAAACGTAGTGATCTTTTTTTTTGGTGAAAATTAAAGAGAGGCTTTGCTGCATGAATTTCAACATATCTATAATACAAAGTAGAACGATGTCTGTCTGTCGATAGTGGGGTCGACTAACCACCCTCCCCCCCCCCAAAAAAAAAAAAAAAAGTTTAATTTTTTTTTTTAAATCTTAATTAAATACGAAAAATTAGTTTGATCAAACCTCTTAGGTCAAAGCCCCTGGAGGCTAGGGGCGAAGCCGCTATTATTATTAAATAAGTTTTGTTACGATGTCACAAATAGTTAATGTTGCAAAATATTTATTTCGGAATTTTAAAATCCTTTTTATCTTATAAAGATTTAAGAGGCGATTTATTGTTACCTTGACTTAAGTAAAGTATTTGACGTGAATTAATCAAATTAAAACGTCGTCAGGTCTACCAAGGGAGGGAGAGGACATTGGACTGTAAAAACTTTGGGTACTTCTATTGATTAGTGTATAAACTTTTCAACAATTTACGTGTTGATTTCTCCTAGACTCCTGGTAAGGTGTAGTTTTGGTTAAACCTTCCCTGAACCTACAAAAAGCTTCAACTTAAACTAGATCCATATTGGTCTAGGAGTTAGCCAGATTTTAAGCTTAAGACAGACAGACAAACAATTTGTTACTTTTATATATATCTTAACGTTGACGACAAACGTATTTTAACAACTTAATCAACGCGGATTTATACTGTTTTTATTTAGAGGATTTTTATCTGAAAGACATTACCACGAAGCAGCCAGTATTGGTCGCGCCAACATCAGGTCAGTTTTCATATTTTAATAACAAAAGAAAAATTATCGAAACAAAACTTTAAGGACAAGAATATTGAATGAAATTTTCCAATCTTATGGCAAAGTATAAATGTGTGTGTATGTTGTCCGCTAAGATCTCTTTAACAGCTCTTTAGATCGTTCAACATTTTCTATGCATGTTTAGTTGTTGTCTAGGATAGGTTTTAGGCTATTTGGTTGGAAGGTAAGTTAGCCACCCCATTTACAAATATGGCCGAAATGATGAAATATTCCTTTCCACGATTTTTACAACAACAATAAATGGGGTATACTTTCCACCTAAGGCGAAATTAAAGCACTATCTAACATACACGTCAAAGCTAAATTAGTTTCTTTGGTCACAGAAATTGTACTACAATTAAAGTTTCGCATTATAACTTCTGATTTATTTTCTTATAACAGTGTCTTTTCTTTTACTAATAGTAGAAATAGAATAAGCCCCTACTGATAGGACAATCATATATTTCACATTTTTTACTTATCAATATTAAAATGAAAAAAAATGTTTTATAGAGTTCTGAGAAAACCTGACACAAACGATACCAATTTATCAACCATTTTAGAAGGTACCATATGAATTATTTTTGTTTTTTTAACGAAGATATGGACATTTGGACGATAACTAATTGTTTAATCCGATCGGATTAATCTTAATCGTTACATTTTAGGCGTTAAACTCTCGGTCTTTCTCTCTTTTTTCTTTCATTACTTCCACATCATACAGCTTCGCCACTAATGAACTTGATTGTTCCTTTTTTAAAATAAATATTTTCTTCTAGTAATCAATAGGTATAGAATATACGTGGCTATAAAGACATGGAAAAATTTGTCGTCAATTTAGATTGCTAACTTGGACCTCATTTATTAGTCAATCCGTTCATCCAGTAGGAGGGGAGGAGAGTTAGGATGGGTGGTCATTTTAGCAAGCTGCTGCGAGTATTATTTTATTTCAGTACATAAAATCTGGTGCAACATCCATGTAATAATATATTTATTATTCCAGGAGCTTTTGAGGCTATAGAGAAGAGGTTTCTCAAAGATTTTATTCTTGTTTTCTACACTGATGAGGTAAGTGTTGAGACTCAGAGATAGGTTAATGGATAATAAATATATATCCCGTAAAGTTTTATACACAAAATTTTATGTTTATGTTGAAGTTATGATTTTTTAAGAATAGTGTTATATTAAAAATCAGGTATATTTGCTCTTTAGTCGGAAAAAAAGCCTTTGCGGAGATTTTATTTATTTAAGTAAAATTTAAAGTTAATTCATGTTTTATCGTTAATGTCCAAAACGGTTAACTTCTTTAACCTGTGTTCTTATTCTCTTATTTGTAATTTCAACCTTCTTTGCTTTATTGTAAATTTCTTTTTCTAGGAGGATCCTCTGGAATCAGTTCATGAATTCTATAAATTCAGCTTCCGGTAAGTTGGTTAATTTTTATTCCGTTAAAGAAACTAGTTGGGATGTTAACCTTCTTATAGGTCCTGGAAAAGTTTATCACTTTTTTTGGGGAAGAGTACAATATACCTGAACCCTCCCGGAAGAAATTGTAGCTGTGAAAAAATCTCTCCCTCTTAAAAAAAATCATTTAAAAACAATTTTCCATAACTCAAGTTACAATAGGGTCCTAGTTACCAATCCTATTTTATAAAGTAGTAAGTTTATTTTGTCTGAAGCTTAAGATTTTAAGAACTGCTGAACTGATTAAGTTCTCCACTCTAGGGAAGCTTCACATAGGTCAATGAATGGTGATTTTATGGTTTTAATCTTTATTTCTTGTTTTTTTTTAAGTTTTTCGTTGTTGGGACCATTATTTTTTTTTAAAGCGAAGCTTTTCCATAAATAGAAACGTTTTTACTATTTACACTCAATTATCTTTATGTAATTTATTGTGCTAGTTTCTGTGCATATTTTGTTAAACCAACTGTACTTCGCTGTAAAATATTTTTTTATTCAGACAAATAAACTAGGTATACTTTTGCTGACTAATTTATTTTGTTTTGCTTAGATATCATGGAAAGGATAAGTATATCAGTATAAAGGTAAACTTAAATAAAAGAATTTTAACATTACAGACGGACAGACTTTTTAAGTGCAGTTTACGGTAAAATGTTCCTGGTAACGAATATCAACAAAAATATGTGAACTTTAAAGTTTTAAACGGTGGAACGTATGCTCGCACAAAATTTTTACCAGGCGTACAAATGATCTGGAATAGTTATTAGTAGCCTTTAAAATTCATGGATTTTTAGTATTCGTTACCTGGAACATTTTACCATGTACTGCGTACGTGACCTGCATCTTTTTATTACAAGAAAAACAAACCGTTTATCTAAGTACGTTTGAGGGTTGGTCTGAAGCATAGAAATGATTTATTAAAAGCTTGGACGTTTTTGCGTTTAATTCTGTACAGAAATTGGTACATATTGTTGTTAAGCCGAGTCACCTTAACTTAAGAATAGTATTTGATTTAAAGAAAAAAATATTTTAAAAAAACCGTATGGTTCTAAAATCGGCGGAGTTGAGAATAAAAAAGGCCGAAAACAGGTATAAATGTAAAAAGTAGCAATTTAAAAAAAAACTTCTGTTTGATTTTAGTTTAATACAAACAATATCATTATTAATACCTATATGGAAACCAATATTGTTTTGTAGACGCAGGATCTAGAATCCCGAGTAGTGTACAAGCTGGAACATTTTATATGCAGGCTAAACTCTTCTCTGGAACAGCTTGGACCTCTTCCTGATCAGGTATAGATTGATGAAAAATAAATAAATCTTTACTTATTACATCCAAAGACTCATATATATATTAGTGAAGCAACTTTATTTATAATCAAGTCTTAAGAATTCCGAGTATGTCCTTAAACAGTATCATGTATGTTATCACTTTTGCAACAAATTTAAATACAATTTTGCTTTGACTTTAAAAATTGTATTCTGCTTATTATGTTGTGAGTGTTATTGTTCGTTTGCTCTACCGTCTAATTTTAGAAGTTTGCTTTTATTAATATTGTCATCATTGTTTAAGATAGACATATAGTCTTTGTCTCTTATATTTGTACTAGCGGCTACGCCCCTAGAGGCCTCTAGTGGCACTTTAAATGTTTGGTTCATTTTAAAAATTATACGATACCTATCTATGTTGCGTTCAAGTCTCTGCGTGAAAAAAATTTAGATTTTTTGTGATTTCTCTTGGGAGGGTGGTGGTACCCTCCTCCAAAATAGTTATAAACCTTATGAGAAGCTATGAGAAGCTTCACTGTAAAGGAGTACAATATCGGTTTAGCGGTTACCGAGATCCTTTGGGACAGACAAAAAACGCTTACTACTTTATATAAAAAGATTTCTCGTATTTATTCGAAACCAATTGATATTCAGTGGATTAGAACCGGTTCTCAGCCATACTGAAAAATTTTGTATAGCATCGTATTAAATCCAGTTTTCTACGAGTATAAAAATGTACAATCATATTCATAAAATTAAAACCACTTTCGACATCTTGAGGCTAAAAAACCTGTTTTTTTATCTTATAATTATGAATTTTTATATCTGCGGAAAGCTGTTTATAATACGATGATATAAATAACTATTATAGTGTTACATGAAAGCTATGTTGACGTATCATCCCTGTACTCCAGATCATTATGACCCTCCAAGCTTCCAGCCTTCTTTCATACAGGTAAACACTTAAAAGAGATAGGATAATTGATTATAAAAGAATCACTTTACAGTCTTTTGTGAAGGGGGGGGGGGAAGGTTGGAATAGAACAATATACAGTGTGTTTTTTTTATGAGAACTTTGGTTTTAGCGCATTTTCTATGTTCAAATCTTCTACCTTTTGCAAGAATGGCTACAAAATGTTGAGATATAGAGCTAAAAATTAATACAGATACTATTGGAGACATTTACTAGAATATATCAAAGTTTGAAGGCCATATCTCAATCAGGGAGGGAGTACTGGCCCCCAAAGTCAACTACTGAAAATCCAATTTTTTTCTTGAAGAAGATTTGAGCTTAAGAAAAATGCGCTAAACCCATTTTTAGATGTTGTCACCTAAGTTTTGAATTTTAGATTTTTCTGCACTTTTTAATAAAAAAAACTGAATTTTTTTTTAATGTTCCATTAATTGCATTAAAAAACGAAGAAAATAAGCCATTAATCAATAAATTCTGATAACTATTAGTGGGGTAAAATTGCTTTCAAAAAAGTTCTCTTAAAAAAACACACTGTAATATGATTTTTAAAAATTTCCTTCCTCTGTCCACAATCTACAATATATGATTTTGATTTACCAAAGATTGTTTATTATAATTTATCTTCCATTATACTATCCCTGTATTGAGTATTCCTGAGAAAACATGACCAGCGTCAGCCACAATCCGTCACTTTTTTCAGAAATTCGCGAATATGCCAATTATCAAGCTTTCCATAATAGCCAAAAACCCCTGAAAATTTCTAGGCTAGTCTAGACTTAAGAAACACCGAGTCTAAAATTTTTAGGTTGGAACATCGAAACCCACTAGGTATGCAGTATTCACCCATTTATTATCAGTTATGAATGTAATGTATGTAAAGCAACATTATGGTTGGACAACAAATAACTTTTAAATTTTAGGATTTTTTGGTGGAAGATAATGAGATTGAGCTGTCTGGCCCAACAACCATGCATCATGGTCTTACTGTAAGTGTTTCATTACAATAAATGATCTCAGTTTAGAACATCCTATTTTTAACAAAAAACTTATTTGTTATAAAAAATAATTTTGGTTACTTAAATAAATAAATTGATTATGTTCATCGTGATTAGGGATGTTCATTAAATTATCGTCCATTGTCTTATCCCTTAAAATGCTTGAAATATAATTCAAGTGCTTGATCTATGTTGTTTTGTCTGTGTCTTTTTACCGCCAGTTTTATTTATGATTTTTTGATCTACGTTTCTGCAGACACTTCTATGTTAAAAAAAAACCTGTATAAAATGAGAACTGTTTTTTAGGCCGGCTGGAATCCTCAATCTAAAATCAGGTATTCATTTTATAGAGAAAATATTTGTATATCAATGTTTGACATCAAAACGTTTTTTTGAGGGAGGTGGAGGGGGGGATTTGATTGAGTTGTCTAAAATTCGCCTAATTTATCGAAGTATATTCTTTGAACTGGTGCGAAGCAGCAAATTTTTTTTTTCGTTTCCGATATATTGGGTGGTTGATATCCTATCCCATCCATAACGTCCTTTATTTTAATACAATTTTGATTCCAAACAAATATACAAGAAAACGTATTTATGATGTCTAAAAGTAGCGCAGAAATATTACCCATATAACAGATAGATAGCCCATAAAGTTATGTATGTTTTTTTAAAGTTTTTGATAGATACTCTTACATTAATTAATGTAAGTTACAGTTCTAAGGAGACTTTGTTCTGCGCCCCTATCGTCTAGCAGAGGGAAGGAAAATAGCTAAAATCCATTCAAATATTTAAAATCTAAAGATGCAATTCCTAAAACCATAATGGGACTTTTAAAATGGAGAATTAACTTGGTGTTCCGGTGGTTAGCGCGATATTAACTGACAAACAAAAAATACCTTAATACTTTATTTAATGCCAAGTTTTCTTTAAAATAAAAATATTACAATTATGTAGATCTGGAAATGTGACAATGGCCGAGGAAGGTGCAGACGCTTTCTTCACTAATGGAGAGTATAAGTTGGTAATAGTTATTTATTGCATCGTAATATAGACAGCTTTCCGCGGATATGAAGATAAAAAAATATAAGATTAAGCCCTGAGTGGTCGAAGGCCCGGGCTAACAAAACTGGTATTAATTTTATGATTTTTATTTTAATATTGGTGGAAAATTGACTCTGATTCGATGCTATTTATGATTTTTTGGTGTGGCTAAGAACCGGTTTTAATCCATCGGATATTAATCGGTTTCAAATCCCCAGAGGAAAAAATAAGTCGAATTTTAATTATAAATTTCCACTGTCAATATATCATTATCCACGTATTCTATATCCATTATTTACAAAGAAACAAAACATTTTTTTAAATTTAGTGTGTGGTCGAAAACTTGGAGGACTTTAGTTATGAAGGTATGAACTCATAATATTTAGTATCGAAGCTACTCAAATCTTGTCTGTCGGTCAGTCCCAAAATCTATGGGCAATATGTGATTTTCTCGGCTGCCATTTAGGATTTAACATTACCTTTACAAAAGCAAAAGGAATCAGAATAAGCAGGAACCAAAGCCCGTTATAACAAAAAGATCTCGCTCCTAGCATAAGAAAATCTCGTAAAAACTTCCAAAAATTTGCTGATTCCTCCCCCCGCCACAAAAAAACACACACATAAAAAGGTGATTCAGATTTTCAGTCATTGTGTGTTTTTCACAAGATGGCATAATAAATGCAACTGCACTACTTAACTATTTTAAAAAAAGCAATTTCATAGTTACAAACATACTGAAAGAAACTAACCTCTAAAGAAAAATGAAATTATGAAACTTTCAGAGGAAATGCAAGGAGAATCTGATTTTGCTGGCGAATCTGAGAACCAGGTTAATAGGGGGAAGTTCAAAATAGGCTTATAAGCAGGGTAGGAAGAAAATGGGGGGGGGGGGGTTGTGACTGGAAAAAATGCATCAACGAATTCCGTTGCGTTTTTCAAATGTATGTTTACTTTTTATTAAAAAACTAATCTTTAAAATTTGTTAAAAGGAATTAGGTAGAGAAGGTTAAAAAAGATAATAGAATAAGAAATTTTCTCTTCACTTTCTCCCCCCACCCTCCCTAATCCAAAAAGGGGTAATTTGATGATCATAATCGATTGCTGAAAGAAAAGTTTCTCGTTCGTTGTCGCTGTTTTTAAATCCTCGACCGTGACTCAACACGTAGCGCATCCACTCGTCGTCGAGGAGGTGATTGGTTTGAATCTCGGCTTAGCACCGCGTTCTTAATAAGGACGTTAAAAATGGTTCCTATTGCTGCTATGTCAGGTACGGCCATAATGCTTTGGCCAAAAACAGGCGCAACTCATTACAAAGCACGGTTAGGACTTCCATACCAAGGTCGTGCAATCAATGTTCGTTTTCTGGTATGCTGGGTTGGTCTGGCACGAAATTCGAATCGGGCGGGCGGTTTTAGGTCGCCCTTTATCGCTCCTTTTGGGCAGATTTGGGCACCCCCGTTTTGGGGAGGATGAAAAAAAGGGGAGGGGGTGAAAAAGAGGAGGGCGGGTCTATTTTTTTGGTGATATTATATAAGAAGTAAGCCTTTTTCTTGTGTCTTGAGAAGGATTTTGATAACCGCTGAACCGATATGGTTCTCCTTTCCTGTGCAGGATCTTGCTAAACACTGAACCGATATGGTTCTCCTTTACAGTGAAGCTTCTTACAGGTCCTGAGGTGGTCTTAGGCTAGATTGAAGAAAATTATGGAACGTCAGCTAATCATGATCTTAGCAGCAGACGAACTCCATAGACAAAATATAATTGCATCGGAAATATATTAACATAGACAAATTATTGTTGTTATATAATAAACATTTCATATTTTCATTTCTTTTCTTTGTAAGTCCAATGGTCCATATAATAGGAACTGTTATACATTGATTAGATACTATATAAATTGACCTATAAGTGTTTTCTGTAAGTAAAAATATGCGCTTTACGACATTTGCATAAAGGGGTGTCCAAAACAACTTTTGGGCGGCCAAAACCTGCCTAGAACCCTTTTGGGCAATCGGGCGGCCTGTTACTTAACCTAATACTCCGAGTGTTTGTTCGGAAAAGAAGATAATTGGCTCCCCTTAGTTATCCAGGGTTGTTGGACCTAAAGTCAGAGCAGCGTTAGAGTCAGCAACCTAGCTCGAATTAAGTAATTGTCGCGTTTCTGTATAATTTTTTTAAAGGAATGCAATGAAGAGAAAATAAAGAAAAGACTGGAATTATTTTCTGCTTACTCACCACTGGACATGAACAAAGTGAACAGAGAGTTACAGCTGGATCTTGACGATATGGTTAATGATGAAGCTCTAGCAGATACTGTTGATGAGTCTCTTAGTGCTACTCTGGATTATGATGACATTGAGGATGCTGATATCAGTCAACAGGAAATTAAATATACAGTAAATATATTAAGAGTTAATTTTGCTATGTAGAGTTTAGTAGAAGCACATTATTTTTCGACATGAGATCTTCTATGTGTGTTCTTCCACTTGTCTGTTATGCTGCCTTCTATTCGGTTCTCTTTGTTCAGTAGGGCAAATAAAAAAAATAATTACCTATGTAAAGCCCTTTTGTTAAGTTCTATGTAGCAAAATTAGGGTTTTTTAGAAAAGGATTTTATTTGTCTCTCAAATGCTCTTAAAGGTCAAATTGCCTTAAAATAAATCCGTTAACTATATTTAGGGAGGGAGAGGACATTGGACTTTAAACACCAGTTAAGTTTTGTAATGAAGTTATCTTTTTAGTTTGTTTAGGTTACTTTTATTAAATTTTTAATTATTGGTTCATTAGGTAATTATCAGTGTACAAACGTTTAAACCAATAATTTCAATGTATAGAAGGGTTAATTTATATTATATTATTGAGGATCTACATCAATTTATCGTTCATTGTCTTATCCCTTTTGATCCCTGATGTATATTTTGTTGCTTTATCAGGATATCATGTCAGATATTATCAACAACTATGTAAGGAATCAGGTAATTGTTAACTTAGTGAAAGTCCTGTTCGGGGATTTCTATAACAATTAGGTGGTACTACTTACCAAAATCAATTTGAATTTGTAACAACAAAGTTCTTTAAATTATTTATACTAAGATTGTGGCTACGCCTCTAGGGGTGATTTATGTTTGAATCATGACGGTATCCTTCCTCAAATAGTTTTTAAATTAAATCATTTTTCTCATAATTTTGTTACTTTAATAATAAAAACTCTGTCACTATTTAATTGTTAATATTTGGTTGACGATTAAACATCATATGTGTTTTTATTTAATTTAGGCTCCAAGAGATAGCACAGATGAAACATCCAGCAGATCAAGTGGTAAAGACTAAATTTATCATTTGCATGTTGTTTATGGCTTTTAGAATAACATTTGGTTGAATTCCGTAAAAATGGATTATTCCTCTGGAATGATTACTATTTTTCAAAATATTTTTCTTATTTTTAGACTTTTCAAAGAGCTTTTTTATAACTTTTTTTAGTGAAATAGGTAGGTAAAAATATAAAGTAAAATAAAATGACTTAGCGGTTTGAAGGGCAAGGGATCAAAAGCATCAAAATAGCTTTAAAAACTATATTATAAAAATATAAAAAATTGACTAATACCAACCTGAGACTTCCTTAAAATTGAAAACACCAACTGTTCAGTAGTAATATAGGAGAACAATATCGGTTCAGCGGATAGCTAGAACCTTCGCTACAGACAAAATAAAGCTTACTACCGTATAGATTAGCCCTTTTTTTAGGGACTTGTGATACTCTGGATCTAGAGGAGGAAAAAAGGTTTTTGCTGGATCCAAGAATTACTAATGCGAAAGGAAAATAATACAATTTTTACCTTTTTAAAATATTACTTAAGCAAAAGCATTATATTCGAAGTCTTGATTCGAAAATATTAGAGAACATAGATTTCTGCTTTTCCATAGTTGTTAAATATTTTCTATAATGATTGAGGATAGGTCCTTTCATTCGTAAAGGATAGCTCTTATGGTTAATGTGCATTTCAAAACTGTTTTGACTGAATAAATAACTTATTTACAAAGTAATCTAAGCGTTTTCTAGATAAAAAAAAAACATACAAACATATAAAGGGATGCACAACTTTTTAAAACACGCTTTGTATGTTAAAGAATTGTATTGATCTAAATTTTGTAGCCCCATCCAAGTGTATGCCTGTCATAGAGATCATTAAACCTACTGAGAATAATGATTTTGGTGACACCAACAATGATGATGACAATAATATGGAAAACATCTTTACTTCCATTGAAATTACTGCTACTACTGAGAATAATGATGACATTAGTATAGATAAGTTATATCCTTCAATTGAGATCACTCCTATGACTGAAAATACTGTCTCAGGTAAATTCAATTTTTGGACCGGATTCGGAAATAAAACGGATTCCCCGCAGATTCCAGATTCTTGTTTTTTTTTGACGGATTCCGGATTCTAGCAATATTTTAAAAGGCTTTTTTAAAAAGTAAATTAGGGGAATAAATTTTACCGGGAATTTATTTCAATTTTTCCCCTTTCCTTGGGAAAAAATAAAAAAATATGTGGTGGAAGAGGTGTAAAAAAATGAGTAAAATAAGGAGTAATGAAACATTTTCTTGGGGAAAAAATTAATCTTGTGCAGAATATACACACCAGGACTCAGTTTCTTGTTCTTTGTTTTGTCATTATTAACTTAATGCTTCGCTACTTATTGTCCTTAATTCAGAAGTAGGTTGTGGTGCTATGATTAAAGAAGTAGAAGATGAGATAATCGGGGATGATAATGAAAGTGTCAATGAAGGCATGGAATATTATTACAGTTGGAAATATATTATTTATGACTTTTATTTTTGTATCTTGGCTTTTATTTCAGCAGAATAGTAATTTTCATAGCTTGTAAGTTTTGGAAAATAATCCTATATTTGTTCATATGTTCATGAACGAACAGTTAATTTTTCATTTAAAAAAATGCATCAGTTTTCATTTAAACTAATCTTGTACTCTCTATCCTTCTTTCGCTCAATGTATGTTTGTCTAGCATACCATTTAAACAGCCATGTTAATAATGGACGTAATCGTCCTTAATGATTTTTTCGATTAATTTATAATTCGATCTTTATGAAGTGCTCATAGTACCTAATAAATAACGACATACAATATAAATGACCAACGATAGGACAGTATACATTGTATTGTAATTGACTTAGCGTAAAATGTACTGACCTATCATTGGTAATTTGTATTTTAAGACGTCAATTTATATAGGCACTATTAGCTGATCATCTATATGTAAATTATGATTTTTTAAACATCGTTACTAATCCATGAGTCCAGGTTGTATCCCATCAGCGGAGGGTGATATTCTCTCGGAGTTTGATTCTGATAATACGTGCAACAAGGGTTAGTTTGCATATTTATGGGGGGGGGGGGGGGGAGTGAAGTCTTTAAATTTTAGTAGGTATGAAGTTAAAGTTATTTATTTTTACTTTTTCTATTTTGATGATAATAACATTTTTATCTAAGTTTGACAGATGGCCTTGTTTGAAAATGGCATAATTGGCGGGGGTTTTTAATTTAGAAAGTTGAGGGTACAAGAATTATTTTTTATATATTGATGATCCTTTATCTACCATTGTTCATTAGGTACTGACTTTTAATTAAGTTTTTAATTATCTTTTATAAATATATGATAAGGCAGCGTCTAGCAGATATTCTTCAGCAGTGGATATCAACAAAAAAGATGATAGCAAATTTCGCTTCTGTTTGCTTCTATTGGCTATAATCGTTTTTATTTTCTATTAAATATTACAATTTTAATAGAAGGCGATTTCAAGAATCCGCAAGAGTTAGGAATTCAACCTGTGAGAAAGAGGAAATCTATGGAGGGTGCCTCACCCCCAGGTACGAACACAGTAATAGTGTCTAACTGATTATGTTGTAACAAAAAAAGATTAGCCAATGAGAGGCCGTTATTGACCAATGGTAAAATTTATAGTATCCTCTCATTGGCTAATTTTTTTGTTACGTCATAATCAGTCAGACACTATTACTGTGTTTCCCAGGTACCCTAGAGAAATATCGAGTGCTTTCCGACAAAGTGTCTGTCAAGCCTATAGTCATTTATCGCATCGTATAATATATAAAAATATAAATTTTGTTTTGCTGGCTCTGAGATGCCGAAGGTATAGGCTAAAAAATTTGGCTTTAACCTTATGATTACACATATATATATTAGTAGAAAATTGAATGTAATAGAATACTATATATGATTTTTCAGCGTGGCCTAAATCCGGTTCTAATCCAGTGAATATCAAGGACCATATTGAGAGCACATCGACATAAATAAAATGTTTGATAATTATAAAAGTGTTTTCCATCCATTAAACAGCCTATCGATCTCTGGCGTCATTTAGACGACATACATAGATATATATTTTACAAAAAGTAAATAAAGGTTTTTGTATGGAAAAATCCCTTTTAAATTTTGACGGAAAATGGGGTCAGATGGACCATCCAGATATTGATGAAAGGGGGAGGTTAGTTGTGCTAAAATTCCGTAAAGGTGTGATTTTTAAGGCTTATAAACAGTAGTAGAACGATAATATTCACTAAATATGTGTATTGTGTATTCCTTATTGAAAAGAACTATACCTAGACAACAACAAAAAATTTAAAAAGTTAACATAAATTTTATCGTTCTACTACTGTTTTCTCACACCTTTAAGGAATTTTAGCCCAACCTACCTCCCCCTTTTACTTATAAAATGTTTATATTTTCAGGCTATAAGAGTAAGAGACAACTGTTTTAAGGATCAGTGGAGCTCAGCTGTAAGCAATCGTCAAAAAAGACCATTTTATCGTGTTTTCAACTTTTTATTAACTTTTGTTTGACTTATTTTTATGAAAAAAAATCTACCTATATAGCATAACGAAAATTATAATTTGAAGTTTTTCAATTTTATGTATAGACCGTTGTTTTAATTTTTGTGGACTACTATGTAACTAACGTGAAATAAATTATTTTTTTTGCATACTGTTTTTATTGCATTTTAAGTATTAAAGTAAGCTACTCTAAAAGTCACTTTTATCAGTACTTTTCGTGTTTTATGATCAAATAAACAAAATAGTTTTCCAAGCCTTCTATGGGATAAGTAGCATAAAATTCATGGAACTACATTTAAAAGTAGAGATGTTAACAGACTGGCCAGAGTGTACGTTTTGTACGTTTTGTACGTTACGCATCGAATCTGTGTACGTTCTGGACGTTATTTTGATATGTGTACGTAACGTATTTTGAAATTTGTATTTTTGTACGTATTACGTTTTTTTTAAAATAATAAGAATCAAATATTAGCAGAAAAGTAATTTGTATGTTTTGTACGAAAACTATAGGTGTATTATATTAAATAAATTCAATATTATCTTAAATTTTCATAGAACAAAAATATGTAGGTAAATTATGCATATATGTTATTAAAACTTACAGTTTAAATTTATGGATTTGAAATATATGTCCTATAGATTTAGTTTAAACTATTGAACAGAAAGAGATATGCAGTTGACTAAATTCAAGTTTAAATGCATTTCATGCAACTACCCCTTTAATAGATTTTACGATAATTTTTTTCAAATTCTTTATATACTTGGGTAAATTTTCCGAGATATCATATGGTGCTCAGTTTAGGATTACGAAGTCTTATTTTTTGGTATCTTCAGTTTTTAAAGAATAAGAATCAAATATAAGTATAAAAGTATTTGTATATTTATTTGTATTTGTACAAAAAGTCTTACAAAAATAGTATATTATCTATAATACAAAGTAGAATGATGTCTGTCCGTCTGCTTGTCCGTCTGTATATCAGAAGCTTAATATCTCAGTAACCACCACTGAACCTATTGGGCTCTACTCTTCATGGAATATAGCTAATAGTCCTGTGATGTTTTTTTTCTTTTTTTTCTTTGGGGGAGGGACACTTAAAGCTTTTTACTTTCTACTAGGATTAGAGGCTTCGCCCCTAGCCTCTAGAGGCTTCGTCCCCTCTTTTATAGAATCGTTTGTTGGAAATTTGTCCAAAAAAAATATAAAAAAAGATTGTGATTATTTTTTTCATTTAGGCTTCGCCCCAGGGTGCGGTGGGGGTTCCTCCACCCCGCTGATTTGCATTAGTTTATAAAAATAAATTGAGGGGTGGTTGATTTTTTTTGGAGGGTGGGTTTCCCACACTCTAAGAAAATAGCCTAAAACTACCACAGGACCAGTAGATATATTCCCTGATGATTAGAACCCAATCTGTTCAGTGGTTACCAAGATCTTAAGCTTTAGACAGACAGGCACTGATTTACTTTGTATTAAAGACTAGTATTTTCTGAGATCTTTAGCAATAGACAAAATAACCCTATATCCTATTATATATTTATCCTATAAATCCTTTTTTTCTGTAACGAAGAATCTCGCTAACTGCTGAACCGACATGATCATTGTGAGGTTGTAGGCTATTTTCTCTGTCTTTCCATATCCCTTCAAGAACCTGTATTCAAAATGGTAGAAAAATAGCCTAAAACCATCTCGGCTCCTGTTTTTTGATTGAATAAGTTCACATTCTACATATTTTCATTGAGATTTGCCTTTTGGTTGGGGTGCTAGAAGATCTATTCCTAGATTTTCTTTTTTTCATGGTTTTCTCGACTTCTATTCAAGTGTGTGTCTGTGTGTGTATCTGTGTGTGTGTCTGTACCGAAGGATCTCGCTAACCGCTGAACCGATCGGGTTCTCCGTAACAGGGTAGCTTCTCATAGGTCCAGGGAAGGTTTATAACTATTTTGGGGGAGGGTACCACCACCCTCCCAAGAGAAATCACAATAAAATCAAAAATAATAAATATTTCCGCCGCATAGTGTCGCTAGCATTGTCGCAATACGTACGTAGTCTCGCTTCGTAGACGCATGAATTTAACAATTGAAAACATAGACAAGTTATTTCTTAAATTAGATATTTAAAATAAAAAAAACATTTAAAGGCCACTAGAGGCCTCTAGGGGCGTAGCCGCTAGTAGTTTATATAGTTCCCAGATTTCCATTCATAACTTTTGAGCTTCGCTACTTAAGGATGTTGTCATCCTTGTTTTTTACTTTTTATTTTTAAATAAAAAAAATGAGTTTTAAATTCAACTACCCCCCCCCCCCCTAATCAAGTTCCTCTAGAGGCCTCTAAGGGCGTAGTCGCTGGTCCTTATAATAGGATATACTTTGTACATAATAACAGGATGTCTGTTTGTTTGTACCAAAGAATCTCGCTAACCACGGAACCGATATGGTTCTCCTTAACAGGATAGCTTCTCGTATGTTTTTGGAAGTTTTATAACTATTTTGGGGAAGAGTGTCACCATCCACCCTCCCAAGAGAAATTGACTTTAGAAAAAAAACTACCTCCTCCCCCCAAAAATGAATTTTAATTGCTCACTGATTTTAAGTTAATTTTTTTCCAGATGTCTATAAATAACTTTTGAGCTTCGCTACTTATGTATGTTGTCATCCATGTTTTTTTTATTGAATTCAACTCTCCCCTCCTCAAGTGCCCCTAGAGGCCTTTAGGAGCGTAGACGCTAGTTTTTTTAAATAGAGTAAGAGGATATCTTGTGTCTGTCAGTTCGCTATGGTTCTCCTTTACAGGTAGCTGCTAGTAGACTTAAATGTATTGATAATAGGTAACTAGGAAATTATTTAACTTATTTTTATTAGGAATGTACGTTTTTGTACGTTTTTTTACTTTTTTTTATGTACGTAACGTATTTTTTTGGTGTACGTTATGTACGTTTTTTATTTTCAAAATTGGCTGGCCAGTCTGGATGTACAAAAATATTAATAGTAGATAATTTCTAACTACTTGACTATAGCAAAAAAAAAATTTAAAACAAACAAAAACTAAACTTGAATTTTTTTGTTAAATCAAATACATATCATCAATTTTATGTACATTTATTGCCATATTAAAATTAAACTAATGATAGCACTTTTATTTTAGTTGTTTTAAGAAAAGTATGAGTATTTTTGAAAAATTAACACTTTTTAAATCGTCATATAACTTGGACCACTAGGGGTTTTATATCTATGGAAAAGCATTCACTGGAATTGCCCCAGCTCCAAACTTGGCTATTGCCTTTGGTAGGGTTAATCCTAAACAAACAAGGATGACAACATCCATTAAAGCGAAGCACTGAAACGGTGAGACAAACGGACATTAACTCTTGAATAATCAAAATATATAAGTAAATTATTTGAAAAAACAGCTTGAGATACAGGATAATGTTTATGGTCATACTTACATTTTTAGGACTTGATTACAGAGATGCTTCGCTAATAATATTGTACTTTGTTTTCCCAGGAATCAGTATACCAAAAATCAGATCAATCGGATAATTAGATCACATAAAAATTTGTTGTTAAAAAAGTTATAAAAAAATAACATGTTTAAAATGAACGTACGGACATTCTGTTTATAATTTTAGAGTTGCTACGTACCTAACTACTACAGGAATCACCATGTAAAGTTTGAAATCGATAGAACAATTCTAACATGCCTAAATAAACGAAACAAGCTATCCGTTCCGGACGAACCGACTCTAATTATAGAAAAGTTTCGCTTTTAAAAATATTATTTAGATTGGTTAAACTCAACTCAACACTGAAAAAATCTATTTGATCCCCGTAGGTCAACCAATGCATGCATTGCAATGGATATAGAATACGTGCATACCGTGATAGATTCTCCCCCGAAAAAATGTTTCTCTCAGCGTAGATAGCTAATATAACGAAATCCAATGACTATCCCATCCCCCGAAATTGGAGGAACGTATTGACCAATATATGAGGACTGTAACAACAACTTAAAAATAAATTAATATATGTACATTGCTCAATCCTATTATATAAAGTAGAAAGTTTTATTATGTCTGAAGCTTAAGATTTCAATAACTACTGAAAAGTTTGAGTAATTCTACTATGGAAAGCTTTAAACAGGTCCTCAGGCTTTGATTAAAATGATTTTATTAGGTAAAACCCACCTGTGTCTACCCAAGTCCAGTCATCAATATTGAATCGTTCAATCTAAATAAATAGGAATAGTGCATTTTATATAAGTTTTTTTTTTAAATTCAGCCTTCGCTTTTTCCTGATATTAAAAACGTGGCATAGACGTCCAGGGGGTATTGAAAAGGGTGTCTACTCCCCTCAAACCTTTAAATTCCTTATTTCATCCTCTTAAAATTAAGAATAATACATTAGACTACAATTCTTTAATTTAGGGATGCTGAGCAGCTTCTGAAAATAACGACTCCGAATTTGGCTCCGACCTACAATCAAGAATAACTCAACAAAAAAAATTTCTATGTCTTTTTTTACGTTTGAAGGTTTTAAAAGTTTACTTGAAGGTTGAGAAAAATGGACTTGAAAAAACTTAAAAGGGGCATTTGCCCACGACATAGCAGAGTTACCAAATTATAATTAATACAAAATCTCTTTTTTTTTAGCTAACCCGGAGCAGTTATTTAACGAAGATAACGGCTCCAGCAAAATGTGGCGTCTACGGCTCCGCATCCCTGCTTTAATCCAATCTTTAAAACCCCACATATTTCCCGCTACTAATAAAAAAGCTTGCTAGACTAATTAATGAAGTAAACTTACTGAATCTAAGCCAGCTCCTGCAATGGCAAATATACCTTCAGATGTTGTCACCAGTTTAAGATTATACCTAAAATTTTTTATAGGAATTTTAAAAAGCATCTTATATTTATTAGTTTTTTTAAAAACATTTGTAATAAGTAGGTATATAATAAGTGTGACATACAGTTTACTCACAAAGAAGGTGTATCAACTATTTTTTTTATAGCTAGCCGGTTCTTTTAGTAAGTAGTAGATGTAAAATTTTTCATAGAATTCAGATATGCAATCGGTTTTTTTGTAGACCTCTTATTTTTTAAGTAATTTAAGTTTTAAAAAAAAAAAATTAAGTCGATTTTAAGGTACTAAAATGCAACAAAAAAAAGAAAGAAAATGGTCATTATGAACAAAAATAGTAAGATCTTTAATTTGACACCTTACTTTTTCAATTCTGTCAGGTAATTATTGAAAAAATCGATTTTTTTAAACCCACGAGAATAAAAACTTTGAACTTAATTTTATTATTTCACAAATAAAAAAATATGGGTTCATATATACCATTAGAATCAGAAAAATATTACGAATCCATTGTAAGCAAAATTGAAAAAAAAAGTTTACAATATAGTATATAAACTACAATAAAAGGAATTATATGAAAATATCATATTATGTTGTACAGGCAACGTCTTAATTCTTCAATTGAGTATAAAAATGGGAAGGGGGTAAAGAGGGGGTAAAGAGGGGGTAAAAAAGGGAAGACAATAGTGTTGTCTGAACAAAAAAAATAATTGGCCATTTCTGTAATTTTTTAATTTTTTTCAATTTTGCTTACAATGGATTCGTAATATTTTTCTGATTCTAATGGTATATATGAACCCATGTTTTTTATGTCTGTTTGAGAAAATATTTAGGTCTAAAGTTTTTATTATACCGAGGTTAAAAAAATAGATTTTTTCAATAATTACTCAACAGAATTTTAAAAGTAAGGTGTCAAATTAAAGATCTTACTATTTTTGTTCTTACTGACCATTTTCTTCTTTTATTTTGTTGCGTTTTAGTACCTTAAAACCGACTTAATTATTTTTTTTAAAAACTTAAATTACTTAAAAAATAAGAGGTCTACAAAAAAAACCGATTGCATATCTGAATTCTATGAAAAATTTTACATCTACTACTTACTAAAAGAACCGGCTAGCTATAAAAAAAAAGTTGATACAACTTCTTTGTAATAAAAAATGAAATGAAAACAAGGATGACAACATCCATAAAAGCGAAGCACTGAAACGGTAGGACAAACGGACACTAACACTTGTATAGTGCCAGAACTGAATAATCAGAATATAAATGTTTAATGTCGAAGCAAAATTGTAAGTAAAATTGTTGAAAAACTGCTTGATACAGAATAATGTTTATGGACTTACTTAAATTTTTAGGACTTGATTATAGAGTTGCTTCGCTTATAATATTGTACTTTGTTGTTCCAGGAATCAGTATACCAAAAATCAGATCAATCGGATTATTAGATCACATAAAAATTAGTTGTTAAAAAAGTAAAAAAAATCAACATGTTTAAAATGGACGTATGGACATTCTGGTATTAATTATAGAGTTGCTACGCTTTCTAAATCGTACCTAACTACTGGAGGAATCACCATGCAAAGTTTGTAATCAATAGGACAATTCTAACTTGCCAAAATTAGCGAAAAAAGCTATCCGTTACGGACGGACTGACCCTAATTATAGAAAAGCTTCGCTTTTAAAAAGTAAAGATTGTGTGTACCTTTTCTCATTTAGTTTACTTGCAGATTTCCAAGTGTTTGATGATATATCATAAACCTCACTGGATTTCATTCCTACAGCTAGAAACAAGGATGTCAACATCCGTAAGAACCGAAGCATGAACGACAGACAGACGGGTAGTATAGAGTAGATGTGTATTTTTTTCTTGGGAATCTTCACTAAAAATCTAGTCATCTATCTTAAATATCAACTGCCAATTTCTCATTTCCCACATAGCTTTGCAGATTGATACAGACATACAAAGTGAATTAAAGAAAAGTTCCGCTACTGTAAATGAAAAAGGTTCTTCCATCAAATTAGAATATAAAAAATCATAGCAAATTTTTAGATCTAAATTTACAATAATTTTTAAAATTGATTCTGTATAAAAATTACCATGGCCATTGGGAATTTTACCACCAGCTATTAAAACTTTCATTTTATCATCCTTGTTCTAAATTAAATCATTAATCAATCCTAATATAATGGTAACAGGGTGTCTCTTTGTTTGTCAGTCTGTGTCAACAGAAGGATCTTGCTAACCGCTGAACCAATATGTTTCTCCTATACAGGTAACATAGGTGACGGGAAGTTTTATAGTTATTTTTGGGAAGGGTACCACCTCCCTCCCAAGAGATATGACCCTATACATTTTTTTACCTTTTGTTAAATTTATGTAGAAAAAATACCTTAAAAAGTGCACAGCCAAATCCTTCTCTTTTAGTGATAGGGGTTGCTAGTTGGATTGTTTCTTCTGTCATATAATTAAATACTTTACGTGTGTTTTTAATGTAATTACTATGTTATTATGATTATTTTAGAAAATATTGTAAAAATAACAGTGTGTTTTTCAAAAATGAGATATATAATTACTTGGATGTTGGACCAAGCTTTCGCCTACTCTATATAATGATACCCCCATCTACTTTTTTTCCCCCTGTCATAATATCCAAAAATATTATTTCAATTGTTTCAAATACTGAAAAGTTAATAATTAGATGATTTAAGTACCGGACAAAACATTATATTCCACAGCACCCTGAACGCCAATATACATGAAACTTGTATCCTTTAATCTGTAAATAAATATTATGATATATTTATAATGTATTTAAAACAAGGATGACAACATCCATTAATTCGAAGCTCTGAAACGGTACGACAAACGGACATTAACACTTTTATAGTGTCAGAACTGAATAATCAGAATATAATATTTATAAGAGTCAAAGCAAAATTGTGAGTAAATTTGTTGAAAAACTTCTTGATACAGAATAATGTTTTTTGGACATACTTACATTTCTAGGACTTGATTATAGAGTTGCTTTGCTTACAATATTGTACTTTGTTGTCCCAGGAATCAGTATGCCAAAAATCAGATCAATCGGATATTTAAATAACATAAGCATTGATAAAAAAAGTTAAAAAAATCAACATGTTTAAAATGGACGTACGGACATTCTGGTAATAATTATAGAGTTGCTTTGCTTTCTAAATCGAACCTAATTACTACAGAAATCACCATACAATGTTTGAAATCGATAGGACAATTCTAACATGCCTAAATTAACGAAAAAAGCTATCCGTCTTGGACGGACCGATCCTAATTATAGAAAAGCTTTGCTTTTAAAAACTAATAAACACTAGGGTATATAGATTTTTAATAGAAATAGTTTAAGAATATGTTATGTAAATGTTACCTACTAAAGGAAGGATTTACAAAAGTGATTTTAAAGATAAGGCGTGCAGAAGGCGTATCCCCCTAGAAAAATTAAGTGGGGTGGAAACACCCCCCATACTCTATGGAAACGGGTCTGCAACATCCTAATAAAACTTTCCTAATTGAAGAGCACTATTTGACTTTTGAGTGAATGATTGAAAACACCCACCCTAATTCTAGAAATAAACCCCCTGAAGCTCACACCCCAATGGCAACTCTTCTGTACGCCACTGCTTGATTTTCTTTCCTGTTCATCTTTCTTTTCAAATTTAGAATATTAACCTGACAGAACAGCCCCATTTAGAGTTAGACACACCTGATAACTCTTTCTGCTTAATAACTCTGAGTTTATTATCTAAACATATTATTTCATACCTATATTTGCGACAACATTTATTTCACAGGAACTCCCAATTTTAACAACTACAAAACACCACCTCCTCCCTCTGGGGAAGGTTAGAACCGGCGACATACTGTAAAGTAACCAACATTCTATGGATGAGCTGTAAGGGATACTAAAGTTTGCTGGTATATTAAAAAAACAATCATTTATTTTCATTTTTACTTTTAAAGTAATAAAATAATAATTTGCTAAAGTTATATCAGATATATATCAAGGAATAAATAAAAACCCCTATTACCATTACCTTGTAAGGGCGGGATTCTCCCTGGAGAATCCAAAGCATCATCCACGTGTAATGGATGTAATGTGACACCCAAAGATATTAGGTTAAGTAACATCCATCAGACAACCAACCCTTTGATTGCATAATCTTTGTCTGAGAAGTCCTAACTGTGCATGGTAGTGAGTTGCGCCTGTTTTTGGGCCAAGGCATTTCCCCTACTCTTACTATTTTTGTCGCGCACCTGTCATAGCAGCAGTAGTAACCATTTTTAACGTCTTTAGTTACGACGCGGTGTCGGCCCGAGATTCCAACCTATCATCTCCCCAGCCTAGAGTGGTTGCGCTACGTATTGAGCTATGATCACGGGTTAAAATTAAAACTCTGACCTCTTTCATCCATGTATTTTACTGGATTAGCACCACCTTTGCCACCTATAACAATATTTATTTTCACAAAATTTGTCTTCAAATTAACAATTCTTTAGTTAAATTTAAATTGAATAAGATAAAAACTTTTGTTTATTTATAGTTTTATATTAATAGATAAAAACTTTTGTTTGTTTATAGTTTTATATTTCAATAATACGAGCAACAAAATTTTTTGACAATATTGTTTCCCAAAAGCTAACTTTATCTAAAGAAATACACGATATGATTTAGCCAAGCAAAGCTTTATCCTGAGAAATGCGATAATTTATAGTCGAAGCATTATTCCACTGAAATGAAAAAATAACTGCTTTTCTTACTAAAAAAACTTTCCAACCAACAATATGGCCGGATTGTTCCTCCAACGCTTTTCTAATGGCAAATTTAGAGAGTACGAATACAGACCAGGCCAGGCCTAGCTATTCTAACAATCAATTCTACGAAAAATCACAAAACCTTTGTGGGGGTATATTTTTTTTATGTAATTGAACAGGGGTGGGTAAGAAGGGTAGGAAAAAGGGAAGGGGGTTGTGGGGAAATTTTCCTTTAGAATTGTTTGTCAGAATCACATTCCCTTTTGCCTGCATTTTACTAACCTATAATATACCATCTGTCCATAACCAAAGCCCCTGTTGGTCCATACCCTCGCTGTGTCATACCACCAATCTTAAATTATTATTGTGAAATCACAATTTATTTTTTCTGCTGTTTTGATAAGTAACCTTCTTTTAGAAGACTTTCAAAACTAATTTATTACATGCTTGAAAAAATTGAATATCAAAACAGAATTAGTTTTATCCATGTATTAATTTAGAAAGGAGTGGTTATTTTTTCTATAAGGATTTTTGGGCCATGGTTTCTTTGCCCCCCCCCCCCCCCCACCCCACCTTCCCTCTGTTCTTGTTGAAAAATTAATTTCAGGCAGATAATCAAGACTTATACTATACATACAATTACATGAATAGACATTATTCTAATTAAGGGGCTTTAATAAAGAACTTACATATGATCTATTATTATGATTGTCTGTAAACAAGCAATAGTAATTCATAAATCATTGTCTCAAGAACATACTAGGTCAACTCTCCCTAGAGATCTCTAGAGGCAATTTTATTTTTAGTTTTAAAAAATTAGCAAAAAAAATTTAATTAAATCAAATTACATAATTAAAAATTACTATTGATTTCCTTTTAAGATGTTGTATCGGTACAAATGTATTTCAGAAAATAGATATCCATAGCCTCTAAAATAATATAAAATAAATCATATCTGCTGTAATTACCCCAATTGGGTAAAAAAAATTGAATAGTTAAAAAATGTCAGCTTTACATGCTATTATTTCCTCCCGAAATGGAAATTACACAATCATTCAGTTTTCAGGCCCCCCCCCCCCCACTTTTTAAATTATTTTTAATAGTAATTTGATTACCTGAAATATTGCATAACTCCATCATCAGCTTGTTGGGAATCACGATAAAAATATTTATCTAATTCTTCAACTCTTGCTAGGGATATCTTATACATGTCTTGTGCTAACTATTCAAAGGTAAAATGAAAAGTATAAAAAATTGTATTAAATTATTTAATAATATAACATTATTTTAAGGAATAAATATTAATTTAACCCACTTGCCCTTGAAAAACTATTTTGTTGTCATTAGCTTGGGGAGTTATGAATCAGAAAAAAAATAGTATATGGTTTTCAACCAATTATGCCTTAAAAACCTGTTTATTTTAAAAATATTAATGAATCAGGACCAAATTACAAGGTTACTGTTTAAACAAAATAACTTTAATAGAACTGGCTTTTAAAGGTCTGAAAGAAATCTTAAATAAACAATTAGTAAAATGCAGAGGAAGCGTTTTTAAACCTGCAAAGTTGAGGAAATAATCACCTTGCAATTTGGTTTTAATCCATTAATATTTCAAATATTTTTAGCGAGCCTCACTGATTTTAGTGAGCCAGTGAGCCAAAAAGTTTTTAAGAATCCACCTCTGTTTTATAAGGCATAATATGTTGAAAACAATATTGATATTTTATGATAATAAACTCTCCAAACTAAAGAAAATAAGATATTGATAATTATTTACTGTCAGTTGTAAGTGGGTTAAATTAAGCACTAATTTTGTACTTACTGGACGCTTACCTTTAAAATATGACGTCATACTCTCCTACTATTAGTAAATTAAAGTGTATACTGGCCTGCCATTTGTAATTTAGTCTGTGTATTGGTCTATCATTGATCATTTGTTTTGTATGACGTCATTTTTTCTATAAGGTACTATAAGCTGCTTGTACTTACTGGGCCCATTGTGACTGCAACTGTTGGTTTACATGTAAACAAACTCAAGTCTCTATCCCAGGCATATGTTCCTGATAATATACAATATATACTATATAGGCCTCTAGTGGCACTTCAGAGGGGGGGGGGGGAGAAAGTCACTCCCACCATTTTTATTAATTTTCATATTTAAGGAAAAAGTAAAGTAAAGTATTTTTCTGAGAGCAATTTCTCAATTTTTTGGTGGTAACCTCAGGGAGTAACCTGGTAACCTCCCCCAAAATAGTTGTTATCAACCTTCCAAGGACCTATGAGAAGAAATGAGAACCATGTCAATAAAAAAATCTTCGGCACAGACATACAGACGGACAATCTGCTACTTTTATATAAGGATTTTAGTAAATTCTGCGATTAACCTGTTTTTGTATTTAGTGGGCAATGTATTCCTAGATATAGATTAACAGATCATTAATTTTGAAAATGGATTATAAATTATTAAACAAGAATAGTTATTAATCGCATCGTATTATAAACAGCTTTCCGTGAATATAAAAATGTACAATTACAAGATTAAAACCAGTTTTGTTAGCCACGATATGCCAAAGGCACGGGCTACAAAATTGGTTTTTATGATTGTACATGTTTATATTCATAGATGCGATACATTATTTTTCAGTATGGCTGAGAACCGGTTCTAATCCTTTGGATATTAATCGGTTTGGAAGCAATTAAGGAATAGAATCTTACCAAACTCCTTTGTACCATAGCCAGGATCACAATTCAGATAACATTTTTCTAATTATTAAAAAAATATAAATTATTATTTAATAAATTTTTATAATTATTAAAAGCGAGGCTTTTCTATAATTAGGGTAAATCCGTCCGTTACGGTTAGCTCTTTTTGTTAATTTAAACAGGTTAGAACATGTATTTACCAATTTTGCAACTAATTTACTTAAAACTTTGTTTAGACTTCTTCATTAATATTCTGCTTATTCAGTTCTGACACTCTACAAGTGTTAATGTTAATTTGTCCTTACATTTCAGAGCTTCGCCTTTATGGATGTTGTCATTCTTGTTAGAATAAAATTGAAAGATACAGTAAGGGACTTATGGGATAAGACAATTGCTAATAGATTACATAAAGTACAATGATTGTACACAAAATAACCCCTGATGTAGATTACATCTAGTGGTTGTAACGTTTAGACAATCAACTTTAATGAACCAACCAATCAAAGTTAACTAAAAGTCCGCAAAGTTAAGAATAAAAAGACGACATTATAAAACTTTGGAGACTGTTGTTATTAATGTCCCCTCCCTCCCTGGTTAATATAAAATAAAATTTTTCTTTAGAAATATAATTATGTTAAGCGGGCCCATTTGAGAAATCATTAAATTAATTAATTCAATAATTGAACAATTTATATTTCATTCCTTTTGTATTGGTTAAAGTTTTACAGTTCATAAAGTATTCCTTTACAGGGGTCTAAAGGGATAAGACAATGGTAAATAAATTGATGTACATATCCAATGAGAATATATACAAAATTACCCCTTCTGTAGGTGACAAATAGTGGTCTGGACACTCTACTTAATCAACTAACCAATAAAATTCCAACAAAAGTCCCCAAAGTTGTTAAGCCAACAAATGAGAAAACGTTACTATAAAACCTTTGGTACTAGAGTAATAAACAGTCAATGTCTCCTCCCTCCCTGATTCCTTTATTATAAAGTATAAGTACAATAATGTATTGTTAATGATCTTATAGACTTAAATGGAAAAAGTCGTTAAATGTGACGTTATAAAAATGAGGGAGATGAGAGGAGGAGTGGGAAAGAAACCCCCTAAAAAAGAGTTGGATAATCACTCATTTGAGGTCACATGTCTAATTTTTGAGCGACCTTCACCATTTACCTTATAGTCGGATAATTACATTAATATATTACTAGCGGCTAAGGGCAGTTGGGGAGGGGAGAGTCGAATTTGATAACCAAATTTCTTTTTTCAGATTTTGAAAGAAAAAGTAAAAAAACATTTTTTTTTATGGGGGGGGGGGAAGGTACAGGGTGCCCCCCAATTTTTAATTTTAGTTTAAAAAAATTTTTAGGGGGGGAATTTTTTTCTAGGGGCGATTTCTCTTGGGAGGGTAGTGGTACCCTCCCCCAAAATAGTTATAAACCTTCCTGGGACCTATGAGAAGCCACCCTGTTAAGGAGGACCCAATCGGTTCAGCGGTTAGCGAGATCCTTTGGTACAGACAAACAGACAGACAGATTTACTGTTACTTTATTATTTAGATTGTACATTTTTTGAACTTTTAAACTGTTTTTAAGCCTTTCAAAAATAGACCCTTAAATAACTTTTTTGGGGGAATTTAAAGTTTATTTTTACCATACATTAAGAAAATTTTGTTATACACTTTCTTTACAAAAATACCTGTTTTAATATTCATTTGACAATACCAGTGGCCATTTAGAGGATCTGAGGGCCTTGCACATCCGATTCCTGTAACAAAATTGCATAAAATTGTAAAATTCTTACTACCTGCACAGGATTTGTCAAGGGCGCACCTGAAAATATTGACACCTCCCTTTAAATAAAATCGAGTTTTTTTAGTGTCAGGGGGTGGTTACACCCCATTAGGTGTCAATGTCCACCCAACCAATTAAAAGTCAAACAAGCATCCAGGAATAAGTTATAACCAACAAGCGAAATAAATTTAAAATATTTTGGGGGGTCAGATGTAAAGGTCGTCAATTCAAGCGTTGTTCCCCAACGATATCTGAAATCAGGTATAGGTTTCGTAACTTTTTTTGAATTAATTTCATTGTTGGTATTAGCTGCTCAATTGGTAAATATACTTTTATTAAAGGGTTGCGACACCTCCCTTGGTTCTATTAGGGGGGTTTATCAGTGGGATGTAGATCATTGTCAGGGGGGAGTATCGGGTGGACACCTGCTCTTCCTTCATAATATAAATCAAGCTTTTTTTATTTATTTACCTGTCAACTTCCAATAATCTTTTGTGGTACTGTCTCTGTAGCTCAAATCTTTGTCACTAAATATAATACAGAAACATCATAATGTATATATGACAGGGCAAATTTTATCGACAATTTAGGTTACTGATAAAGTGTTCATATATTGGCTAGCAGGTTTCTACAGTTTAGGAAGGGTTTAGTTAAAGGGAATGTATAGGGGTATTGGATTTATTGGAGCGAACGAAAATCTGGTGCAATATCCATGTAATTATATAAATCGATTAACATCATGGATACAATTTAAATTTTATAACAAAAGGCAGAGTAGAAATATCAAATAGTAATATTTATTAATATTATATAATCTTTTTTGATTGATTTTTCATTTTTGTATTCTGAATTTAGCATTGAGGGACGATGTCGTGATTTTGTTGAAATATTCTTCCTTAATCTAAAAAAAATTTTATTCTTCAACAAAAATTTCTTCTGTCTATCTTCAATAGTTCTCAGGAAAATCACGTTCACCCATACGTTACGGGCTGACGAACAGACAAAGTGAATTAAAGAGTAGCTTTGCTATTAAAGACTTACTTTAAAGTCTTCAAAACACATAATTGTCTCGTTACATCATGCTCAAACAATTCACAACCTGTTTATGATAAACTGTTGATGTATGAAAAAATCGTATGTATAACCCCTTAACGGTCGGGAATGGGAAAAGGGGGAGGAGTTAATCACATCCCACTGTAGTATTTTTATATATAAATAGCGGTTGCAACCCTAGTATTTAGGGTATCTCTATTTGAAGGTGAAAGGAGAAAGCATAAAAATAACCTATGTGAAATTTACCTAACACAGATCACAATATGTTTGTTTGCGAAATCTGAAGGTGTAGACATCAAAACCTTACAACTAGTGTTATATAATAACACTAGCGGCTTCGCCCCTAGCCTCTAGTAATTTGTAGCTTTGTAATTATTAAAAAAAATTTAAAAAAATTCTGGTGCTGCTAATAATATATGTGTGAATTTTTTTATGGGGGGGGGGAATTTTCATTTTTGGGAGGTTTGGGGTTGTCCCACCCCCAAGAAAATAGCTTAAAACCACCACAGGACCAATAGGTATATGCCCTAAAGAGTAGAATTCGATCGGTTCAGTGGTTACCGAGATCTTAAGGGACAGACGGACAGACAGACGGACGGACAGACATCATTCTACTTTGTATTATAGATTATCTATGTTTAAAAGATATAAAAAATCTTGTGATTTTATATAACTGACTGTTGCAATTGTTTAAATATGTTATTAACACTGTGATGTAGCTGCAGGATGCCAGGAAACCAGCAAACTAACCAATTTCTAACCTGGATGATTGATGCATTGAATTCCACAGAATACATCACTATCTATTCCTCCTAGAGATGGTCAATCCGGTTTTATAATCCGTCAAGTAATTTTGTTCATTTATAGTTATATACGATTCATTTCAATAATACTAGCGACAAAATTGTTCAATAATATAATTTCTAGAAAGCTAGCTTTATTCTAAGAAATTCAAGTATTCGTAGCTTACCAATTATATATTTTTTGTCTAATGCTTCACATTATACGAGAAATATACTTTTACTCGATAAAGTTTGACTAATTTATGCCTTGTCCTTAGAAATGCGATTATTGACTCATTATGCGAATTAAATGAAAACAAACTACCCTTTCGTGCCAAAATATGTACACTTTCTAATATTGCCAATCCGTTCCTCAACTGTTTTAATGTTTTGGATGGTTTAAAGAATGTGATCTAATATGATAAATTTCGGTTTTTCGGTCTGATTTTTTTATTAACCCTACTTTTTAAAGATCTAAAGGCTACGCCCAGCTTTAAGGGGCTCTGTATTCAAGTGAGGGAATAGAAAAATAGCCTAGAACAATCTTAAGCATTAAATCTGAAAGTAAATAGACCTTATTTCACAGGACCTAAGGGAAATTTACCTGAATCAAAGAGACCTGTTGGTTCAGTTATTAATGTTATTGATATCTTAAACTCAAGACAAAAATACTTATAATAGGACTAGCGACTACGTTCTCTAGGGGCACTTGAGTTTGAGATTGCCAACCCCCCCCCCCCCCCAATACTTTAAATTTTAGTTTTAAAAAAGAAAAAAATGGTGACGGTGGTGGTATCTTCCCGTTCCCCCAAAATAGTTATAAACCTTCACAGGACCTATGAAAGCTACACTGTAAAGGAGAACCATCTCGGTTCAGTGGTTAGCGAGATCCTTCGATTCAAACAGTGATCCTTTTACTTTTAAAGATATACTAAACTAACCTTTTGACATAATAGTTAAAGTATTTACAGCAGCAATAGATTTTTTGTTAAAAGTTTTGCTTGACAATTGAACTGTGCATTCTATGGACCTTCAGTAAAAAAATTTTTAAAAAATATTTCAACAAGGATGACAACATACATAAGTAGCGAAAATTTTTGTTGAAAAACTGCTAACATGCAGAATAATGTTTAAGGACATACTTACATTTTACATTCACTTATAACATTGTATTTTGTCGTCCCAGGCAAAGACGTCCAAGGGGGGTGGGGGGTGGGGGGTAATGGGGTGATTACGAATTTGGTGGTGCCCAAAAAAATTTTCATTTTACCCCCCTACTCATTTTAAATTTACCCCTTCCCTGGGGGTCACCCCCAAACATTTAGGAGGGGGTATTTACAATTTTCGGGGGGTAAATACCCCCCCCCAAAATAAAAAATCTCTAACAAAAATCTCGCACATTTTTAATACTAAATATTTGATAAAATTTAAATTACCCCCCAAAAAATTTTACCCCGGGGGTAAATTTTAGGGGCGGGGGGCAAACAAAATTTACTCCTTCCAACAGATTTCAGGGGGGGGTAATTACCCCCCCCCCCCAAGCAAATTTTACCCCCGGGGTAAACATTTTAACCCCACAAAAAAAACGAATTATCCCCCCCTTCAAAAAATTTTACCCCCCCCAAAAAAAATAAAAAAGCTTGGACGCCCCTGGTCCCAGGAATCAGTATTCCAAAAATCAGATCATCATGCAAAGTTTGAAATCAATAGAACAATTCTAACATGCCTAAACTAATGAAAAAAGCTATCCGTCACCGACGGACTGACCCTAATTATAAAAATCTTCGCTTATAAAAAAATATGTAAAAATTGGGCAGACAGAATACCTTAAAAATGTTGTAATGAGTAAAATGCTTAACACCAAAATATTCATGATTATAGTATAAAATACAAAAGAATACTAATTATACCTACACTTATACTATCAATTAAATGTTCTTTCTCTCCATTAAGGATTATTTTTAAAAGCGAAGCTTTTCTATAATTAGGGTCGGTCCGTCCGTACGTCCATAACGGTTAGCTTTTTTCGTTAATTTAGGCCTGTTAGAATTGTCCTATCGATTTCCTGTAGTAGTTAGTTAGGATTTAGAAAGCGTAGCAACTCTATAATCGTTGCCAGAATGTCCGTACGTCAATTTTAAACATGTTTGTTTCTAACTTTTTTAATAACATTTTTTTATGTTTTACAATCATCTGATTGATCTGATTCCTAATACATTAAGGTACAATATTATAAGCAAAGCATCTGTGTAATCAAGTTCTAATAATGTCAGTATGTCCTTAAACAGTATTCTGTATTTAAGAAGTTTTGCAACAAATTTACATTCAGCTCTTGACACTATTTGTCCTACCATTTCAGAGCTTCGCTTTTATGGATGTTATCATCCTTTTTAAATTAATAATTCAAGACCTCTAATGTAATATGTACAAAATTTGTAACCTTTGACCCTCAAAATTTTCCAGTATGGCTTCGACATTGATTAATATATGCTGGATTACAACCGGTTCTCAGCCATACTTAAAAATCATGTATAACATCGTATTACAAAATAAAAAAAATAAAATTAAAAATTATATGATAAACACCAGTTTTGTTAAACCAGTGGAAAACTAACTATTATTAAATTTTTAATGCTTCGTTAAAGTTTTGGAAACTAGGTAGGACAATCAAATATTAACAATTGTAGAGTGTCAGCGCTCAAAAAGCAATATAAATATATAAGTCTAAACTAAATTGTATGTAAATTTGTTACAAAATTGCATGAATTCGGAACCTTACATTTTCAGGAATTGGTTAAGTTAATAAATTGTACCTTTTTGTCCTAGGAATCATTATTCCCAAAATCAGATGAAAAAAATAATTATATCATTCCAAAAAAGCTGACAAAAGATAAAAATTTCTACTTTTAATGGGCGTACGGACTTTCCAGTAACGTTTATAGAGTTGCTACGCTTTCTAGACCGTTTCTAACAGTTTGTTCCGAACTGAGCCGATCGGGTTCACCTTAATATGGTAGCTTCTCATAGGTCCCGGGAAGGTCTATAACTATTTTGGGGGAGGGTACCATCACCCTCCCAAGAGAAACCGGCCCTAAAAAAATAAACACCCCGTCCCCCCCCCCACAATTTTTTTCACTTTAAAAAAACTAGTTTTAGTATTCAACTCCCCCTCCTTAAGTGCCCTTAGAGGCCTCTATGGGCATATCTGCTTGTAGATAATAATGAGACTGAAAGAGAGATAGAGAGAGAGAGAGAGAGAGAGGGGAGAAATGAAAGAGAAGGTGGTTGGTTCTTAGAGAAATAAACTGCAAAAATCACATTACAATTTAGACTTAAATTTTGCTGTGATAATAAAACAAAGACGACTTTAGAAATTTCACAATCAGCTGTTTTTTGTTGAGATGGTTGAAACCATAATACCAAAACAAAATTTACAGTTTCTTTTGAAAGTGAACGTATACGTGTAATATTGCAAGTAATATTTGGTTTATTTCTTTAAATGTTGTATTTATTCAACAAATTATTAAATTTTACCTATTTTTTATTCTTTATTTTTAGTTTTAGGATCACTTAAAAATAAACTTTTAATTGGCGATTCTTGGTACAATTTAGAAAATGCTACTCTTTAATTTACTAACTATGTAAGTGTCAGTCCGTCCGTAATGATATCTTAATATTGTTTTCTCGGTTGCTGTATTGTAATTATTAAATTCTTGGTGATGTTTCCTGCAAAGTATATATTTTACTTGGTCTGACGGTCTGAATTCAAAATACATAGATACAATATGTAGATTTTTTTTACGAATTATTAAATATTTATTCTTCTTTTATGACAACTGAACATCTGCTTTAGATCTTACTTTGTCCTTTTAATTGTCCATCCATAACTATTTTTATACTTTTACAAAAATATTTTTTTTTTTAATTTTTATAAGTTAATTTTTTCTTGGGGCGATATCTCTTTGAAGTGTCGTCGCGGTACTCTCCGTCAAAATTTTCATAAATCCTCCTTGGCGCCATGTAAAAAGCTACACTGTAAAGGAGAACCTTATCGGTTTCAGTGACATCATTTGGTACATTTAGACATATACATATATCCTGTTTTTTGTAATGATTATCTGTGTCTTTGGCCATAATGTTTATTAATACTCTCTCACTGTTTAACTTACAGTTAATTCAGAGAAATCAGAGTGAAAACAATTTTACTACAATTTAACAATTTTCAAACAAATAACATATTTATAATTTACTTAAATTAAATTTCTATGATTGTTTTTTTTGTCGAACCATTTTTATGGATTTCAGTGGCGTGCAGAGTGTTTTGCCTGAGTATGCGTGAAGCGAACTAGAAAATTTTGCTATCCACTTACAATTTTTGATACCTTGAAATAAAATTAAGACCTTTGTTAAAGAAGGTTGAGGGGGGTGGACACCTAGGGGGTTGTAGGGGGGTGCTTCATCAAAACCCCTTATTTTCCAGTGGGTGGATACACCCCTTACATCTCCATTCTGCACGTTTATATACTATAGCTACTTTTGGACTTAACTGTTATTGTTTTTATATTTTTTGTTTTCCAGCTGTAATTTTGATTTCAATAAAACATTTTTTGTTTTACAAATGTTTTTACGATATGATAAAAGCTTTTCAAGTGTAGTGTCTGTCTGTCCGTATATAACGGATATCTTTTAGCGTTAATCTAGGAATGTTAAAATTAGCCTATTAATTTCAAACATTGGATGGAATTCCTAGAACAATTAGGTACAATCTAGAAAATTTATCAATGTAAATAGGTTAAATCAGTTATGTAAAAAATCATATTCAGTTTTAGTCATTTTACTTTAATTAAGTGAAGATTCTCAATCAACTATGAAGGTTGTTAGATCGGCGTATCGTTTGGTAACATTAATAGAAGAGTTAGATTATATTTAGACGAGAATGACAACATCTATAACCGGCGAATCTCATTAATTTAACATAATTGTAAACAAAACCTCTATTTTTCAGATTTTAAAATGATTTTAAGATTATGTGCGACACTTATTTTCCTTTCAATATTTATTGAAACAAGGTATATGAATACTTTTTGTTTAAAAGTAACAAATCTACTCTTATATTAAGCTTGTCTTGTTTTAAACTCTTTATATGTCTTCTCCACTACCCACCGAATACTTCGGTTCCATATGCGAAGGGTGAAGATACTAAAGGCAATATATAAGGGGGGGGGGGGGTAAGAAAAAGAAGTATTTTTCAATGTTATAATACCTAATAATATTTTTTTAAATAATTTTAGTTATCCGCAAAACCTAATGAAAGACCATAAAGGAAGAGTTCAGATGGGAGTACAGAATGCTCAGTGCGATGATGGTAGGTATTTTTTTTGCTGTGTTGTATAAACACTGGGTAGTTTTTTTTGTGCTGTGTTGTATAAACACTGGGTAGGTTTTTTGTGCTGTGTTGTATAAACACTGGGTAGGTTTTTTGTGCTGTGTTGTATAAACACTGGGTAGGTTTTTATGTGCTGTGTTGTATAAACACTGGGTAGGTTTTTTTTGTGCTGTGTTGTATAAACACTGGGTAGGTTTTTATGTGCTGTGTTGTATAAACACTGGGTAGGTTTTTTTTGTGCTGTGTTGTATAAACACTGGGTAGGTTTTTTTTGTGCTGTGTTGTATGAACACTGGGTAGGATGATGTCTACCCTAATGATCTTAAGGGATAAGACAATTAAAGATCGATTTATATTCCCCCATTTATGATTAACGCTTCTGTAGCCTAAAATTATTGGTGGAAAAGTTGGGTGATACAAAAATAATTGGAATGTTTATATTTAGGAAGGTATAATCTTGAAATAGATTGGTTGGATGACCCTAGAAACTATACCTGCTATCATCCAAGAAATAAATTTTTACCAATAAAATCAAGGTATGCAATCAATATTACATCAATCGTAGCAAATACGACGGTCAGACAAACGAACATTTATAAATGTAGAGTTACAACACAATTAACATATGCTAGACATTATTTATAGGTCTTAACCAAAATTAAATTTTTTTGAATACAGGATGTTAATGTGGAATTGAGCATACTTAATTTTAGAGATGCTTCTTTTATTACCTAATACCTAATGGTTCTATGAAACAATAATAAAACAATTCATTGAATTAGATAAACATATGAAAAGAAATAGTATGTTTAAAAGGACTCTCCACAGAAAAATCAACTTTGGATTTTTTAAAATCTAACCTGAAACTATTATTCTCTGTTTAATTTTAGGCATTTTTTGTTTTTGTGGCATCGTGATCGAAGCCCTTTGAAAATTTTGTCCGCCGCCTATTTGTACTGCCGCTATAACAATATATACTACACTTTCCTCCACTCAATATGTGTTCGCCGCTAAAGAACATTTGCTCCATTGCAACCGGCCGCTCTACGATTTATCCTCTTCCTTGACTGGACAATCCTGCCGCCTCCATTTTGTGTTCGCCTCCGCCAAATATAACCATCTTTTGCCGCAGTTGCCGCATTCATCGCCCTTCTCCGCCGCTACTCCGCTATACATTGCGTACGTAGCTATACACAACACCCCCAGCCTCCATTTAATTTCTGAACAAGGGAGAGGGGAGCATGTATTAAAAAGCGACGTACAGCGGAGTAGCGGCGGAGAAGGGCGATGAATGCGGCAACGGCGGCAAAAATAGAAGCTAAAAATCACTAAAGCAACACAAATTAAATGGCGGGAGGATTCACTTAAAGGAGGTAAAAAATTTCAAAGGGCTTCGATCGCGATGCCACAAAAACAAAAAATGTCTAAAATTGAACAGAGAATAATAATTTCAGGTTAGATTTTCAAAAATCTAAAGTTGATTTTTCTGTGGAGAGTCCTTTTAACTTGAATATACTTACTTTTTGTAATGATTTTAGAGATGCTGCGCTGCGCTTTCTACATTTTACGAATAAAATGAAAAGTTTGGAATTAATATTCTTTATTTTTAGGCCATTACTAGAATGTGATAAAATTCCCGACAAATATTATCCAAATCATTTCTGTATGAATCAACAATTACAGGTAAAAAATACAAAAACATAGACAAAGGCTTTGAAATCAAAAGGCCAAAGTGAGATGGATTTCAAATAGATTTATCAAGGAATAAGAATCTTTCACGTTAAACAAATAGAACCTAGAGAAAAGGTTTTGTAATTATATACCTAATGGGAACGATATTATTATATTATATTATTATTATACAGTGTTTTTTTAGAAGTATTTTTTTGTTTAACCCACTTACCATTGACAGAAATTATTCATCAATATCTCATTTTCTTCATTGACGTGGGACATTTTCTATCAGAGAAAAATATTTCATGGTTTTCAACAAATTATGCCTTAATAACCGTTTTTTCCAAAGTGCCTATTTTTTTTAAGGTTATGAGACAATGACCAATTTAAAGTAAAAAATGGCCCACGTCAATGAAGACATTAAATAAGTAGAATTTTAATTTCTGTCAATGATCAATGATAAGTTGGTTAAATCAAGCAATACTTTTGTTCCATTAAAAAAAACACCCTGTTTTTATAGGTAACAAAAATGAAAAATGTCGTGCAATTAAACACTGAATAATTATTAAAGTCACAGATAAGTTGTTAGTCAAATAATTCTCAAGTAAGGTTGAAATAAATGTGTAAGGACGTCCCGGGGGAGGGGGGGGGGGTATGGATTATGGGCTAAAACCTCCTGTTATTGATATGTTTTTACTTTTAGTACTCCCATCCTATTCCAACCCATGGTGACCACAGACCTCTCTGGCCAATGTTTGGAGAATACCAGGTACTTGAAATTACAATGGTACCCAAAGTTAATTAAGGGGGGGGGGGGGGTTAATGCAACCATCTCGTAATCAATGATTAAATGGCACTTAGAATTCGAATTTCGATCTGAAATTTTTCATGAGTAATCCTTGGTAGGTCTATTTTCCCTAAATCGAACAAAAAGTTGAAGAAAGTAACGGCTAGTATTTTTGGTTTAATTCATGTTAAATGATAGCAATAACCATTTTTTAAATTTCCAGTACCAACAGCTACCGGCTAGAACCGTTTGATAAGGTTTTTGAGCAACAAAAAGTATTATGTGGAGATAGGTTTCGTGACTAATTTGCTCCTAAGATAGACAAAAAAATGGCAAAATGGCTGAGCCGTTATCCGTTACTTTTCCAACTTTTTGTTCGATTTAGGGAAAATAGACCTACAAAGGATTATTCATGCAAAATTTCAGATCGAAATTCGAATTATAAGTGCCATTTAATCATTAATTACGAGATGGTTGCATTACCACCCCCCCCCCCTTGATGTTATTCATTTGCATAAAAACTTTGTGTACTTTTAATTGAATTCTAATTAGTTGCTTCTGTTTCGGAACGCATTGCCTAGCCGTTCTCGAAATCTTATCTCGAAGCCCTCCGAATGGAGTGGGGACAAAACACCTAATTTAAAAATGCCTAACTAAAAATGCCTAACTAAAAACACCTAAGTTTAAAAATACCTAATGTTAAAAACACCTACGTTAAAAACACCTAATTTAAAAACACCTAATTTATAAATGCCTAATTTAAAAACGCCTAACTAAAAATGCCTAACTAAAAATACCTAATTTTAAAAATGTCTAATTTTAAAAATGCCTAATTTAAAAATACCTAATTTTAAACTATCTAAACGCCTAATTTAGAAATGCCTAATTCTAAAATATCAAATATTTTCACTAAAATACCTAATATTTTGATAACATTAATCCAATTGGCTGATTGTTATTGCTAAAGGATCTTGATAGTCGATGAACCAATATGGTTCATTTTTACATAGACGTCCAAGGGGGGGGATAAAGTGGGGATTACCCCACCCCCCAAACGAATTTGGGGGTGTCGTAGGCACCCCCAAATTTTTTTTCATTTTACCCCCCCCCCCCATTTAAAATTTACCCCAACCATTTAGGAGGGGGTATTTACCCCACACAATCAATTTTTTACCCCCCCCCCCAAAAAAAAACAAATTACCTCCCCCCTGAAAAAAATTTTATTCCCCCCCCAAAAAAAAGCTTTGCCGCCCCTGCATTTTTACAATGAAGCTTCCCGTATGTCATGGGAAGGTTTTGGGGAGGTTACCAACACCTTCCAATGAGAAATCACCCTTTGAAAAAATCCCCCCCCCCCTCCGTTTTTTAATATTTCTTCAATCTTTCTTTATCAAACTAGAACAAAAATGGGGGATGATTAACTATCACCCCCCAAGAAAAAAAAGGGATGCTACGGCTACTTAGGTTAGGGAAGAAACCAAAAAAATTAAAATTCATTTGTTTCCTTGTCCTTCAACCTTTTAAATTCTGGAGTGGGGGGGGGGTCATGGACCCTCAATCCCCCCCCCCTCCCCCCAAAGATGTAATTGAATTCCCCTCCGCACTGCAATTGCCCCTAGAGGCCTCTAGGGGGCGTAACCGCCGGTTTAATAAATTTAACAACAGTTTTAAGATATACTTAAAATTAGGTTTTTTTAGATTAGGTATTTTAAAATTAGGTATTTTTAAACTTAGGTATTTATAGTTAGGTGTTTATAAAATTAGGCATTTTTAAAGTTAGGTGTTTTGTCACATTAGGCATTTTTAAAATTAGGTATTTTTAAATTAGACATTTTTAAATTAGGTATTTATAAATTAGGTGTTTTGTCACATTAGACATTTATAAAAATTAGGCATTTTTAAATTAGGTATTTTTAAATTAGGTGTTTTGTCCCCACTCCCTCCGAATGACCAACATAGTGAAGTTTACGAATGTGTATTTATTACCATGAAAACAGTAAGTCTAAAACAAAAATATAAGAATTAATTACATAAAATTAATGGTTATTATTTTTGTAACATCGAGGTTGCGTGATTTCAATTTAATAAAAAATATGAATTTTCTAAAAAACTTTAAATTGGCACGAAACATATTAAATCGCATCAGAAATTGATAATTTTAGAATAAAATAATCAATAATATAAAGGAAAATATTCGTATATCAAAACTTAGCAGTTAAATGGTCTATTTGTTGAAAAATTAATGATTTAAATTTCTTCATAAAATTGTACCATTCTACGCTTATTTTCAAGAATTAAAAATAAATTCTTACCACATATGATGTCAAACTAAGCAGGAAGGCTTATTTGAGATCTTCCACGGATTAGAGCGCATGTATATTCAAGCAATACATTATTTTCATTCACGTAGCTCCTCACATGGGAATCATCAAAGGAAAAGTGCGCGTCTTTTTTGTTTGTTTACAAGCCACGCGCGGAGATAGTTAGGAATGCCGCGTAACACACTCATTCTCTGGGGAACTCTGGTGTAAGGAAAAAAGGGATTAATGGGTTCGAACTTGCCGGGGAATACAAGAATTACATACCGACACACACCCGTCTATTCACTGGGAATCGAACACAATACTCATCTTTGCAATATACGTGCAGACAGTGTCCACGAAATCACAATCTCACAACACATAAACCACAAGAGTTTAAAATGTTATGGCCATAAGGCCTAAAATTAATTATGGTAACTTACGAATACCACAATAACTCAAACCGCCTCAGCTACCACATAAGGACAGGAATAAGGAATGGGAAAAGCATTCAACATTCATGAATTGCACATTTACCACTCACACATCTCATTATATCATGGCCTCATAATCTCAATAAAATTAGAATTACAGACCATGTAATTGCGAATACATGAATTAATAATCAATAGTACCTAAACTTCAATTAGGTACCTAAATAATGATATAGGTAATGATTTTTATACTAAAAATCGCATCGATAATTAAATAATCAACTCAAACTTTTTTCATCAAAAGAAAGAAAGATTAAATAATGACATTTTTTCTACTAAATCTTTTTGCTAGAAAAGAAAAGTAAAATTGCATAAAAAACTTCTCAATAATTAGAATTTTTCTCCGATAGAAAAATAACTTGCTTACATCTAAACATTTTTCAGATAAGATAAGTAAGATCCTTAAATCTAAACATGTTTTAATAAAATAGATACTTAAATCTAAATAAAATATGACTGCAAAAAAATCATCAAACTTCGGAAAATTAAAATTTCATAATTTTAAATCTTCGTGAATCAAAATTGCGTAAAATTAAAATTGCAATTGAAATATGCAAATTAAGTTTACCAAAATAAAACAAAAGCTCAATATAAGAAAAGAACTTCTCTAAATGCTGAATCTGCAATTTCTCTCTGTTTTAAGAAGAAAGCAACATATACATATTCATACAGTCATAATAAAAGGCAATTTGGGCCTCAGTTAGAATGAATCCCTCAAGATACAAACTAACATATCCATCAAATATTAATAATTGCCATGTTCCAGCTATCCTGTTGGACGTTATGACTTTCCATCACAACTTTTGATACTGCATAATTTCTAACAGGATTTCTGGCGCAGGGCTGCATCAACTGAAACAAACATAATTAGTGATGTTTAATTCAAATAAAAAAATAAAAAGAATCATGAAATAATTCAAAGAAACTTTTAAAATCGTCAATCAAAGCAAATCAAAATTAAAACAAATTATCTTATGCTTTAGTTTTGCCGTTTTGTGTCATGCCTGGCCGAGGAAACAGAGCTTAGGTACGGCATAAAGCGGTCTTATTAAGCTTAATTCTACGATACTCAAAGAATCTACTTAATTCAAGGCGAAAAAAAATCTGCATTTTTTCTTTAGGTACATCAGTTCAAAGGTAAATAGTAATAATTTTAATATGCATGTAATATTAAATTATTTATGTGATTGTAATAAATCTTAAAGAAATATTTAAATGATGTAAAAAATCTCATTTTGTTAATTTCTTATCATATCAAATTTCAATCCAACAAGGATAAAAATGTTTATATCTGCGTAGGTACCTAGGAAATTTTCCGCGAAAAAAATCCCTGGTCCCGGAAAGACTTAAATAATTGAAAGAACTTGCGTAAACGTATAAAAAACTTAAGTTTGCATTTCAAATGAAAAAATCTTGCGTCGATTTGAAAGTTTAAACGAAATTGTATCAAAAATTGCGTTTTTTGTCTTTCGAAAAAAATCTGATAAATCTACCGTAAAAATAAAAAATCAAAGTTAAACAAGAACGATACTTATACTAAGCTTTGGGTAGATTGATCTTGAACAGTCGTCTCGCGGAAGTCTCGTTACTCGTGGCGGCTGCGTCATCTGACAATTTATACTTGGCAACCACGGTCCTTCCACCTGGGCGCACTTCTTCAACACGTCCCAATCTAAACTTCTTCATCAAACTTGTGCTGTCATCAACCAGCACCACGTCTCCTGGCTCGAGCAGCACCTCGTTGCGGCGCCACTTGATGGACTTGAGTAGCTCGGGCATGAGCTGCTCCTTGTACACCTGATGGAACTGACGGGTCAACTCCTCCAAGTTCTCCAGCCTCCTGGTAATGGGCTCCTTGCAACCTGTTTCGAAGGTGCAGATTGCATCATTTGTCCTGCCACCTAACAGATCAGCAGGTGAAATTATCCTCCAGGTATTGACGTCTTCTCCTGCAGTGGCATACGTCAATGGTTTCGAATTCAACACTCTAGCGGTCTCAGCACACAACACCAATAAATCATTGAAGGTTACAGTAGCACCAGCCAACTTCTTGTTCAACACACGCTTGACCAGCCCAACCTGCCTCTCCACAGTGCCAACGAACGAATGTGCTGCGGTGGGCACAAGATGCCATTCAAAATGCATCCTGGTATCCTTCAAAAGTTCATCTAGAATGCGTTTGGTACCAGCCATATTGGTACCACGATCTGTAGTAACTCTTCTAGGCATGTTATAAAACGCCTGAAGTTTTCTCAAGCCGACCAGCACGGCTTCAGTTGAATAATCGGTCAACACATCAATAAACACAGCCTGTGTAAATCTACAAGCTACAATCAACAACCAGACTTTGTACTTAGTCTTGGTATTCCTGGTGCCAACGCCAGGTTTCACAACTTCTATGGGCCCCGCAAGGTCCATGTGCACCTCTTGGAAGGGCACTGACGGCTCCACACGGTCTGGCAGGATATTAGCCATTGCGGGACTCGAACGCTTGGCATATTCAATGGAACATGCAGCACAATTCTTGACCACTTTCATAGCCTCCATGCGGCCATGTGTGATCCAAGCATACCTTCGGCTTTGCGCCAATGTTTTACGATGGCCTCCATGTCCCAGCTCATCGTGAGACTGTTGGAGGATGAGCTTCGCCAGCCTGTTGTGGCGGCTAAGCAAGACAACACCAGGGCTGTCCTTCATAACTTTCCTGGGGCCTCCAGCTGCGGCCTCAAGAGCTTCATCTCCTCTGGCGGCCATTTTCAGTATTGTAAATGACCGAATAGGAAAACATCCATCATGACCCACTATGGGCCAACAAACCTGGACCTTGTGATGATAGGGTTGAAGGGAGTCGAATTTCCCCTTGGCATCCATGGTCATCTCCTTCTCTTGGTTGAAGGATGTCAAAAACAGGTCACAAACAGAATCCATGTAAGTGTTTGTGAAAGTATAGTTCTCATAATACCTAGAACTATCATTGTTGCTAACACCATCCTCATTTGTTGCAACACCACGTTTCTTGACAAGCAACATTTTAAAGCAGTTTGCAGCCTTAAGAACTGCGGCTACAGTCCTCCTTGCCTGCCTGTAGGTCCTTTTAGCCAGGGACCTCCAGAAATCATTGTCCACTGCTTGTGTGAACATTACCTTGAGCTTCGCCATCTTTGGATTTAGCTCACTCTCGGGGATAGATGCATTAACCTCACCCGCCGTTTTAACGGGCCACTGGTCCTGTTCCAGGCGCAACCAGCTTGGACCTTCCTGGTATGTAGATCCAGGTTGTACATCCTCAATTGTACACAAACCTCGCGTAGCCAAATCGGCGATGTTGTGTTGGGTTGGAACCCATCTCCAATCTTCAGGGCTCGTCAACTGTTGTATCTCAGAAACACGATGACTGTTGAAAACATTTAGCATAACACTGTCACTGGATAACTGCGCCAGGGCACAGCTGCTATCACTAAAAAATACTTTGCCAGAAATGCTGAAAGGTAGAGCTCTGACAACTGTATCCACAAGCCTTGCCAAAATCAGACAACTAAGCATTTCTAACCTTGGTATAGACTCTATCTTCACTGGTGCGACACGTGACTTGGCGCAACACAAAACTACATCAAAACCTTCAGCAACTGGCCATCTCAGGTAGGTGATGGCTGCATAGGCTGAGCTTGATGCATCACAGAAACCAACAACCATTGGAAGCCCCAATGGCTTATCAGGAACCATCGAACGTCTGAACGACACATTTCCAAGTGCCGCTCGGTCCTGGAGGCTGCTCACGAACTCTGACCTCAACTCTCCAGGTATGGAATCATCCCAGTCGCAGCCATGTATGCAGACTGAGCGCAGACATAGCTTGGATTTAAGCAGCAATGGTGCTGCAAGACCCATTGGGTCATATAATTGTTGCACGATTCTCCAAACTTCTCGTTTAGTTACCGTCTCAGGTAGACTTCTCCAGAGATCCTCCAAATCCAGGTCCTCCAGCAGCTTTCTACCCTTAATCTTCGCGCCGTGGTTGGCTCTGACAGGTAAGAACAATATATCCTGTTTAGGGACCCAAACAATGCCCAAAACTTTCACACTGTCAACATCATCTCCAGAATAAATAACAGATTTAAATCTGAAATTTCCAGGTTCAATCATCTGCTCCAGCTCTTGGACCAGCTGGACAGCTTCAGGTTTACTGTTATGACCGCTTAAACAGTCATCCACGTAAGTACAAGTCTCCAATTTGACCGAAGGAGGATCTTGATACAAAACAAATTCAGATCTGAGGGGCTGCTGAACATCTCTCCACACATCTTGCTGGCTACAACATCAGAACCTCTAATCTTCTCAGATCCATAAACATCTTGGACATCCTGCAGGGATCTTCCACCAAAAATACGACCAGTGAGTCTGAGGGCGGTCATGGCCATATCGCCGGCCAAGGCTTCACCAAAATTGATGGTTCTGGTGAGATAAACCTCCGGCTCTCCATCAACTGTATCAGCGAAAAAAACACGTTTCAGCTGAGAATCTTCATAGGTAGCTAACAAACTATTATAAAACTTCTGAATGTCAGCCACGAATGCACACTTGTAACTTCTGAACCGAATAAGATTGTGCATCAGGGAATATAATGGAACTGGCCCTTCCATCATAATACTATTGAGGCTTAGCCCCTTGCAGCAGAGGCTAGAATTGGCGCATATCCTCAACGGCGTGGAAATACTTTCTTTATATGCGCAGACTAGGCTCGAATAATACACAGGCCCAGTATAAGACAGATCTTCTGGCGACGCTCTTGTATACACGCCACGAGAAACAGCTTCTTGGAACACTTGGCAGAAGGTGTCATATTCGCCTTTTTTGACCATCCTCTGCCGGTCACGCAGGCAAATCTTGTACGCCTGCTCAGAATTATCAAACAACACACTTGGCGGCTGCTTGTAAGGATATGAGGCCGTCCAGATATGGCTCTCAAGATCCAACGTCAAACCTTCTTCAATCAGCTGCCGCTTACGCACGTCCAAGGCGGACTGCCCGGCGGCAATGGCGGCGCAATGACGGCAGTTCTTACAACCGCTGCACATTGATGGCGGCTGTATCCCCAAACTTTCTGTAGACAGGAACTCTATCTTGCTGACCTCCAACTTAGTAGCTTTACAAGCGACAGGATTAGTAACAGTCCTGCCGTCCGCAGACACAACTAGATAACCTGTACCAAATAAGCTTCTGTACAGTCTAGAATCACCAACCATTTTATCTGCACACGGGAACATAGCTGGTGTAAGATGACCGATAAGAATGTCAATCTTACCGTCAACCTTAGAGAAATTATCAGGCTTCATATCAAAAATTTCGGCGGCGGCTGCAGGATCAATAGAACGTAACCCTTCTTCAGTACCAATGCTGGGCACTACCGCTGCCTCCAGAATATGGCAATTCCGGTTGCGGTCAACCAAGCAGATTTTAACTGTAGGACATGCTTGGCTCTTTCCATCTGCCAAAGAAATAGTAGCTGTGCGACCAGTTGATGGCAACTCTAACTTCTTGGCGATACTTCTAGAAATCAATGTGAGATTTGCTCCAGAATCCCACATAGCATTGACGGTGACTTGACGTTTGTCAGCCGCCAATGCTGGGAGCTGCTGCAACATCAGCATATAATTGTTCTTGCTGAACAACTGTGATTCATAAACTGCCGCAACTTGTCCACTAGCAACAGACTCATGAATTAAACTATTATGAGGCTGGTTGCAGCTGTCTATGGTACAGCTGCCAAGTCTGTCGGCCTTGGGGCAATCAGCAACCCTATGCCCTTTTTGCAAGCACAACAAACAGGCTCCTATCTTCTTGATGAAATTCTTACGTTCAGGAACAGACAGATCCCTAAACTTGGAACACTTAAACAACAAATGTTCAGAACTACAACCTTCCGACGGGCAAGGCTGTTTCTTCTTGGTCTTAGCTGGAGACCCAGGTTTACCTACGGCTGTAGCTGCGGCCGCAGGATTACCTTTCTTCTTGGAGGGGGTGTCTACATCAGTCGAGCACCTCATCAAAATGGCGCCCCGCTGTTCTTCAATAATCTTCAACAGCTTTGGCACATCTGGGACATCCATCGAGCCCAACGCTAGGTTGAGCTTATCTTGAAAATCTCGGGGCAACTTCTTGGATAACATCTCCAGAAGGATCACGGTCAACCACTGGCTTGTGGTAACCTCATCATCATCATCATCTTTAGTCAGCTGCTCGAGCTGGCTAACTGCACCACCAAACTCTGCTAACACAGTCACAATCTGGTTGGAGTCCGACGGTTTAGACTTCTTCTCCCATTGGTTGAAAAGGCAGAGCATCTGACGTGTCTTGGACTTGAAACTCGCATCAAGGTAAGCCCACTGAGATTCATGCGATTGAATCTGAATTAACTGGAGTCTCAGCTCTTTATTTTTACAGACCTTTTCACTGCTCAACAATAACTGTAAATATGACGGGTCCTGTCCTACAGTAAGCTTTTTAAAATTGTCTTTGAAACTTACGTAGGCTGCTTCCTGGCCGTCGAAGGAGGGAAGTAAACGTTCGTCGACACGATTCATATATCCTGGCGTGAACATAGAACCGGCGCCGAACTGTGGTGTGCCAAACGGTGACACAAATGGCAATGCTGTCGAGGCACCCGCCGTCGTTGTGGGTGGCTTCACAGGTTCAAGCTTAACCTCAGCCAGCCGTTTCATCAAAGCAGACAAAGTGTTTATAATTGGTTCAGGTAAGGGAAAGTATGACCCTTTAATAACTTTAACAATCGCTAAGCATCGATCATATAGTTCAGCCTTATGGTCAGGCAAATTATCACCAACTAAATCAACAACACTTTGAATGTCACTAAGCTCTTCTATAGCATCAAGAGCATCCTTCAAAGCACTATAGTCTTTTTGCACAGTAACTATATCAGAATAAATGTCACTAAACTCATCAAGCTCTTGGATTCTCAAACCAAGCTTGCTAAAACCGACCATGATGCTATCGAATGTCTCGAACTTGTCATGGACAAGGATTGATTCCTTAGTGAAATGTCTAACATCAAGTTCTGAAGAATCACTGACCAACTTCATCACTCTATTTAGTTCACTGGTTAGGGCCTCAACAGCTGGGCGCAGCCGCTTTGCCAATTGATCACCTTTATTCTTTTTAGGACCCATGATTGTCACTAGAGTTAACTGTACTGATTATGACTATAATAATGTGTGGTAAGGTATCACAACCAACACATTCACAAAACTTCACAGATTCTTCTTAGCTGCATCTGTTCGGTCTTGTTTTCATTGTTTTCATTGTTAGGCATTGCCTAGCCGTTCTCGAAATCTTATCTCGAAGCCCTCCGAATGACCAACATAGTGAAGTTTACGAATGTGTATTTATTACCATGAAAACAGTAAGTCTAAAACAAAAATATAAGAATTAATTACATAAAATTAATGGTTATTATTTTTGTAAAATCAAGGTTGCGTGATTTCAATTTAATAAAAAATATGAATTTTCTAAAAAACTTTAAATTGGCACGAAACATATTAAATCGCATCAGAAATTGATAATTTTAGAATAAAATAATCAATAATATAAAGGAAAATATTCATATATCAAAACTTAGCAGTTAAATGGTCTATTTGTTGAAAAATTAATGATTTAAATTTCTTCATAAAATTGTACCATTCTACGCTTATTTTCAAGAATTAAAAATAAATTCTTACCACATATGATGTCAAACTAAGCAGGAAGGCTTATTTGAGATCTTCCACGGATTAGAGCGCATGTATATTCAAGCAATACATTATTTTCATTCACGTAGCTCCTCACATGGGAATCATCAAAGGAAAAGTGCGCGTCTTTTTTGTTTGTTTACAAGCCATGCGCGGAGATAGTTAGGAATGCCGCGTAACACACTCATTCTCTGGGGAACTCTGGTGTAAGGAAAAAAGGGATTAATGGGTTCGAACTTGCCGGGGAATACAAGAATTACATACCGACACAGCTTCCAATCATTAGGTTTCTAAACCTTTCAACCTACTTAAGGAATAGGTATTTTTTATCTTTATAGGGATGTATATGTTTATTTTAGGTTAGGCTTAGTATTAGACTATTTCTGCAAGGACAAGAATCATGTTTTAAAAATAAAAAGTTATGGGGTTCAACAATCAACTTTGTATTAAATTTGTTTTGAAATCTTGAAGAATCTTCAATATTATCACAGCTACAAATTCACGAAACCTCTAATTTCAGGATAGAAATAAGACATAGCAAATTTAAAAAGTACATAAGACACGGTTGAATAATATTTATATATTATTTTTATAAGTTTGTGCCGACGCAGAGATGGTTACACAACATAGAACACGGAGCAGTAGTCATGCTTTACCACCCTTGCACACATCCCACTCTTGTTGAACAATTAAGGTAGGTTGAGGTAACACCAAACAATTAAGGTAAGTTGAGGTAACACCCAACAAACAAACAACCCTTAAATTAAAGTAGGTTGGGGTAACACCCAACAAACAAACTACCCTTAAATTAAGGTAGGTTGGGGTAACACCCAACAAACAACAACAATTAAGGTAGGTTGAGGTAACACCAAACAAACAACAACAATTAAGGTAGGTTGAGGTAACACCCAACAAACAACAACAATTAAGGTAGGTTGAGGTAACACCCAACAAACAACAACAATTAAGGTAAATTGAGGTAACACCCAACAAACAACAACAATTAAGGTAGGTTGAGGTAACACCAAACTAACAACAACAATTAAGGTAGGTTGAGGTAACACCCAACAAACAACAACAATTAAGGTAAATTGAGGTAACACCCAACAAACAACAACAATTAAGGTAGGTTGAGGTAACACCCAACAAGCAAACAACCCTTTAATTGCACGACCTTTGAAAGGAAGTTCTGACTATGTGAATGATTATGAGTTGCGTCTGTCAATTGGCTAGGTAAGGCATTTTACTTACTCTTACCATCGATATCACGTACCTGACAAAGCAGAAATGGGTACTATTTTTTCTAGTTAGCATGACACGTACAGTGTGCTCCTGACTCGAAATTGATACCTTTCTGACCTTTAGGAAGCCGACAAGTTAGGTACCTAATACTATATGCTAATGCCGTGGCTTCTAAGTTAGTTTTGAACATTACAAACAGACTTATACGGAAGACTTGTACATTAGTTTTGCTGTATTATTTATTTGTATATTTACAATTTCACCTGTATCAGTAAATTGATTTTTAGTAGTGAAGCTACTCTATAAAGTTTTGTGTCTGTTCTTATGTCTGTTTGCCCTTTTGTTGTTGAATGTAAATGCTGTCTTTTTAGAAGTGTAGATAATTAACTTGCAAGTATGGCTTCGAATCAAATTAACGCCCGCTTGATCAGAACTGGTTCTTAGCTATATTTAAAAATCATATATTGTATCGAATTAGAGATAATACAAATAAAACTAGGATTAATCTTAAATTTTTAAATTTTACTATCCGCGGAAAGCTGGTTATAATTCGATGCGAAAATAAATATTCTTTTACTCACATAATACTATACTTCCCTTAACTTTCCCTTCCTTTACCCTTCTCTTTTTGTTCCTTCCCATCACACTCTCATTCATGTTTTATGTTGAACTTGTAACTTTTCTAACAGCTTAGCTAGTATTGGATGTAATCATAAGCTGCTTATTTTTCGGTTTCTTTAAATAGTTTCTTTGATTTTATGTTCATTTGACAAGAGCATCATATACAAGTGGTCTCTTTTATTGTCAAAGTATAGGATAAAGGATTATGTATCTAAAGGAAAAAATTATATTCGACTTTTTAAATGAATTAAAAAATGGGGGGGGGGGGTGACTATGTCCCAACATAACATAACTTAAAGTAATAAACAAAGAAAAGAAACCCCATCCCTATTATTTCAATTTATTTTTTTAAATTGGGGGCCGGGGGTGGGTGGGGGGTGATAATTTCTTTACAAAAGAAAACTCAACTTAAAAAACAATTTTAAAGAATTGTTTGAATAACTTAACCGTGAAGTTTTATCCTGCAAAATATGTGTAGTTGAATAAAAATAATTTCAATAAACTGACATACATTTTTTACTAATCTAACGGCTGTGCCCCTTGCATATATAGGCTTTGTATTCAAAGACCATAAAATAGCCTGTAACTATTAGGAATCTATGTGAAACTTTCCCAGAATGAAACATTCAATCGGTTGATTTTTTGTCAAAATCATATACTACAGACAACAACAAAAACCTATTAGGTACTTTATGTAATAGGATGCTTATATTTAAAATAAAGTTCATATTTTTTAGGAAGTTGGTGACTGGTTGTATAAGAAAACACGTTATTACTCCCCACTATGGTCTTACTAAAGAAAAGGTACTGTGATGTTTTTAACCCTTACAACCAATGAAAAAATTATGGTTGTAAGTTTGGACTAAAGGATCCCCAATGCTATGGTATTTAAAAATAAGTCTGTCATCGGATCGGATCCAAACTTTTTTATTGTTAACATTATTAAATATCTCTATAAGGTCAAAGTGTAAAAATTGTACTAAATTACAAAGAAAATTGATATTTTTCAATGTTAAAAGAATAAAGCTTGGAGGTAGGGGAGAGAAAATGGATATTGGATACACATGGATATATTGCCAAGGCAAAATTTATCACCAAATAAGCTTTCTGATATTGACCTCATTTATTGGTCAGTTCGTTCATACAGTAGGAGGGGAGGGGATGGGGTAAAGGGAGTGGTTGGGGAAATTGTTATTTTAGCCAGCTGCGAGCATCACTTTATCAGTGTCCATAAAAATCTGGTACAACATCCAAGTAATAACCTATCGATTTAGTAGAAAAACAGTCAAAAACCACCTATAATGGATTTTTTATCCTGATAAGAACATCTTAGATATTTTGCTCTTGCAATAAAACCTTGGTATTTTATATTTCAGCATTTAGTGCAATTTTAGAAGTTGTTATAAACCTAATTTTCTATTTTTATTTTCAGCCAATGGCGCTAGTTGCTTGGGGATGTCGTCTTCTTATATCAGAGGTAGGATTTAAGTAGCTCAGCTACCATATAGTTAGGGAGTGTCAAGAGTCAGACAAACGTTCTTTTAAGATTCAACTGTCATAAAATTACAGATTTTTTTTTGTGTATATTTAAGATATGCATAATAAGTGACCTAATCTTTGGCCTTGGGATTTTGTAGTGGTTAGGGAAGGGGGGGGGCCTCAAAACCTTTTTGGAAAATAGCCTAAAACCATGATATTACCAGTGGTTTATTCCCTGAAAAGCAAAGCCCTGTAAGTTCAGTGTTTACTGAGTTTTTAATGTTCTAACAGACAGACGTTATTCTACTTTGGATTATGTAATGAATTTGTATTAATTTTATAGGTTGAATCTTCTACAGTGACAGATTTTATCAGAAAGTATGCTTTGAAAGGGCCGGAGGTAACTAAGACTTTTTAGCTTCTTGAAACAGCTTCCTTGTGACATTGTGTCAAGTTGCAATGTTCTTGAACGTGGAGCTTGAACTGGCCCTAGTGGCTAATAAAATTATATCTTCCTACAATGGATATTGAATACGTGGATATTGTGACAGAGGAACTGGAGTCGGGAATTTATGTTGCTAATAAAGTCCTCAGATATTGGTCAATTTGTTCCTGAATGGCAAGGGGAGGGGATTGGGTAAATTTTTAGGGTGGGGGGAGGGGGGAATTGTGAATGTTATGGTTATATAATCAAACTGGGAGAAAAATTAAATGTAAATGAGAATCTTAAATATCCTTTTATTGTATATTCATTCTTTCTACTTCATTCGTACTTAGGTCCAAACACTAAAAAACTTTAGTTGAACGTATACACACATCTACTTAAAACTGTTTTGTCCCTTCATGCATTTTTTATTTTGTTTTTACTGGCAAAAACTAATATCCTTGCAGAATTGGGTGAAGTTTGACTTTTAATCTAAAAAATAAATAAATATCCTCAATTTGATAAAAACTTAGTGTAGTCCTGTCTTTGTCCCATTGTGCATCGTAAAAATTTGTTAATAATAAAGATGATATGTTTTAGGGGGATCTCCCAAAAGAAGGACAATACACCCATGCTCTAGTGAAGAAGGCAGATATACCAACAGGTTCGTATACATATAATATCATGAGAGTGGGTGTCCCATAGAGTAGTGGTTAGCGCACTACGCTGTGGTTGGGAAAATCCCCAAAAAAGTCCCCACATCACATAGATATTGCACTTGGATGACAAATGCTGTTGCAATTTGTCAGAATATAAACACGCAACCTTCCCTGTGATGCCCTTATGTTGTAAGGGGGGAGAAATCGTGCTTTCTCTCGTCCATGCTCCTCATTCATATGAGGTGTCATTAATTAGGGTGGCTCAATATGGAACACCTGCCAAAACTCTAGGCCAGGGTGATGTAATAATTGAGTAGTTTCCATGAGAATTGCGGGTCAGCTTGTAATGTAACATAGAACACACTCAGCTGTGCGCGAAGCTTACCAATCTAGGATTGGTCAAAGTATTATCACCTCCAATCTCCTCGTGCATTTGAATCCTATCTTACATACATACATACATTGTGAGCGTAGCTGCCTTTAAATTGTTTTTGTCTGAACGTCCTTTGATCTCATCTGGCTGTCAGTACATCTTTGTACATTAAGGGATAGTTGCACAAAGTGCATTTAACGAGTTAGGGGTTCTTGTAGAAGAGAACCGTTAAATGATTTTGTGGAAAAGATATGTGGTTCACTAAATTCAAGTTCAAATGCATTTCGTGCAACTTCCCATTTTTGTAACAGAAAGTTTTTCACAGCTTGTTAGAATGACGTTGGTAGCCACTTTAAAATATTTTGCAATCTAAACTTCCTACATTTGTCATATATCAACAAGGACGTAAATATAATTTTCAATTTGTAGATTTTTATATTTATTCTTTTTTTGTTTTAGGTTCAGACATCAAAGATTCAGTTCTGTGCCCAAATTTTATATAGATACCAATTTCAATAGAAAAAAAGAAGGAAATGACTTAAATTGTATAGAACCTAAAGATTTGTTTAATTAATCTGACTATTTTTTTTTATATTTTGACTATATTAGTTAGAAAACTCAATAGTTATTTCTTTGTTTCAGACTAATTTTAATTATATTAAAAAATTATAGCTTTAATTTAAGTAGATTTTTTTTAGAATTTATGTATTTTTACGAGACTTATTTATAGCCAAAAATGTTATTTTTATTTTTTTATTTTTTGACAAATACATATGTTTATTGTACTTTAAAATAAATTTTTAATATATTTTGTATTGTGCATTTTATTAGCAAAGCTACTTAACTTATTATCAGGGATCTAAAGGGATAAGACAATGCACATCCACAAAATTACCCCTTCGGTAGATTACAATTAGTGGTCGAAACGTGAGGAAACTCAACCTAATGAACCAACTAATCAAAATTTAATAAAGGTTCCCAGAGTTGTTAAGCCAGCAAAAAAGAAAACGTTTTTATGACACTTTGGGGTCTATTGCATTAAACACTAAACAGCTCAATGTTCCCTCCCTCCTTTAGTATTATAGAAAGTTTTTGGACCATTAGGATCACAGTGATGAAGGAATATTGTGGGATGATTTTCCATATTATTCATTTAAAAAGCCACCTACAATTAGTTAAATTTCCGAGTTCAAATATTTAACTTAGAATAGTTATTTCTCGTATCGTATTATAAACGGCTTTCCGCGGATATAGAATGTACAATTATAAGATTAAAACTATTTTTTTAGCCCCGTGGTGCCGAAGGCACCGGCTAAAAAAAAACTAGTTTAATCTTATGATTGTACATTTCTATATTCGTAGAAAACTGGATATAATACGATGCTAGACATAGTTTTTTTCGTATGGATGAGATTCCTTTCCACCGGATTCAAATGAATACGAGACAAAAAATTGATTGCTCGTATAATGAGATTGAATCAGAGAAATAAAAGTTTGCTAGAAATTTCCAGTATAGCTTCGAAACCTATTAATATCCGCAAAAGATTATATACGGTTCTCAGCCATCCTGAAAAATCATTATCGTATTATAGACAATTTTATATACGAATAGTAAAATCTAAAATATTAATATCAGTTTTGTAGACCCGGGCTAACAAAACCGGTTTTAATCTTACAATTTTTCCTTTCAATATCCGTGGAAAGCTGTCTATAATACGACGTGATAAATAACTACATAAGCAAAAAAAAAAGGATTTACAAGAAGGTCTCTAATTTCTTTAAGCTTCCCTTTCCTTATACTTGGTTGTCCTAGTCTAACTATAAAGAAAATCAGTTATAAGATATTACAATAATAGAAAAAGAGGCAAAAATGTGTTAAAATATTGTTGAGATATGCGTCAATAACATCAAACATATGAAAAATACTGTAATAGTCATTTATCGCATCGTATTATAGACAGTTTTCCGCGGATATAAATATTATAAGATTAAAACCTGTTTTGTACCCCCGTAGGGCCGAAGGGCTGCTTTAACAAAACTGGTATTTATTTTATGATTTTTATTTAAACTGGCGGCTACGCCCCTAGAGACCTCTAGTGGTACTTTAAATGTTCTTTTTAATATTTAAAATACGTTTATGTTGCGTTTGACGTTTATGTTTGCGTTGAACTCTCTTTATATAATCAAGAAACGTAAAAAAAAATTCGATTTTTTGGTATTTCTCTTTGGAGGGTGGTGGTACCCTCCCCCAAAATTGTTAAAAACCTTCCCGGGACCTATGAGAATATACCCTGTTAAGAAGAACCCGATCGGTTCAGCGGTTAGCGAGATCCTTCGGTACAGATAGGAAATTTGCTCTAATATGATGCGATGCTATACATGATTTTTCAGTATATCTGAGAGAGAGTAACATATAATTTGAATGACTGATGTCGGGTTATAATCGGGACCCCACTGCGTCGTACTAGAGACGTTAAAAAGTTAGATCTTAATGGATAAGACAATGTATGATAAATTGATGTACATACATCCTCATTGATAATAAATAGAATTAGATCAAAAGTAGATTTAAAATTTCGGATATAGTCCCTTTCGCCTCTTAAGGGGCGATTCCACGTATTTTCCCTATTTCTAGCCCCTGCGGGGTAATCATCTAACCTAACCTATTAAAAGCTACTGTGAAAATACGACAAAACCTCCCTGAAGTGGCGTTGCCACGAAAGGGACTATACCCAATCTTTTCAAGGAATAAGAGCAAAACTTTGGGTCTCGTCAATTATCTCATAGAGGCGAGGCTGATGTCTATGAACACTAACGCCAGAGGTCCAACAGGAAGGGCTATCTAAAGGGAGCCTTATCTCTCATTTTCTATTCAGTCAAAGGTTAAGAACACCCCTCAGACAACTAACACTTTGATTGCACGACCTCTGTCTAAATGTCGTAATAATGCAGGGTAATTAGTTGCGCCTATTGTGGCCAAGGTATTTTCCCTACTCTATTTATTAAAGTCAAAGTCACGTATCTGACATAGTAACAGTATATAGTTTTGACCCAATGTTAATAGGCCGAGATTCGTACTCAACACCTTCGGATTTGCTACGAGTTAAGCCATGGTCGTGGGTTTCCTTCCTTCCTACGTTATTTTTTACAATTTCAATGCTACGCTTTTCATTATTAAATGTCATCGTCCTTATTTTGGGAATACTTTTTCACCTTCTGTCCTGAATAATATAATAGTTGATAACTTTTAGTTGACGTACTAAGAAACTGGATTTAATATTAAATAAACGAGGATGAAAACATCTAGAAAAACGAAGCTCTAAAATCAAAAGAAAGAAATCTGGATATAATACGATGCTAGACATAGTTTTTTCGTATGGATGAGAACTGGTTCTTATCAACCGGATTCGAATAAATACGAGAAAATTTATTAAAAACAAGATACAGTAAAAGGACATAATTTCATCTTAAAAATGTTTGTTTATAAAGATAATTTGTTGTCCTATGAATCATTAATCCAAAAATCAGATGAATAGGATAATTATATTATACAAAAGTTGTTGTCGAAAAGTAAAAAAATCCGCATGTTTTAAATAGACGTAAGGACTATAAAATTGCCACGCTTCCTAAATCTTGTAAAAACAAACTTATTTTACGTGTGTTTTCTTCAGTTAAGCTTTCACTGTGCATCATTGGAGTTTGGCAATTCCAAATTATTTATAGACCTTCCAACTGTCGCCTATAACAATGGACGGGTGTACGTTCGGCTGATTGATAGCTAGCAGTGTTTAAAGTTCATATATAAATAATCGAAAACAGGAACATATTTTGTTGAATTGAACCAGGTCCAGATCCAATGATTTTATTTCTTGTTCTGTGATAGATTTTGACAGATAGAATATGACATGATTTTTAATGTTTTTAATTGTATTAAATATTTTTTTTGTACATGTACAATAGGAGATATAAGTTTTCCGGAATTGTAATGTAGGGAGTAGATTTGAAATCTGCATCAAATTTTAAGGATTTTTTATAAAATTCGTTTTTTGTATAATTCTTTATCTAAAAGCGGAAATACAAATTAAGTTAATTATATTTGGCATCTGTGATTGGTGGATTTAAAAAATCTGCGCTCTGATTGGATGTCGTACATCATTCAACCAATTAGAGCGCACTCGCAGGTAGTTTAAAATCCACCTATCCTATTGGTCAAAATTAATTAACTAAAAATGTATTTTCGCTTTTAGATAGAATTTTACAAAAAACGAATTTTATAAAAAAAATCCTTAAAATTTGATGCAGATTTCAAATCTACTCCCTACATTAAAATTCCGGAAAACTTATATCTCTTAATGTACAATAATGTAATAAAATTCTGGAAATAAAGTTTTAATTAATTTAATGTCATTTTTCTTTATTCTGGAGAAACAAGACGACTTTTCCTAGTGTAATTTCGCCATGGATACAAAAGGATAAGACAATGGCCAATAAACTGATGTACATCCCCAATGGTAATACACAAAATTACCCCATCTGTATATTACAATTTGTAGTAGAAACGTTTAAACGCTCACAATACAAATTAAATAAAAGTCCCCAAAGTTGTTGAGCCAACGAATAAGAAAACGTTATTATAAAACTTTAGGGACTAGCATAAAAACAGCTCAATGTCCCCCTCTCTATTTATTTGAGAGATTTGGGACTTCGGGGCTAACAAACCCGGTTTTAATCTTGTGATTTTTCACTTTAATATACGCGGAAATCTGTCTATATGACATGAATAACTATTATCGTATTCAAATTGTTTAAAATTGGCCTGTTTATCGTAAAAAACATTTTTTTCAACTATGTTCGGCTTTTAAATTTGAATAAATTACAGCTACATACATATATCCAGTTAATTTGTTGTTAATTCAAAAAAAAGTTTAAAATCACTAGATTTATTGGAAATTAATTTGTTAGTTTAGAATTTTTGTTCCTTTAGTCCCTGAATTATGGCGCGAATTAGTTGGCGTTTAGACGTTGCCGCCAAAAAAATCATTAACACATCAATAATTATTCGCATTAAAATATCAACGTCTAAATGATGAACATAAATGTATTTAATTTTCAAGTAATATTATTTTTTTGCTTTTTCTTTATATTTTCAAGTAATTTAGGAAGAATTGTGGGGGAACGACTGTATATTTGGTGGGAAGTTAAAAAGTTGTCTTTTTTACGAAAAATAAGCTGAAATTACCAAATATTTTTTTGAATTAATTTAATTTTTGGTTGCAACTGGCTTTAATTGTGCATTAAAACAAGTATGACAACATCAATACTCTAAATATAGATGGTAGAAAAAAACATGAATATTGAACACTTGTAGAGGGCCATATAAGAATATTGATTTATAAGTCTAAACAAAATTGTATATGAATTTGTTGCAAAATTGATTGACAGTCAGATACTGTCTAAAGATATTAAGTAATAATTTTAGGACTTAATTACAGAGATGTTTCGTTTTAATATTGTACATTGTTGTCCTAGGAATGATTATTCCAAAAAGCAAATGAAAAATTTAATGTTTTAAATGGGCAAACAGACTTTTGGGTGAAATGTAATAGAAATTATCATGCAAAGCTAAAAATCGATAGAGCAAGTCTAACATATCTAAAATAAAAATAATAGTCGATAGTTGGACCTTTTCTTATATTAGAAAAGCTTTCTCTTTTTGTGATTTTGATGAAACACTGTTAGCTGAGTGACCGACCGTATAGCAGAATCTAGTAAAAAGTGGAGTTTTTTAAAACAGTAGAAAATCGAAGTTTTACATGCACATAACCAACTGTCATACCTTAATAAATATGATCTTTAGCATCTTAGCTTTCTAAGTGGGTAGGTTATAATATCATTGGTATCTATGGTAACAGATCAGTTTAGTGATTTCTTCGTTGGTGGATTCATCCTTTACGGCATGATAAAGTATTTTGTTTAGTGATATTTAAATTTTGTTTCTGTTCATTTTTGTTTATTAATTTAGTGTCTGTTAGAAATTCTATTTGTTTATTCTAAAAAGACTACTGAATTTTATTTTTTATACAGTGTATTACTTGGTCTTTTACTTGAGTTTCTTAAATTAATTTAACTTGCTCCGCTACCATTCTAGATAGAAAATTCTGAATTAAAAGATTTTCATAAATACATTTTTTTTGGTTTCTGTGCTTGTTTCTTTATCGACAGTCACAAATCTTTTTCTTTTTTGTTTTCTTGGTCAAAAAAATCTGGCTTATAATAACTAGGTACTCTTTAAATCATATTGCCTGTAATCGGTTTATTGGTAGCTATTTAAATTACTTTTTCTCAGAAAAGTTTTGCATTGCTGTTCGTTAAAAGCTTTGTGCTTTGCACTTTCCTATAGAAATATACTAGCTGTTATCAAAAATACTTTTATTGGGCACTTTTGTATTTTTTTTTTTTTTGGGGGGGGGGGTGGGTGTGTGCAGTTGGTATTTTAATGATGTTAGATATAGGGAGTTTTAAGTTTTAAGGTATGTTCCTTAAAAAAGTAAGTTGTACTTTATATGGGTGTTATTTGATCGTTAAATTTCTTTTTATTTGAAGTATACAAATGTTTTTATTGAAATAACAAAATAAACATGTAAAACTTTATGGTATTGCGCAAAGCAGCAAAGATTTGTTCCTTTAGATATTTTATACTATACTTAATTTTTTATAATTAAAAAAATATATTTTCGTGTTTGGCCAAATTGACTTTGCAATTTTATGCGTAAGTTTCCTAGGTTTAAAATCTGTTAAATATTAACTGTATTTTTGCAACTTTTCTTGCAATATTGTGGGGGGGGGGGGTGATTGTACACTAATAGGAAATACTAGGGGAAGAGGCCTCTAGTGGCATTTAAATGTTTTTTTTTTTTTTTTTATCTAATTTTAGCTGTTAAATTAATGCACGTCTCTACACAGCGCGACTACGCTAGCGATTTTATTGTGATTTCTCTTGGGAGGGTGGTGGTACCCTCCCCCAACATAGTTATAAACCTTCCCGGGAACTATGAGAAGCTACCCTGTTATTGATAACCCGATCGGTTCAGCGGTTAGCGAGATCCTTCGGTACAGACACACTAACACATAGACATCCTGTTACTTAAGGATTTGGGAAGTTTCGCTCTAATAAAATGTTTGCAATGTTATGAGGAGTCTCTATTTTAGAAGAAAAAATTTCGATTTATTGTAATTTTTCTTGGGAGGGGGTTGGTACCCTCCCCCAAAATAGTTATAATACCCATGAATACGAAAACGTTATTATAAAATTTTGGGGACTAATAACAGCCTAATGTCCCCTCCCCCACATTAATTTTTCACAGTTTGTTAGGTTGATTGATTAGCCATAGTCTCTTAGGGTTTGGACCTAAGTAGTCATGGAGTAGGCTGAGACACTTTTGTATAGCCACTAGGGCTATCAAGCTCCACATTCAAGCACATTATGACTTGACCCGCTGTCTAATGAGAGCTACTCATTGTTACCTCACCCTCGCCGAGTAAGGCAGGTGTCCCAAATTAAGTCACCGTAGTGAATGACGCTCATCGCAGAGGAGCTTGGGATAAGGGTAGTACTGATATTATGTACTTGACTATTAAGTATCCAAACTTACTCAATAATTCCCTTCTTACACAACCAGGGGAAGTTGCGTGAATGTATTCAACTGAGAAATTCGAGTTGCCACATGGGGACTAGAACTAGAACTCTCATCACCGTAATTCAGTGTGTTACCACTGAGCTACGACGCCCCTTACAGTTTGTTAGGCGTTGTTTATGGCGTTGGTAAAGTCAAAATTATTTTGTATTTATGTATGTTTAACAATTTATGATGGTTTTTAGGCATAAAATAAAAACTTCTTGAGTTTTACCATATTTCAGATAGTTATGTCTCTTTATGTCTTTATGTCCTTATCTCGGATTTATTGTGCCATGGAGGGTACTGTATGTTGCACTGATCCGTAACCGCTGCTTTGTTTGTGTATAGTTGGCGCCATAATTAATTTAACCTATACATGATCAAATTATGTGGAGGGGTACCCCCTCTTAGATCAGTCTTCATATGGGTCTGAAGGGCGTGGTAATGAAGGGTAGGGCATAAGAGGAAGGAATCTCCTCTCAAGACACGTTGTCGAAGAGAGGTTAAGGTGTCTAGGTGTCTTATTAAGGTAATTTCAATTTTAATTTCAGTATCGAAGTTACTCTATAATTCAATTTGAGCGGAACTACATATTTAATGAGTATCCAGTAATATTTTCTGTAGGTGGAATTTTTTAAAGCTATGCTTTGTCTAAAACTAGGGTAATATTGCTTTACTCATAGTAATGTATATTTTTATAATGCAGCAGTAATTTGAGCATTGGTCAAGGTTTTACTTGTTATTTTTGATTATTAATATTTTTTTCTTTAATTCAGGTTAGCTTGCATGCTTTTGTTGCTGTGGGTACCTTTACGAAGGTTACTTGTGGCTCCAAGTGTACTGTGGGGGGCACCTAGCAACAACAGCTAGTAGGAGTATTTTGCCAGGTTAGTTTAAACTAATTTAAATGGCTTGCAAAAATGTGTACATTTTTAAAATTCAAATTGCGCGGCTTGTGTTAATGATATAAAAATGTTATGCTTAAAATCCTCATAAAATAAATATAGATATAGGGAATAAAGCGCAAAACTTTTACTTTTACTTGTATATAAAAAGTTTATTTAAATTATAATGGGATGCACATATTTTTACACAAGCCGTGCAGTTTGTATTTAGAAATTTCACATTTGGGCAACGCTATTTAAGGGACGACTCTTCGTATTTTCGCAGTAGCTTTTCTCCTATTTTTTCTCCTAGGGGCTCTAACCCTGCGGGGCAATCACCTAACCCAATATAACCTAACCTAACTTAAATAACCTATTAAAAGCCATTTAAAAATACGATGAATTGCCCCTTAAGGGGCGTTGCCACGAAAGGGACAAAACCCCATTTCTTAACACCCTTTAAATTTGTCATAAGGCCCAAAAGGGCATTAACACTTGTATAGTGTCAAAACTGAATCTGAATATTAATGTATAAGAGTAAAATTGTTAGTAAATATGTTGATAAATTGCTTGATACAGGATAATGTTTAAGGATATACTTACATTTTTAGAACTTTATTATAATATTGTACTTTGTTGTACAAAAATCAGATCAATCATAAAAATTTGTTGTTAAAAAGTGAAAAAATTACGCTTTCTAAATTGTACCTAACTACTACAGAAATCAAAATTTTTAAATCGATAGGACAATTCTAATGTATCAAAAATAATAATACTGCTTTTTGGACTTTATTTGAGAATTTATTTTAGTAATATATAATCATACTGTAGTTTTGCTTTATGTATATATGATAATCTCACTATGCAAAAATTATAATAAGTGTAATAATTATCATAGGAATTAGCCTAAAACCTAAATAATTTCCAAGATTTTTTATTATACCCTAAAAAAAATCTTGCTTTTTGGTAAATATATGGTTAAAATTCTGCCTTGGATACCTTGTGTTTGAATGTGTTGTTGGAACTGCATAATAAAACCTATTTTTGTTAAGGTCTGGCCTACTCCTACCCAAGGACACAGAGTGCAAGACAGAGCCAGAGTGAAGCTGCCTGCCACGCTCCATGGCAAGGTTCATCAAGTCTCGGCTCCGGTCACAGTCTGTGGCTTCTGTGGAGAACTGTGGTTATTCTTTAATAACCAGGTAATTTTCAGCTATTTTTTAATATTGTGATATTAGTGGCTTAGAGGTCTCTAGGGGCACTGGGGTGGAAGTGGTCACCACCCGACTCAGTTATATAATGAAAAGTTTTTTTTTTTTTTAAGTAAGGGGCCTTGAAGTTGGTGAAGGGTTCCTCAAAATACGTTGTAAAGCACAATCATATCCTGACACAGATAAGCTCTGAATTTGAACAAAATATCTTAAAACTATCCTTGAACCTCAGTGGCGTGCGAAGCACTTTGTCTAGGGGGGGGGGGCATTTGGAAGATTTTGTAAAATTTCCCCCCCCCCCTGATTCAAAGTGCCCTCAGGGGGCACTTTGCTTTAGGGTAACGATTATATAGTTGCTACGCTTTCTAAATTGTATTTAACTGTTCTAGGAAGTTTTAAATAGATAATATATAAAAAGTTTAAAATCATGGATTTATCGACTTACTGGTTAATATTATAGAGATAGGGGGGGGGGGGGATTTGATATTTGTTGTTAAAAGGGGGGAGGCGGTTGTGACACTTATTGAAACCCAAAAGTCAAAGGAACTCAACTAAAAAAAGAGTTACAGCACTGAAATTTGTTATGGCAGTTGCTTTAAAGAGGTACAATTTGGAACTGTGAAGAAACGGCGGTGGAACCGCCGCTATCGCCGAATTTTTTTTGGCGGGTAACGGCGGTAGCGTCAGTTTCACTAGTTTTTTTTTCACAGTTCAACATTGTACCTCTTTAAAGCGTCTGTCACTCCAAATTATAGTGCTGTATGTTGAGTTCCTTTGACTTTTAGTTTTGGGTTTCAAAAAGTGTCACAACCGCCTCCCCCCTTTAATGTAGGTCTGTTTGTTATGCATTGTAATAATTCGGTACAAATTAGAAAGTGCAATATTTGTTAGAGTGAAGCTTTTTCATAATTAAGGTCAGTCCGTACGTACTGTTGACATTTTAGAATTTCTCCATCAATTTCTTACTTTGCAGGATGATTCATATGCTGATATTTTCAACAATTTAATGATTCCTGGAGTTACAATGTACAATATTTTAAGCATGACATCTTAATAATTCCTCACCTGTATCCTGTATTTACGCTATGTACAAATTTATGTACAATTTTATTTAGACTTGCTTATTTAGTCTGCTTTTATGAATGTTTTCATCCTTGTTATAATGTGTATAATTCAAGGTATTAATCTTAATTTTTTTTTCAGTCTTGCACGTCTGTGTCCGGTGGTAGATACCATTGCAGTGTCGCAGGTTGGCTGTTTAGTCATACTTGTCTTCACTGTATCCTACTATGGTATCTATAATATCCACCACCCCCTGGATGTTTCCAACCTTGATTAAGGTCCTAGGACTTTATCTTGGTTTTGATGGACATGATGCCTTGGGGAAGCTGAGTGTCCATCAGCAGGACTCTTGGTGGGAGAGGTAAATTTATTTTAATTCAAATTTAAGTTTTTAAGATCAGTCAGTCTAGGATTTTTTAGATGTTCCATCTTCAAGCTGTTATTTTGTAGTTTGGGGGAGGGGGGGGGGTAATTTTGTCTCTGTCTTTAATTTTAGAATTTTTTTTATTAAATATTAACTTTTTATACACAAGCGTCTTAAGGTTATAGGCGTTTATTCCTAACGGGGGAGTGGGGGGGGGGGGGTTGATAATGTTCTAGGAGCGGTTTGTGTGGTGTCATCATATCCCTAAAAAGTTTTAAAAAAAAAGCTATAGTCATTTGGGTCAGACAATCACACACACACATATATCCTGTTACTTTGTATAGAACCTGTAATGTAAATTATTATTCATAAAATTGTTTCAGTCCACTGGCCGACAGCCTGGTCTACTGGAGTTGTGTGTCGTTCTCCTGGTTGAATCCACCTCTCCTGAGGCTTGTCTGGTCCTTGGTGGGATGTCATCTGGCTTTGGCATTCCGCCAATAGTGATGCTGTATGGTGAAATTTGTGAGTATTTTAATTATTTTAAAATCTAGGCTTTTCTATAAGTAGGGTTGGTCCATACATTAATTTAGACATGTTAGAATTGCATGATTGCTATAACAAGAAGTACAAATTAGGAAGCGTAGTAACTCTATAATCTGTACCCGAAAGTCCGCAGTCCATTTTAAACATGTTTTTATTATTTGGCACTTTTTTAGGTTATGATTATGATTTTGATTTTTTTATATTGATTCTTGTTGCTTCCCTAGTAAGTCCTACATTTTTAGTAATATATGAAATGTTATTTGTCCCACCATTTTTTGGATGTTGTTTTTGCTTTAAAATCCCTAATTGCTAATAATTCCTTACTAAAAAGGCTACCCCGTGTTACATTTAAATAGTAATAGGGTCTGTCTGTATGGATTGTGTTTGTTATTCATCTTTAGATTTATTTTTGTATTCTTCTATTCTAGTGGCTGGTTTTAAAGTGGCTGGGGTACAAGAGTTAAGGGCTGTATTTATTTTAACATCTAATTTTTCTCTTTGATTTAGATATCCATGCAGTGGTGGGGCAGGTATCAGTACGCAACAGTATGGCAGGATTATTAATCAGGTACATTTTATACATATTATTCCAGGGGCTCTCTGTTGGGGATGCTACTTTTAACCCTCTGAAAATTTAAATTATTTTTCTTATTTATTTCTATATTTCTATAATATAAAGTAGAACGATGTTTGTTGATCTGTCAGTCCGTCTGAAGATATGACTCTCCCAAATCTGTGTACATCTGAGTCCTAACTTCAGAAAATCAGGGCTACAACAACAACCCTCACGAATTTATTATTTTATTTTTTATTAAAAAGAGCTTAAATGTAGGAGGGGGACTTGGCTAGGAGCACAGCTGATAGTAGAAGTAAAAGCATATATTTATATTTCCTGTATGGCTTTAAAACTGATTAATATCCTCTGGATTAGATAAAGTTCTCAGCCATACTTAAATATGGTATCATAGTACAGCAACTTTACACGAATCTTAAATGTTATTTGCGGAATACTGACGATGCTATGAATGACTATTAATAGATTTTGTAAACTAAGTTAATATTTAGGGTCCTGCTGGCAGGAACATTACCTTCCCCTTCTCCAGCTGCAGAGTTCTCTACGCAGGTAATTATAATAATAGTAGAATAGAACCGGTTTATAAGAATCATAAAATCAATACCAGTTTTGTTGGCTTTGTAAAGCTGTTTATAATATGGTTCGATTAATAATTTGTTCTCTACCTACTCCATTCCATACAAGTCTAGTTTTTTTAAAGGGGGGGGGGGGGAGTATTTTTAAACAATAAAATTTCTTATAATTCCAGCTTTATCCTTATATATTTTTCTTTCAAAATCAGAAATAAAAAACTGGGTTATAAAATCGACTCTCCCCTCCTCAAGTGCCCCTAGAGGACTCTGGGAGCGTTGCGGCTAGTAAATATAATGTATATTAAATAAAAATAATAAAATATGTAATTTTTTAGGCGCCTGTACAGATCTCTGCTTGGCACGGTTGCATCCTACTTAGGTATTTTTACGCCTTTTATAATTAGGGTCGGTCCCGTACCATTATTATTTATGTTTAAGGGATTTTTTGGGGGGAATTATCTTCTAGGGGAGATTTCTCTTGGGATGGTGGTGGTACCCACCCTCAAAATAGTTGTAAAGCTTCCTAGGACCTACGAGAAGCTACCCTGTAAATAAGAACCACGAAATTGGTTCAGCAAACATTCTGTTACTTTATTATAATTAGGGTCTGTCTGCCCGTCTTTAATAATTCAGATATGTTAGAATTGTTCTATCGATACTAAACTTAATTATCAGGGGCGTCCAAGTTTTTTTTTTTTGGGGGGGGGTAAAATATTTTAAGGGGGGAGTAATTGGTTTTTTTTTGGGGGGGGGGGAGGGTAAAATGGCGCGCGAAGCGCGTTTCAAAATTTTTTTACCCCCCCAAAAGTTTTACCCCGGGGGTAAAATTTGCTTGGGGGGGGGGGTGGGTGATTACTCCCCCTGAAATCTGTTGGCAAAGTAATTTATTTTTTTAAAATATATAGTATTAAAAATGCGCGCTAAGCTCCCATTATTTTTTTTATTAGGTATTTTTTATTTTGGGTGGGGTATTTACCCCCCCAAAATTGTTTGGGGGGTAAATTTAAAATGGGGGGGGGGGGTAAAATGAAAAAAATCGTTTAGGGGGGGAAATCACCCAATTACCCGCCCCCCCCCTTGGATGTCTATGATAATTATGATTATCTGATTTTTGGAATAATGATTTCTAGATCAACAAGGTAGATAAGCTCCTCTATAATATTCAGTCTGCACGTCTGAATGTAACAGTTATTAATGTTAGAATTTCAAGCTTTGCATTTTGATTCAGGTTTGGAGTAATCTATATTCCTTACTTCTAACTTTTTTTATTTATTATTTTTATCCTTATTTTTGAAAGCAAAGCTTTTATACATCCTTCCATACACCCATAACAATTAGATCTGTTTGGTAAATTGACATTTCAAACTTTGCATGATCATTCATAAGGTATGAATTAAGAAGTGTAGCAACTCTAAAATTATACATTAAAAACTTTTTACTAAATTCGAAAGGATATGGAAGGGCAGAAAAATAGCTTAAAACCATACAAAGACTTAGTTATAAAAAATAAAAACAATAGCCTAAAACCATCTCAGGGCCTCTAAAGGAGAACCATATCGGTTTAGTGGTTAGCGAGATCCTTTGCTACAGACCAAAAAGCTTAGTACTTTATATAATAAGATGATATGATAATCCTATTATTCTGATTTTTAAAAATAATATTTCATAATATGGCCGGGTTGTTCCTGTACTTATTTCATATTGGCTACAAGTACTTGAATATAATGACATGGGAAAACTATTTGCCAATCCACTAGAAAGGTAGGGGATTATAGGGGTGAATAGTTATTTCAACCAGCTACCAGAGCTTGATACATATACATGATAATCTGGTGTAAGATCTTATTAATAATAAATTTATTTTCGTAGGTGGGATGCAGGAGGGTGGTGTAGTACCACCCTGTCTGGCGTACGAGTACCACCACTTCACCACCACTACATCTCTTAAAGGAAAGTTATTTTTTTTTCATTTAATTTTTAAATTTTCCCCCTCAAATTTCTTTCAAATTTTTCCGATTCGATGTAAATCTCATTTAGTTTGTTCATCAAGTTTTTTTCATGACTTTTTTTTACAATTTTACGAGAGGATAAAAAATTATCAGTTGGGTGCCCTTGAATTGGCTTCGGTCGATTCGTGGTAACCAGTGAATAAAGGGCAAATGTACAGGTTATACCTGTACAAATCCCGACGGTAATAGGTAGAGTTGCCGTTCATAAATGTGTCTGGATTTTTTTGATCGTAAAATTAAAAAAAAAGACATAAAAATGCATTTTCCCCCCTTGAACTGAAGCCGCTCTCTTTTTTTTTCTCCTTTTGTCGCAACAACATGGTGTGACGTAAAAAAGTTTATGCAGATTTTTTTTGGGAACTAAAAGGGTAAAGGCGCCTACCCTTTTGATTTCCTTTCCTTTTTTTTCAAGAGTAGCTAAAGTTTTCCAATCCTTTTTTTCTGAATGAGATTTGCTCGATTTGGTTTAAAGTTAGCCTGAAGTTTTTCCCTTTTAGTTACTTTTCCCAAACAACCATTTTGTTATTTTCATGTTATTAATATTCTTTTGTTTTAGAAAGTTTCAGAAATGGGTGCGCTATCCGGCGCAGACGGAGAGGGGTGTGGTCCTTTCCCCTCAAGATTTTTTGTTTTATTTTATTTTTAGAAATGGGTGCGCTATCCGGCGCCGACTGGGAGGGGTATGGTGAGGAGACCTCTCCCCTCAAGAAGTTCCTTGTCTAATGTTGGTCAGACATGGGGCTTCTTGGGCATGGAACTGAGCATCAGGAGTGGTCATATGTACATTCCTTCTGATGTTAGGTTTTATGCTCAAAAGGCATTTCAAAGCTTCTTTATGACCAACATTATGACTTCGAAGTTGCTTAACATCAGGTGGACTAGAATTGATGCTCAGCCGCACTAAAAAAAACCATTTACAGACAATTTTATCTAAAACTCGTAAAAATGGGCCTTCGGCTACCTGGATTTAACAAAACTGGATTTACTATTTTAATTTATTTTATTATCCGCGGAAAATTGTCTACGATACGATACTGGTACTGGTATCTATTACAACATATTATATAAATAAGTAAGTTTTTTTTTTGTCTGAAGCTTAAATTCTCAAAAACGAAAGCAACGATGAGTTAAATTTTTTAGATTTTCTTTACATAGCTTCTATGATGGTTTTATGCTATTTTATTTTACAATTTAAATCTTGGGAAGGTTTAAAGCTAATTTTTTAGAGGTGGAGCCGTCAGCAGTTTATTATAGCATCAGCTTTATAACAGCTTTGAGCCACCATCAGCCTCGGATCACCCTTAGGTAATTAGATTCTTCAATCTAGAAATTGAAATAATAGGACAAGTAGCTCTAATGTTTCTTTAGGTTAGGATCAGAAGGTATATTAGCTAACAAGTAGAGCTTATCTTCAAACATCGAAAAGACAGAAAAAAATAGGCCTTATTTGATGTTATCCCTTATTACAAAGCGAAAGCGAAGCTTGTCTATACTTAGGCTATGTCTGTCCGTCCGGATTTGATAGCTTTTTTCGTTAATTTATGCATTTTAGAATAGTCCTATCGAAAGCGTAGCAAGTAAATACTCTTAATCAGATTGTCTGTACATCCATTTTAAAATTGTTGATTTTATTATTTTTAACAAATTTTTTAAACTGTATTATAAGCGAAGCATCTCTATTTATATATTAGTAATTTAGTATGTCTTGTATTTAAGCAGTTTTTCAATTTTGTGTTTACATAAATTCTGATTATTCAGTTCATAGCTTCGCTTTTATGGATGTTGTCATCCTTGTTTTTTATTTGAATTTTTTTTTATTTCAGTGCAATTATCCCCAGAGACTAGGTTTTTACGGCTGTATTTGTGGTAAGTAATTTTCTTCTATCTTTCTTAAAGCTAAGATTTAAATAAAGATGAAGGGGAAGGTCTGAAACGATAGTGTCATAACTGTAAGTAAATCTGATTAAAAAAAAACAAGATACTTTGTTGTCCTAGAAATCATATTCCAAAAATCGGATAATTTTATCACACAAAAATTTGTTTTTAAATTTCAACTTGTTTAAAAGGGACATAACTGAAATGCTTCGCTTTATAACTCGTACCCAACTTCTATAGAAATCATCATGCAAAGTTTTATTAACATGCTTAAATAAACAAAAAAGAGCCATCTGTTACGGATGTATGGACCAATCCCTATTCTAGAATATAGAAAATCTTCGCTTTTAAAAAACCTCTGGCGTTGGTACAAAAGGCAAATGAATAAGCAGAAAATTATTTTTTGTTTAATGTAATGCAATAATGGCATGAAAATCAATTTTAATAATCTTTTGATGAAATGGCAGAAATGTATTGCTTTATTAATGAATTTGATGTTTATATAACAATATTGTTGTATCTATTGATATTTTGTATGTGTTGGTCTTGTGTATGTGTTGGTCTTGTGTATGTGTTGGTCTTGTGTATGTGTTGGTCTTGTGTATGTGTTGGTCTTGTGTATGTGTTGGTCTTGTGTATGTGTTGGTCTTGTGTATGTGTTGGTCTTGTGTATGTGTTGGTCTTGTGTATGTGTTGGTCTTTTGTAGAGTTGGTCTTTAGTAGAGTTGGTCTTTTGTAGGCTTTGTTCTTTTAGAGTTGGTTTTTTTTGTAGGTGTTTGTCTTATGTAGGTGTTTGTCTTTTGTAGAGTTGGTCTTTTGTAGCAACACCAAAACTAAAGAAATATGTTTTTTTGTGCTTTGCTATATATTGGTGATGTAATTCTTTTTTTTCGGTAATTTAGACATGTTAGAATTGTCGTATTGATTTAAAACTTTGCATGGTGATACCTATATACTGATTCCTGGGACAACAAATTGAAATATTATAAGCGAATCAACTCTATAATCCTAAACATGTAAGTATGTCCATTAAAATTATTCTGTATCAAGCAAACTTACTCACATTTTTGCTTCTACTCTTATACATTTATATTTGATTATTCAGTTCTGACACTATACAAGTCCTACCGTTTCTGTGCTTCGGTTTATGGATGTTGCCTTGTTTCACTATCATGTTTTCATCGCATTTTTTTTAGCAAAGCTACTCCATAATTTAATCATTTAATCCATCCGTCCACAGCAGTTTGCTCTTTTAATTAATTTAAACTTTTAGAATTGTCCTATCGGCTTCAAACTTTTCATAATGATTAATTTAGGCATGATTTAGAAAACGTTGTAACTCTAAAATCGTCAATTTGTACGACACGTCAATCACAAACATTGTTTATCATCTTTTTGAATAATGATTCTTAGGACAACAAGGCATGATATTATAAGTGATGTATATTTTATGCAATTTTTAGAGCTTCGCTTTATGGCATCCATAAACAAAATGCTTGTATGGATGTTGTCTTCCTTGTTAAAATAGTTTATAGAACATAATTATTTTTTTTTAATTTCAGAATTTCTAGAGTGTGGAGCGGTGGTTATTCAAATTTTTGACAAAAAAGATTCTTTAAACATAAGGTAAAATTTTATTAACCTTGGGGAGGGTGGGGGTTAGGATATATTTTACTATTTTTGTATAATTTTAGTTAGCACGTACACCTCTCCTCCCCTCCTCTACTTCCATCTAACAAAAAAAACCGCTCTTATTTAATACTAGAGTTGGCTCGATATAATTATCTCCCTATTGGCTAGTTTTCTATATGCATATCTATTTCTCAATAAATCTATTTTCCTCACCCGGCATTACTATCTAAAAGAAAGTAAATATTTAATAATTTAAATGATTTTTAAAAGATTTTTTTAAATTATATTTTTTTCTTTACATTACCATCACCAAAGGGTTAATGATGATGATTACAATTTTAGTTTAATATTTGAACACACAAAATGTCGCCACAATCGAATTCTTTTAAAACATAGTTTTCTTAAATTTATCATATTATAAATTTAAATTTTCTTTTTTATGATTAGAAATTAAATACATCAATATAAGGTAAATAGCAACATGAAATGAAAAATATGAATTTATTTTTAATAAAGTAAAATAATGGGTCTTATCGTTCTGGGCAATGAGAGTTTATTATGGATTATTGGAGCACTATGAGTTTTAATCATAAATTCCTTGGAAAACTTGAGCTCGTTTATAGACATTTATTTCCTATATAGATCTGACATGGATCTTGAAGCAATTAAGCAGGCCGTTTTGTACATGTTAAAAATTGGAAGATTTCATTAAATAAAAGTAATCGCAAATATACTTAGTAAATAATCAAAATAATTTTGGGGGTGGGGACTCAACAACCCAACCCCTTTGCAAGTCACTGGGTGCAATTTTGCATGTGTTGTATCTTAACCTTCTTTCTTTCTATCTTTCTGCATGTTTCTTCGTTTTCTTTATTTGCTTGACATGTATAGTATTTTGTTCAAAACTTTTTAAAATTATTATTATGTTAACCATAGTGATATTCTTTGAAAGATACGACATTGATAGATCTATTTGTTTTTGCTTTGTTAGATTGTTGGATTCCGTTTTATTAATCTAGGGGGAGCTCTGCAGGGCGATCTAGCGAAATCACCCCATACCCAGTCCGAACAGGTGTGTAATACCGGTCAAATTATTCTGAGTAACCCTGGCGTCCTTAGCATAATTTGGCCACCTTTACTCCCTGAGAAGCTCGGTATTCTAGGTTTCTTCGTTTATTTGTTAGTTTGGTTGACAGATTTACTCCTTCCATTCAAACCATAGGTGGTTAATGGATGGAGATATTGGTAACTAAGGCCAATAACTGACTCACGCCGTTGTGACACTGATTGAGGCAATCGTCGCTTCGAGTTTGGATTCCCAGCACCTGGGATGAAATAACCCACCTCTTTTGGTCAATCAACACCAACATTGTTAGACTAGTGTATTGTATTTATATCTCACTTTCATGCCATAGGTTGGTCATGACTGTGATTATATTTGTACTTGTATTTTATTTATTTTTTTAGCTATGTGGACTCTTACCAACCCTCTTATATCCGTAACTTGTCTCTTGTGTGGTGTGTGTGTAGGTGGTGGTGTGTTATTTGCCATTTCTGTATGGCTGGTATTGTTTTCTTCGACCCCAACTCACTTCACAACAATAAAATTTAAATTAAGGCCTTAAAAAATAAATAAATAAATTAATCAAATTCAAATTTCATTGATTTTGGTTTATTTTTGCTATATTTAATTATATTATCATATTTAATTATTTATAAATATTTCTTTATTTGTTTTTCTTATTGTAATATCAGTAAAATCATTTGCTCTCATTCGTGCACAGTCAATCGCACCAAAACTGGCAACGCGCCGAAACAGGCCATTGCGCTGAAACTGGCATTACGCCGAAACTGGCATCGCGCCGAAATTGTGTTAGGGGTGGTGTAGGTGGGGCAGGTTTCCCACTTGACTGTCAGAAGGCTGAAATAGCTTATACTTCTGATAGTCGGGTGGGATTCCTGATAAGAGTATCTTCATGAATCTACTAACAAACCACAAGCTAATATTACCAGTGCAAAGTTGTTAATATTGACAAATCAAGATTAATGTAAGAAACTGTAATGTATAAAAAATTATAAAAAATGAAATTTAGTCGCCCTAGGGACACCCAAAGTAGTAGCTTCTAAAATTTTTTTAACCTAAAATAATGTATATTTTAGCTAGATATTTTTTCTCTGATATTCAGTTATTTTTGCTTAGCGCATTTTAATAGATCTATGCATTTATGACTCGTGAAATTTTGGACCTTCTATTTACTGGAAGTAAATCAGATTGATTTTGCATAATGTAGTAGTATCTAGTAGCTTTGCATAAAGGGGTGTAGAATGAACAGAAAAAAAACCATCTTAAGCATCTTAAATCTAAAATTAATGGACCTGATTCAATCTCTGCTTCTCTAAAGAGGTAAAATTAATTAATTGATTAGTATTGAGATCTTAAGCTTCAGACAAAAAACGTTACTTTTTTATATTATAGGATAATAACATAAATTATATTTAGTTTTGCTGATATGGTAAGGTGTGGTGTAAAATCCTGATTTCTGGTAACTCCTTTAGCAGGTAATATGCATTTTATTAGGTTTCTACTTTTAGTAGTAAAGCTTCTCTTCATATCTTTTTTGTTGCTTCTCTAGGAGTAATAATACGATATTTTCTGTCTGAACCAATATGATTAGTAGGGTTAGTGGGGGGTCTTTTGTAGGGTTAGTTCTTTTGTGGCAAAGCTACCCTCGAACGTTATTAAAGCTTAAAACAAGTATAAGAATATTCATAAAAGAGAAGCTCTAAAATGGAAAGACAAACTAACTATAACAGAACAGAATTAGCAGAATACCTTGAAGTATTCAAATATTTAGATAAATCGGATAATTTAGACATAAAAAAACATCCTGTTTTAATTTGGCACACTGACAATTTTAAGTAACTACTTATTCATCTTTCTTCTATGCAAATAATATGATAATAATACCTTCAATCTGTAATATTAACCCCCAACTGTTGGAGGAAAAAGTAAAAATATTTTTAATATCGCAGAGATTTTATATAAAAGATTATATTGCCGGATATTCGGCCGGATAGTTTCAATTTTTCAGGGATAAAGTAATACCCAGCGGACAATTTAGCGATTTCGCCAGGCGAAATCGCGAACTTTAGCAAGGGATTAAATGCGAATTAGCAGTTTTTAGCAAAATTTTTGTATTTTTTGCAAAAAATTTCGAATTCGCGAAAATTTTGCGAAATGTATAGGCTAAAAATTGCGAATTAGCAAGCTAAAAGTTGCTAAAAATTGCGAATTAGCAAGCTAAAAGTTGCTAATAATTGCGACTGTGTTAATTAGATTTTTGAGAGAACGAAAATATGCAAATTCGCTAATTTTTAGCGAAAAAAAATAGAGAAAATTCGCGAATTAGCATTTTTCGCAAAATATTTGCGATTCTTCGTCATCACCTTTAATAAATTCGCCTTTTATAAATCGCAAAAAATTCGCAGATAAAACTAGCGAATTTGCGGCTTTTTTTTTCAAGAAATCCTTGCAAATTCGCGGATATTCTCTATTTTTTTTCCCTCAAAATTCTTGCAAATTCGCGGCTTTTCTCTATTTGTTTCCTAAAATTTCTTGCTAATTCGCGACTTTTATTTTCGCGGCTTTTATCTTTTTTTTCTAAAAATCCTTGCGAATTCGCACATTTTCTTTATTTTTCCGCTCAAAATTCTTTATTTTCGCGGCTATTCTCTTTTTTCCTCAAAATCATTCCGAATTCTCGGCTTTTCTCTATTTTTTTCCCTCAAAATTCTTGCTAATTCGCGACTTTGGTCTATTTCTCTCAAGCTCTATCCTACTTAATTATTAGCGGATTCACAAGTATGTACTTCAGATACCCTTTACTTTAACTTTAAAAGTTAAGTGATGAAAAACTCATATTTTATTTTTAGGCGGAAATATTTATTATTCTTTCCATCCTAAGCTGTATGTATACAAATTTAGTATACTGTTGTCTGTTGTTTAGATTTTGTTATTATTTCTTACAAAAAATTTCAAAATACCGGAAAAAAATGAAATAGAAAACCATTAATAATATGATATACTTATTTCATTTTTAAACAACCATACATATACTAAAAATACCAAAAAAAAATATATTTTTCTAAAATGTTAGAGACATCTAGCGGCAAAAATTTAAACTATATAAAGTATAAATTTATTAAAATTAAATTTAATGGAAAAAATATAGAGATAGCTCGCCACAATTTTATACACAGGGAGGGAGCGGACATTGTTTTTTACACTAGTCCCCAAAGTCTTAGTATTTTTCGTTGGTTTTACAAATTTGGGGACTTTTATTGGTTGCCTTAATAAGTTAAGTGTTCAAACATTTCAATCACTAATTCTAATCTACAGAAGGGGTAATTTTGTGTGTCATCATTGAGAATGTACATGAATTCATTTGCCATTGTCTTATCCCTTTAGATCCCTGTTTTCTAAACCTTATATTAAGTAAATTTCAAATTCAATGTCAATTTTAATTATCCGTAAATTTCCATATACAAGAACAGACAAATATTTAACCGGTATGGCATTGAATCTGATAAATTTATGCTGGATTAGAACCGGTTCTTGGGTCATGTATCACAATAAACACTTTTCCGCATATGGTAAAATAAAATCATAAAATCAATAACACTGGAGTTAATCTTACAAGTTTTCATTTTACTATCCGCGGACAACCATCTAACGATGAAATAATCTATTCCTTTTAGGATTTGATGAAAATAAAGATTTCAACCTATAGGGACAGAAAGCTTTGCTATATATGTATACTAGCGGCTACGCCCCTAGAAGCATCTAGGGGCACTTTACTTAAGGTAGGAGGAGGAAAAGTCGACCTCATCCCATTTAAAATTTGAGTTTCAAAAAGATAAAAAAGATATTTTTGGGGGGAGGGGGGTGAAGACACCCTCTCCCAAAATAGTTTAAAACCTTCCTAGGGCCTATAAGAAGCTTCAATGTAAAGGAGAACAAAATCGGTTTAGCAGTTAGCGAGATCCTTCAGTACAGACAAAAAACGCTTACTACTTTATATAAAAGAATATATAAAGCCTCTAGGGGCTTTGCACCAAGATGTTTGATCAACCTAATTTTTCATTTGGGGAGGGGGTGTCCCACCCCCCAAGAAAATAGCTTAAAACCATCTCAGGACCAGTTGGTATATTCTCTGAAGAGTATTGCCCAATCGGTTCAGTGGTTACTGAGATCTTAAGCTTCAGACGGACAGACAGACATCGTTCTACTTTGAATTATAGATTTAAGTAGTTAGAATTGTCATATTGTTATTCAAATTTACAGTTTTTTAAAAGTGAAACTTTTCTTTAATTAGGGTCGGTCCGTCCATAAATTTTTCGTCAATTTAGGCAGGTTAGTATTTTTCCATCGATTTAAAACTTTGCAAGGTGATTCCTGTAGTAGAAAGGTACAACTTAGAAAGCGTAGCAACTATATTAAATAAGATTTATTTTCAAATGGGTTTAGTTATGAAAAATATATTACATATCATTTACAGATATTATTTTCGTTAATAGAATGTCCGTACGTCCATTTAAATATTGTTGAGTTAAGGAATATATTAGCTCTTTATAATAATTAGAATACTTTAAAGACCTTCTTATACTTTGCTTTCAAAATGTATGTAGGGTGAAGATTTTAGTGTTAGAACTAACTTATAGCTTGACTTAGAACCTTACTAAAATTGATTACGTTGCCTTTAGATTTTGTATTATTTAAATTAAAATATTTCAAAATATTGAAAAAAAAACAATTATATGAGAAACAAATTTAATTAGAATTTACTTCTTGCATTTTTAAACAAAAATATATATTTTAAAAACGCCAAAAAATAAAGTTTTTCTAAAAGGTAACTATATAAGTTACTTTTATTGAATTTTCATTGAATGGTTCACTAACTTGAATATCATTTATTTGTTAGTTTATTCTTCCAGTAGGAGGGGAGGGGTGGGGTAAAGTAGGTGGATAAGAGCGTTTGTTCTTTTAGCCAGCTAATAGTTTCACTTTATTAAAGTACATGATAATCTTGTGTAAAATCCATGTAATAATAATCCATTATATAATACTAGCGGTTACGCCCCTAGCTTAAAATAAAATAGCCTAAAACTATCACAAGACAAATATTAAGCTTACCTGAAATAGAAAGCCCAATCGGTCCAGTAGTTATTGAGATCTTAAGCTTCCGGACATAGAACCGGTTCTAATCAAGGGGATAATAGTCAGTTTTTAAGCCAAACTGGAAAAATTTTAATGAACAATTGAATAAATACAACTACTCTATGATTAAGTGTATGTTTATACAGGGATAGGAAAATGGCCGATAAATTGATATACAAAATTACCCCTTCTGTAGATTAAAAATTTGTGGTGTAAAAGTTTGAACACTCAACTTAATAAACCAACTAATCAAAAGTCACTAAAGTCCCTAAAGTTTTTAAGTCAACAAATAAGAAAACGTTATTGTAAAACTTTGGGGACCAGTGTAATATACCCATTGTCCCCTTTCTCTCTCTCTGATATTTATTGTTTTTTATCAGTAGCGAAGCTACTCTATAATTTGAAATGTCCGTCTGTCTTAGTTTGGGGGAAACGTGATTTTCTCGGCTCTTATAAAAGATTGATTTTTTTGACAATTAATTACCCCTTATGAACAATTAGATTATTTGTTGGAAAAGTTTGAAGAGAAAGAGGGGACAATGGGCTGTTTAATATACTAGTCCCCAAAGTTTTATAATATTTATAGTAATATTTTTTTCTTTGGAGAATTTTGATTGGTTGGTTAATCAAGTTAAGTGTTCAAACGTTTCAGCCACTAATTTTAATAATATAAGGGGTAATTTTGTGTATCATCATTTAATGTCTTATCACTTTAGATCCCTAAGTTTGCATTAAATTTTCAATTGCTCTTTAAAATTATATAAATATAAATACACAACTATCTCTCTCTATACACAACTTATGTTACATACGTAAAATCATTCTTATATGATGAATTTCCCAAGTTTTAAGATTTTTTGGATAGTCCTCCAGGTTCCGGAGCTCCAGGCCTCCAGGTGGTCTCTGTACAGGTAAAAGTTAAAAATCAACTTTTTTTTGATGAGTGAGAGGTCAACTTATAAAACAAAATATGCATCTTTTTGAATATTATTCACATATTGGAAGAAAAAACATAAAGATTTTGTTTCATAAGCTAACATCGTATTATAAACAGCTTTTCGCGGATATTATAATGTACAATTATAAGATAAAATTAATTAGCCCTGAGAGGCCGAGGATCATAAATTGATATACATACATTCCCAATGTTGATAAACAAGATAAGATGATAAACTAAAATTGCTTAAAAGCGGACCTATGGAAGCTTCCCTAAAATGAATTACTTAATCAGTTTAATGATTACCGAGATCTAAACGAACAAACACAAAGTTATCAGCGAAGCACTACTGTTTTTTTAATTTTCAAATGTTAAGCATCCTGTATTTGATTTAGTTTGGGATAAATATTTATATAAATTTTTAAAAAGTATCCAACTTTTAAAAGCCAACCAAAATGAGCAAACGTTTTATAAAATTTGGGTAGCAGCATATTTTAAATTCCAATCCCCAATCCCTCCCTGTTTATTACGTTCCAGTTTGACCGCTCATATGCTCTCAATGCACCTCATGTAACTGCTATTGGTGTAGTGCGCATATTTGACCGACAATGCTCGTGCGTTTTCATCTTTGAACTAAATAATGGGTATATAAGAAAGACAATTCACATCGTCTCTATTAATACCCAAAACATCAATTGTCTATTTATTGGGAAATGTTCTCAATAAAATCTAAAGGGATTTGCATATCCTCAATGGTGACACACAAAATTACCCCTTCTGTAGATTAGTATTCGTGATTGAAATGTTTAAACACTCAACTTAATAACACAACCAATGAAAATTCAATAAAGTCTTTAAAGTTGTTAAGCCAAGGAACAATACTAAGACTTTGGGGACTAGTGTAAAAAACAGCCCAATGTCCCCTCCCTCCCATTGTCTTTTCCATTGCACATTTAAAATGGAGTTAAACAAATTTTTACTTTATATAGTTCAAATATTTGCCGCTAAGTGTCTCTTACTTTTAAAAAAAAACTTTATTTTTTTAGGCGTTTTTAATATATGTATATGCATGCTAATTAGCAAGATTGAAAATTTTTAATAATTTGCAAAAATATGCAAAATCGCACTAAATCTTATATGCTAAACTTGCTAATTAGGAAAATTGGGAATTTAATTTTTAAATCTTATTTGCTAAACTTGCTAATTAGCAAAATTGGGTATTAAAAAAATTGGCGAAAATATGCAAAATCGCACTAAATCTCATATGCTAAACTTGCTAATTAGCAAGTTTGAAAACTTTAAAAAATGGGCAAAAATATGCAAAATTGCACTAAATCTCATTTGCCAAACTTGAAAATTAAAAAAAAATTTTAAAAATTGGTGAAAATATGCAAAATCGCACTAAATCTCATATGCTATTAATTAGCAAAATTGTAAATTTAAAAAAATATGCAAAATCGCACTAAATCTCATATGCTAAACTTGCTAATAAGCAAGATTGAAAATTTTTTTAAATTGGCAAAAATATGCAAAATTTATATTAAATATTAAATTTGCATATGCTAAACTTGCTAATTAGCAAGTTTGAAAACTTAAAAAAATTGGCAAAAATATGCAAAATTGCACTAAATCTCATTTGCCAAACTTGCTAATTAGCAAGATTGAAAATTTAAAAAAATTTTTAAAAATTGGTGAAAATATGCAAAATCGCACTAAATCTCATATGCTAAACATTTTTATTTAGCAAAATTGTAAATTTAAAAAAAATATGCAAAATCGCACTAAATCTCATTTGCTAAACTTGCTAATTAGCAAGATTGAAAATTTAAAAAAAAATTTTAAAATTGGTTAAAATATGCAAAATTTATATTAAATATTAAATTTGCATATGCTAAACTTGCTAATTAGCAAGTTTGAAAACTTAAAAAAATTGGCAAAAATATGCAAAATTGCACTAAATCTCATTTGCCAAACTTGCTAATTAGCAAGATTGAAAATTTTAAAATTTTTTTAAAAATTGGTGAAAATATGCAAAATCGCACTAAATCTCATATGCTAAACTTTTTAATTAGCAAAATTGTAAATTTTAAAAAAATATGCAAAATCGCACTAAATCTCATTTGCTAAACTTGCTAATTAGCAAGATTGAAAATTTAAAAAAAAATTTAAAAATTGGTTAAAATATGCAAAATCGCACTAAATCTCATATGTAAAACTTTTAATTAGCAAAATTCTAAATTTTAAAAAAAATATGCAAAATCGCACTATATCTCATATGCTAAACTTGCTAATTAGCAAGATTGAAATTTTAAAAAATTGGCAAAAATAGGCAAAATTGCACTAAATCTCATTTGCTAAACTTGCTAATTAGCAAGATTGAAAATTGAAGAAAATTGGCGAAAATATGCAAAATCGCACTAAATCTTATATGCTAAACTTGCTAATTAGCAAGATTGAAAATTTAAAAAAATTTGCAAAAATATGCAAAATCGCTCTAAATCTCATATGCTAAACTTGCTAATTAGGAAGATTGAAAATTTTAAAAATTTGGCAAAAATATGCAAAATCGCACTAGATCTCATTTACTAAACTTGCTAATTAGCAAGATTGAAAATTTTTAAAAAAATGGCAAAAATATGCAAAATCGCACTAAATCTCATATGCTAAACTTGCTAATTAGCGAGATTGAAAATTTTCAAAAATTGGCGAAAATATGCAAAATCGTTCTAAATCTCATATGCTAAACTTGCTAATTAGCAAGATTGAAAATTTTAAAAAATTTGCAACAATATGCAAAATTGCACTAAATCTCATATTCTAAACTTGCTAATTAGGAAGATTGAAAATTTTTAAAAATTTGGCGAAAATATGCAAAATCGCACTAAATCTCATTTACTAAACTTGCTAATTAGCAAGATTGAAAACTTTAAAAAAATTTCGAAAATATGCAAAATTGCACTTATAAAGCTAAGATAAAAGTTGCAAAATCGCACTATATCTCAAAATTTTCTAAAACTTGCTAATTAGCAAGATTGGGAATAAATCTAATTAGTGCTAAATTGCAATCATTAGCAATTATTAGCAAGATAGGTAATTTGCAAGTTTTCATTTTAAGTGAATTAGCAAGTTTTAGCACATTTTAAGATTTATTTCGAATTTGCAACTTTTATCTCAGCTTTTTTTTTGCGATTTTGTATATTTTAGCAACCCAAAAAAATTCGCCAAAAAAAGCGTTTTCGCACATTTTCGCTAATTTTTTTTTGCATGTTTATTCGCGATTTCGCAAGGTTTCGCAAAATATGCGATTTTGCAAACTTTCGCTAATTTTCGCAACATATAATCGCAAATATTTCGCGAATTCGCCATTTTTTCGCAATTTAATTGCGAAAGTTGGCGAAAATTTCGCAAATTTGTCGGCTGGGTAGGTATGTATACGTCAGGGATGTAGGAAAAGGTAAAATTTTTCAGGGATAAAGGACTAAGGTAATATTTCAGGGATAAAGAAATAGGTCAGGGATAAAGTATTTCAGGAATACAAGAAAATTATTTAAAAAATAAACTATTAATTAGTGTAATATGATAAAATAAAATGTTTTTTTTTATGTTTATCATTTGCTTTTATTGGACATGATCATCCACATTTTTTCACCTGTCTTAAATATATTAAAAATGTTCGTATCGTATCGTATTATAAACTGCTTTCCGCGAATATAGAATGTACAATTATAAAAAAAAATTGTTTTAGTCCTATGATTGTACATTTCTATATTCTTACAAAACTGGATATAATCCGATGCTAGACATAGTTTTTTCGTATGGATGAGAACCGGTTCCTATCCACCGGATTCGAATGAATACGAGAATAGTTATTTCTCGCATCGTATTATAAACGGCTTTCCGTGGATATAGAATGTACAATTATGAGATTAAAACTAGTTTTTTTAGCCCCGTGGTGCCGAAGGCACTGGCTAAAAAAACTGGTTTTATTCTTATGATTGTACATTCTTATATTCGTAGAAAGCTGGATATAATACGATGCTAGACATAGTTTTTTTCGTATGGATGAGAACCGGTTCCTATCCACCGGATTCGAATGAACACGAGAAAATAGGTTTTAGATTTTGAAATTTCAAATAACTTCTTGTACTGATAATTTGGATTGGGCTGGATATTCAGCGATATAAAAATCCCTAATTAAATTCTTAAATTCTAGTAATATTAAATTAGATTAATTGCTTAGAAGTAGTCGTTAATAAATTTTTAACCTTTTTTTCAACTTCAATACTTTTTTTTGCTGGCTATCCGGTATAGTATCAGACAAAATGTGTATCTGACCCAAGCTTTATTCTGGACAGGCTTTTTATTCCTTTGTCCTAAACAATATTTTAGTATACAAAAATACATTTTCCCATTGTCCTATCCCAATGCTATAATACGTTTACTACTCTCGTACTATTGTTGTTAATATTTTAACAACATAATCGCAGGGATCTTTAGGGATAGTACAAATGACAATAAATTAAATTATATGTATTAACAAAACTATCCTTTCTGTCAGTGTTTCGGATCCGTTTGATTTTGGTGCGGCTCCGACCTAAAATCAAGAAACACTCGACATATTTTTCCCCCATAAAAAAATAATTTTTTAAATTTTTTAATTTTGAAGGTTTTAAAAGTTTAATTTTTGATTAAAATGGACTTGAAAAACTTAAAGGGCACATGACAAAACAGAGTTACCAAATTATAATTTATAAAAAAAACTCTTTATTTATCTAGTCCGGAGGCAGAGGTGTTTTTTAACGAAAATTATGGCTCCGGCAAAAATATTGCGGCTACACGGCCCTGGCTCCGAAACATTACTTTCTGTATGTTAAAATTATTAGTTGAAAAGTTTGGACTAACCAATAAAAATTCAAAAAAAAAATTTTTAGGCAATAAATATGATAACATGGTTGTGCAACTTTGGGTACCAGTGTAATGTCAATATCCCTTCCCCCTGCATAATCGGCGTTGCTTTTTCAACTTACTCAATAGATTTAATGCAAACATAGAGAAAATAATAAAAGAGAGAAATCGAGGTATTTGAAGGACTAAAATAGGCAGTGGGCCTAGAGGCCTATATTGAGCAATTGCCGCGCTGAATTTTAAATGTTATTCCACCACTTTTCAAAATGGGAATATCTTAAAATTAAATATAATTTCAAGACAATAATAGTTGCTGTTTGAAGCATAAATCTAATTTTTAAGGGATGATATAGAAATATTTTGAATTATCATCCATTCTGATGAAACCTAATGAAAGAATATAAAATTATCATTATTAATTTTTCATGACTTTGCTACTGACTTTAATCATAACACTCATTATCAGCTTATAAGATTTATATTGCAGTCTATCTAACTTATATTTTTTAATAAATAAACGTTTTTACAAATTTAATATGAACATTTGATTGTAAATTATAATAATCAGTTTTTCAGTGCCATCTAGCTTTGGATATAGAACTAGAATATCAAAGCGTTCATCAATTTTTATTTTGCCTGTATTTTTCTTGTTTTGGATTTTTGTCACTAAAGGGCCAAACCCTGAGGGGTAAATAACATCACTTGAAAATGTTAAAAATATTGTAAAAACGAGTATTGTCTGAGAAAGAACATAGATAGCATTACAGATTATTCACTTATTTAGATTATTCAGTTATGAAATTTTTTATTTAATATTTAGCCTTAGTTTTAATGTATGTCTTTGAAGTAGACAACTAGCGAACCTGGTGGCTGAGAGCTAAACTATTCATTTTTTATTAGTAAACATTTAAAAGTTTTATCATGTTAATTAGATTTAAATATTACATTTAGGCTAATTTGAAAAAAAATAAATTTTTGATCATAAAAGGTGAACCCTCCTATTTTTAAACTAGGCGAAACATACTTTTCTGCTGCACTAAGACCGTCCGCGGCTGTTTGTTTTTTAAGATTCTAAATCAAATTGTATTTTAAATATTTTCTTAAATTTTTTTAAAACATAATAAATTACAGAAAAATAATAATAATTAATAAGATAAATTTTTTTTTATTTTTTTTTACATATATAGAATAGGTTATGATTAAGATGCAAAAAGCCGCGGACGGTTGAGATAATTAGCAGACAAATTATTTTAGTAGGGGGGAAGTAATATTTTACAATGAAATTGGGGTGAGTATTCATCCTCTTATCCTTTTTCCTTATGAATGCAAACAAGGATGACAAAGATTGAATAATTTGATTGAGTTGTTTTATGGTCATAAGAATGAGCGCAGCCCTTCTAAATTATAGGACTGTCCGCTACAGTAACACTAACATCTTGTTTTAAAATATTTAGTCCAACTTATTTTACTTTATTTAGCCTTTAAGTGTTTTTTTAGTATAGAAGCTGAGAAAAAAAGGGGGTGTTAGCTTGCCCCCTCCCTTCCCCCAATGACAAAGGAATGACAAGAATGTTTTTTTTTATATTTATATGTATCTACGACTTAATACAGCCTTTATTTATTTTACTTTGTGCATCTTTTTTTTTCTTTGAATCTATTCAGCCTAAATATCCTTTAATATGTCATATTTACACTTGTGCATACGTTTTTGTTAAATCTAGCTATGGTAATACATCAAGGTGCAAACAACTATTGGATTTATTTGAGTTTTTACTTTTTAAGGAAAAAAGATTTCTGGATTTTTAAAAATATTACCCTCTTTGCAGGCACAGTAACCCAGCTGTCCTGGTCATTCAGGCACAGGGAAAAAATATTTATCCAGATCACGGAAAGAAATTTTTTTTGTTCTTCGCAACTTATGGATGTTTAAGATTTTGATAACTACTTTAGCAATCGATAGTCTGGGGTTGTTTGTTTAGGATAGTTTTAGGATGTTTTTTTGTTGTTGACTTTCCATAATCTTTTCCTGGATAAGTCTGGGTATTATAAAGGTTGCTGAATAAAGGAATTAGGGATGTCAAAAATAATTATTAGTTTGTTAGAGTAATAATTTTTTAACAGAAAACCTCAGACTTCTAGCTCCACCAGAAACTACGATTCATGTAGTATGATATTTATTTGTCGCGACATATCCTTAATCCATGGAGATCAAAGGTACAAAATGCTAACTCGATAATCTATAAATATTTCAGCTAATAAAATTTTGCCACGTCAAACAAGAATGCAAAATTAATAAAACTAAGATGATATTATCCATAAGTGGTGATGCTAAAAAAACATAGTTAAAAAGAAGATTTAAAGAGCATTTGTTGAAACAAAAAAAAATGGGGTATTCCTATCCAGTTTTTTGTATATTTTTTGCCCGAGGGAATAAATGATGGAGCGATAGCATGGTGACTTATTCAGTGATGTCTTATTGCTTGTTATTTATTGTAATACAAAATTAAAAATGTTTTGTCGTATATTTATAACTTTTGCTTTAAATATTTTTTTTTTCTCAAATGCACTTCATGCAACTATCCCTTTTAATATTATTATCCACAACATTTTTATAAATAAAAAATATGTTAAAATAGGCAACAACCTGCTAAATGCATTCCTACCGCCATGGATAATTAATGGATAGTTAATGATGGAAATATTGACAATTAGTTTCAACCTTCTGCGAAAATTGCTTTTCTGAATGACGGTCGAACGGAAAGACATATTGCATTACAGAGTAGCTTCGCTAATAAAAATATTTACACCTTACAAAAAATTACAAAAAAGGTTAAAAAATTAATCTTTATTTTTGTATTAAAAAGGGCATTAAATAATTTGGGGGGCTTGTTTCCCTAAAGAACTTCTTTAGGAGCATTAGTTTTTCATTTGTTTGTTGTTTGGGTTAGGACACAGCAGTTACAGGCCCTTCAGGATTAGGACACCGCAAGCCATGCAGGGATTAACTTCACCCTTCCTTCGTCCAAAGCCCCTACATGCTAGAGATTAGGGTTGGCAATCCGAATCCGGAATCCGACCAATTTTTTGGTCAATTTTGGAATCCGAATCCGGAATCCGTTTTTTACTAGCGTCTTGAGTTTTTTCTTTTAACTCCCGCTTTTTGAAGGCAAAGATTATCATCATTATATATAGTATCTTTTAAAATCTGGTTCGATTATCGGAAGTGAATTATAGAGAACACCAAGAACATTAATTTTTAGGACATATGTAGCACTTATTTATAAAAAAAATTTAAAAAGCCTTTTAAAATATTGCTAGAATCCGAATCCGGAATCCGCCAAAAATAAGAATCCAGAATCCGCGGGAATCCGCCTTTTTTTGACGGATATAAGTAAGAATCTGAATCCGGGCCAAAAATTTGATGGATTGCCATCTCTACGATATAGCTACTTATTTACTAAGTATATTTGCGATAACTTTTATTTAATGAAATCTTCCAATTTTTAACATGTACAAAACGGCCTGCTTAATTGCTTCAAGATCCATGTCAGATCTATATAGGAAATAAATGTCTATAAACGAGCTCAAGTTTTCCAAGGAATATATGATTAAAACTCATAGTGCTCCAATAATCCATAATAAACTCTCATTGCCCAGAGCGATAAGACCCATTATTTTACTTTATTAAAAATAAATTCATTTTTTTAATTTCATGTTGCTATTTACCTTATATTGATGTACTTAATTTCTAATCATAAAAAAGAAAATTTAAATTTATAATATAATAAATTTAAGAAAACTCTGTTTTAAAAGAATTCGATTGTGGCGACATTTTGTGTGGTCAAATATTAAACTAAAATTGTAATCATCATCATTAACCCTTTGGTGATGGTAATGTAAAGGAAAAAATATAATTTAAAAATTCTTTTTAAAATCATTTAAATTATTAAATATTTACTTTCTTTTAGATAGTAATGCCGGGTGAGGAAAATAGATTTATTGAGAAATAGATATGCATATAGAAAACTAGCCAATAGGGAGATAATTATATCGAGCCAACTCTAGTTTATATATATATGTACATACATAAGAATTTATTACATGCACGTCATTCCTCGAGATGACAGTATCCATAGAAGTGTGGCATCAGATATTATACAATTTTATTTAACAATTTTTTATTTTAAAATAGACCCTATCGATTATGCTTTTAATTTAATCACATAGAGAATAAGGGTCTAAAAGCCAAAATCTCGTACGAAGTAATGAATGGGGGGGGGGGGGGGGTAGTTTTGCCTGCAGGTTTAGTTAGGTCATGGGTTCAAGGTTAGTTATTAAATAAATGCAAGCTAGAAACTTTAAAGTCAATCACAAGAGAAATAATAAATCACCGAAAACCTTATCACAAAAAAACTTAACACCTGTAACAATTTTTTACAATATAAAAGTAATAAGATTTGTATGACAAAAAGAGTTGAAAAATGCTTCTTCAAGCTTTACTAGCAGTAAGTTCCTTTTTAGTAGCGAAGCTACTCTATAATTCACTTTGTCCGTCAGTCAGTCACTCCGTCAGTCCGTAACGCTATGGGGGAAATGGGATTTACTCAGCTCCTATAAAAGATAGAATGCTGAAATTTTTTGACAACACTCATATTAATAAGGAGCACAATTAACTATAAAACATCAATGGCGGTCGGAGCGCTTTTTAGCAGGTTTTAGGCTAATTTTGTATTTTTCACATTTTTTTCCCATATCTTTGGTGTTTATGGTCCGATTTCCAAATTTTTTCAGTTTTAGAGATAAAATTAAATTTCCTGTCGTAAGTAAACAACTATGACGGTCAGACTACCTTTTAACAGGTTTTAGGCTATTTTTGTATTTTTCACATTTTTCTCAATATCTTTGGTGTTTATGGTCTGATTTCCAAAATTTTTTCAGTTATAGAATATAGATATCAAAATTTAATTTCCTGTCGTTTAAAGAAAACAACCATGACACTCAAACTGCCTTTTTGCAGGTTTTGGGCTATTTTTAATATTTTTCTTATTTTTCCATTAATTATGTTTATAGTTCGTTTTTGAAAATTTTTTAAGTTAAGGATATAAAAATTGAATTTCCTGTCATTTTAAGAAAACAACCGTATTCCCATCCATGAATTTCCCTACTTATTGATGTTGTCATCCTTGTTTTATTAACAAAGCTACTCTATAAATTACTTTGTATGTTCGACAGTTAGTAATGCTATGGGGGAAATGGGATTTTCAGATGTCTATTTATGATTTTATAGCCACATTTACATACATGATAGATGTTGTCTTCCTTGTTCCAGCTATACTATAACTAAATTTGTATGCAATTAAGGCAAGATTTAACATATTGCTTTGGAAAAGTTAATTTAATTTATTAATGGGGAGGGGGGAGGTGTTTTTTCCTAATTAGATTTTAATTTAATTTTTTAAAACTTCATTAAATTAACATACATTTAAGATAAGGAAAAAAATTTCGTACAAAATTGCTATGTCCGTCAGAACATTTTTACCAAAACAAATAAGCCGTCTATCTTAAACACTTAAATAAACAGCCCAGAATTCCCCAAGAAATGTTTGAAAATAAGAAACAGATGGACATTTTAAATTATAAAGTAGCTTTGCTACTAAAATATGTACAGTTTTAATTGTATGATAAACTCTATCAAATTTCCAGCAAAAAATCAATTTTAATTTATAATTGAATCTTTTATAAGTTGACAGATGTGCAAAATTACATTTATTATATTTATTATTATTTATGCACGTCATTAAAATTTTTTTGCTTTTATACAAATTTGGGAGCACTGACAACCCCCCTCCCCCCCAATATTATTTGTAAATAAATTGAAAATAAGGGTGTTTATTTAGGTCAGGTAAGCTTGATTCACTTCTATAAGAGACAAAATTAATTGAAAATGATTGCAAAAATCGAAATATGTTATGTCTTTGAATTGTGTATTTTAAAAAAAAATGGGTTTAATCATACTAACATTTAAAAAGCTTTAGGGCTCGCAGGTTTAGGCCCTGAGGGGATAATGTATAGAAAAAAACTACCCTTTGCCTATTACATTAATTTTTTATTAGATGCGCTTATCTTATATTTGGTTTGTCTGTCTGTCTTCCATCTGTCTGTTCTTTTGTAATTTTAATTAAGAATCTTTACAACAAATCTTTCTTTATACTAATTCTTCGGACAGAAGTACAGACTGTCGGACAGACAAGTTAAGCATTACAGAAAGACTGTATGAGGGATTCTAAGCTTTATATATAGAACATGTTTTGCGTGTAAACACTTTCTGATTATATTTGTTTAGGTTGGGTTGATCAACAGCAGCCTTGGCTGTAATGTGGTGCCCCCTGTAAGTTTATTATGAATTATTCTAATGATTTTAAATATTGTCAGATATTTTTAAAGAAAGCGACTACTAAATCAAACAAAATAATCCTTAGATAAAGGTAAAAGGATGTATGTATGTATGTATATTTGTAAGCATGTGTCTTGTAACCGCTGAACTGATATGGTTTTTCTTTTAGAATGTAGCGTCTCATGGGTCTTGGGTAGGTGTATTACACCTTAAAAATTCGCCCTTAGTAATAAATGACCTTTCTGATAGTTCTTTTTAGAACTAAAATTGAGTTATGTCCTCTATGGGCGTAGCCAATAAAATATCAATAAAATTTTCATATTAAATACATGTAAAACTCTTGTTAGACCTACAGGTGGATATATTTTTACGAAAGTTTTATAGCTAATAATAAACTATTATTATGTTTAGCCCACAGAAGCCCCTGTAACTTCAGCTCCTGTTACTTCTGCCCCCGCCCCTGCAACCACTACTGGATGTCAGGTATGAAAAAAAGATTTCAGGAGCACCTGCCCCAGATTAATACAAAAATTATCCAAAAAAAGGACTAAGGAAAACTACATTGACAATTCTGACATATTTTCATATATCTCTAAAAGAAAACTGGAAAACCTCTGTATTTTTTTGAGGCAATTATTCAATTCTCCTATATGTTTATTCTTTCCAGCTGCAAATATTTTTTGCATTTGGGCATTTAATGAAAATTTTTTTTTTAGTGTGGTAAGGCAAACAGAGCCACCAGGATTGTAAATGGAGTCACCACTGAGGAAAATGAATACCCATGGCAGGTAAACTAAATCTATCCCTCCATTTATCAATTTATCTATCCATTTATCAATTTATCTATCCATTTATCAATTGATCTATCCATCTATCAATTGATATATCTATATGTCAATTGATCTATCCATTTATATAGATATCTCCAAAAGTAACCTAAAAGAACCTTTATCTATTTCTCTATCTAGATTGGAATTGTCTCTGGACCTGGCAGAACCCCCTACTGTGGTGGTACCATCATCAGCAGCAGAGTCAGTTTTTTATTAAGTTTTTTCTTTTCTTCTACACCATACTTGATAACTATATACATATACTATGAAGTACATGCAAATTTCCTAAATTTTACAATCGTGTATTAACTCTTTTTGGCCAAATACTAACATCTAGGCTAGCCTATCTCTATAATAAAAAAACATGATATCTGTCTCTTTGTCTTTCTGTACTGAACCGATATGGTTCTCTTTTACAGGGTAACTTATCATAGGTCCTGGGAAGGTTTATAACTAAAACAACAATTTTTTTTAAAAATATAAAAAAAAATGGATTATCTAACTCAACTCCCACCCTCCTCAAGTGCACCTAGAGGCTTCTAGGGGATGTAGCCGCTAGTAATATATAACAGATAAGTCCTACCTTCATCACACATTGAGTTTCGAGTTATATCAACTCCACAAACTATTAATTAATCTTATGATTATCTAGACTATTCTGACTGCTGCCCATTGCACAAAAGGTACTACTGCCACTGACATGTATGTTGTGGTACGTTTCATTTCAAATTTAGATCAATTCATCTATCAATGTGTATATTGATCTTTTTTGATCAAACTAACTACCATGAAGTCTTTCAATAAGACTGTTTACTGAACTATAGTTATTTTTACTGAATTGTCAATCTGTCTACTGTTACTTTGCTAATTCATCTATTCATCTGTCCATTGATCTGTTTATCGATCAGTCCATTTGTCAATCTGTATACTAATATGTCTATCAATCAATCAGAATATTAATCTGTCTTGTCAATCTGTTTACATCTATCAATCCATTGATAATCCTTCCAATTTTTCTATAAATCCATACATTTATCTGTCCACCTATAAATAAATCTATTAATCAGTTTTCATTACATCTGTCAATCTATCCATTGATAAAGTCTTTTGATGCATGAATCTATTAATCCATATTTTTTAGCAATATGTCCATCAATCCAAGTATCTAACTGCTCAACTATCAAACAATCCATCGATCAGTTCATCTATCAATTTGTCTATCAATATCAATATGTCCATCAATCCAATTGTCCTATTGAGCTATCTAATTATTAATCTAGGTAGGTGAACATGATCTGACCAAGGCTGATGGTGAGCAATACATCAGAGTTTGTGCCAAGAATGAACATCCTAACTATGACTCCAGGAAATTAGGATTTACAGATTTTGACTAATAATGGTAGCAGGATCACTTTAAAATTTGAACACAAAGAAATAATTTGAAGTAGCCTTAAATTAAACTTTTTATATTTTGTCTGTCTGTCTATACTGAACCAAACCGATATGGTTTTCCTTTACAACGTAGCTTAAATTAACAAAATGTACACATAAAAATATTCATAAAATAAGCTAATTTTAATATATACTAATCTTTTCAACTTGGATACATTTTAAAAGGAAACATTTTGTAGCCACATAATATAAAAGAGGCTTAGAAGATTCATTTAAAGGAGTAGTTTCACGAAATGAATTTGAACTTAATTTAGTGAACCGAATATTTTTTCCTGGTTAATTGGTTAAACTACATTTATATGGCATATAGTTGAAAGAATTTCAATTTTCTACCATGTAGTTTTTAAAATATCAAGACTTGAAAATCGTCTTTTTAAATTGCATTTATCACAAACAGACGATTTTCAAAACTACGGGGTAGAAAATTGAAATACTTTCAAATATATGCCATATAAATATAGTTTAACCCATTAACTAGCAAAAAATATGCGGTTCACTAAATTAAGTTCAAATGCATTTCGTGAAACTACCCCTTTTCAAAAAAGATTGTTATTAATTTGTCTGCCATTCCTATATTTTGTAGCAAAAATAAAAAGAAATAGAAACTTGTATGACAGAAAGTTTATTGAAAAATCCTTAATGATTTCAGCACCACTGATTATGATTATGCTACTCTCACCCTCTGTAATGATATGGTGTGGGCCAAGGTAAATCTTTTAATTATAACATTTGTGCCCAGAGCTGGATCTTTAAATCATTTTAGTGGTGAGCCAGATCGGGGTGAGCCGAATTTCAGCCAATCACAAAGCAGCATTTCATTTCTGGCTCACCACTAAAATGATTTAAAGATCCAGCTCAGTATATTTGAATCTTGTTAGGGAATAAATAACAAAGTACTGCAAAGACAAAGAATAAATCAATAAATGAGAAAAAACTTAAGGCTTTTAGTTTAATGAGGTTTTTTTTGGAGGGAACAACCCGTAGGAGCTAGGGGTGATATCATTTGTATTTTATCTTGTTTAGGATGTTTCCCCTGCCTGTCTGCCTGGTACTGCTGGTGCAGGTAAAAAAACAATTATTGAGGCATTAAAAAGTCAATAATTTTATCCATTTGATTTCCCTATTCTTTGCAATATATCTGGAAAATGTCAAGTGTATTTATGAAAAAAAATACATTTGTAGCAATGCAATGCAAGAAATAAGAAATTAAAATTTCCTTTAAAAATTATCTTTAATAATTAGAGATGCCTCACATATTCTTAATTTATGCACCACCAAATCTTAAATAAGCCCCTTCCCCCTAAACCATGTGTCTTATTTCTATTATAAAGTTTAAGTTACCAAACTATAACCTAACCTTTCACTAGGTATTTTGAGAACTGATGCAAACTAGCTCATTATAATAATGTGTTAAGGTACTGAGTATGAGTACAAAGCTGCTGTTGTTTCTGGTTGGGGTACCCTCAGCTCTGGAGGTAGCCAACCTACAGTTCTACAAGAAACCACTGTGAGTTTTTCATCTAAACTAAAAAAATTATATCCTTATGATAAAGTAACAGGATGTCTTACTGTATGTTTGTACCGAAGAATCACGCTACCCGCTGAACTGATCAGGTTTTTCCTTTACAGGGTAGCTTCGCATAGGTCCTGAGAAAGTTGATAACAAGTTTGAGGGAGGGTACCACCTCCCTCTCAAGAGAAATCGCACCCATTACTTTATATATCATAGCACAAAAAAACACCCTTAAAAATCTGCTGAACAAAGAAAAATTTTATTATTTTCAGGTAAATACCATGGCTAACAGTGCCTGCTGCTCCTTTGGCAAGGCTTATGCTTGTACTGACCTCACTTCCAGGTTCTCTATAACTTACTTAGTCAATTTGTTGTTCATGACCTATTTATGTTTTTTTATAACCCCTTTATCTGCTCTTTAATTAGCTCTGTCTATTTGTCATTTCAGAATTCATTTTTTCATTCATCCTTTCTATATAAATTTGTTTTTCAATTATATTTCTAACATAGTTGCAAATTAAAAAAAAACTTTTATCAGAGAAAATTCTTGATATTAATTGTTAACCTAGAATGATGTGTGCCTCCAACCCCAACACAGATTCCTGCCAGGGTGATTCTGGCGGTCCATTGGTTGTGTCCACAGGATCCAACTATATCATTGCAGGTAGGATACATACAGGGTAATTCTAGTGTCTTCTGGTAGTGTCCACAGGATCTAACTATATCATTACAGGTAGGATACATACAGGGTAATTCTAGTTTCCTCTGGTAGTGTCCACAGGATCTAACTATATCATTGCAGGAAGGATACACACAGGGTGATTTTAGTGTCATCTGGTAGTGTCCACAGGATCTAACTATATCATTACAGGTATGATACATACAGGGTGATTCTAGTGTCCTCTGGTAGTGTCCACTGGATCTAACTATATCATTACAGGTATGATACATACAGGGTGATTTAGTGTCCATTTGTTGTGTCCACAGGATCCAACTACATACAGGGTAATTCTAGTGTCTTCTGGTAGTGTCCACAGGATCTAACTATATCATTACAGGTAGGATACATATAGGGTGATTCCAGTGTCCACTGGTAGTGTACACGGGATCTAACTATCATTACAGGTAGGATACATACAGGGTGATTCTATTGTCCTCTGGTAGTGTCCACCGGATCTAACTAAATCATTACAGGTAGGGTACACACAGGGTTATTCTAGTCTCCTCTGGTAGTGTCCACAGAATCTAACTAAATCATTACAGGTAGGATTCATACAGGGTGATTCAAGTGTCCATTGGTTGTGTCCACATTGCATGTATGCCAGTAGTGTTTTACCAAATGGCATCTTGTAAAAAATATGATAATTAAATTATTTTTTTGACCAATATGGTCAATATATTTTCAGATGTGACATATTTTTTCCATCAATTTTGAATTATTGATTTATTTCAGGTGTTGTATCTTGGGGATACGGATGCGCTCAGGTAAAAGATAAGCATACTTTTTATGGGGAGGGTTCTACATTATGGTTGAAAAGTTTGAATCTTAGAAATACGTTTTATGTAGGTCTTTTTGTTTTTTTTACCACTTAACTAAACATAAATTATTATTTTATTTTATCCCGATTCCTTCAAAATTTAAATCTTGATAAACAAAGAATGATAATTTGATAAATTCATGTATATTCCAAAATTAAATAATCCAAAATACCCCTCTGAAGATTTAAATAGTTTGTTGAAAAGTTTGGACACTGCTAGTGAAAACCAACCAATCAAGATTTGATTAATTTAGGCTGATGCTCCAGGAGTGTATGCTAGAGTAACTCATCAACTTGATTGGATCAAGGTACAGTTGGTTGTTGGAGGGTGTTAGGTTCGATTCTGAATCTTACAGTTTTATACCAGATCCCCTCTACTGATAAAGTAAAAAGAATTCCTAGAAGCCATGAATGCTTGTTTTTTAATCTAACATTACATGTTAATGTAATGTTTTAAAAAGTGTATTGTTACATTAAGTCAGGTTAGGTAAAGTGAGGGTTAGAAAAGCTCTCCAGGGTTAATATATATTAGCAGTGCTCACTAAAGAGCAATAAAAGTATTTTCTCGTATTCATTCGAATCTGGTGGATTGGAACCGGTTCTCATCCATATGAAAAAACTATGTCTAGCATCGTATTATATCCAGCTTTCTAGGAATATAATAATGTAAAATTATAAGATTAAAACCAGTTTTTTTAGCCGGTAAAAAACTGGTTTTAATCTTATAATTGTAAATTCTATATCAGCGGAAAGCCGTTTATAATACGATGCGAGAAATAACCATATAATAATTATTTATTTTTCAGAGCAACATGGTTGGTACAACCTGTCCTCGTTAACTCCCTTCACAACTGACTTCAATTGATTTTGGACATAAACGCCATGGAAAAGCTTCGATGAATTAACTATGTCACTTTTAAAATGGATTTAAAAATTTTCTATTTATTTTTAAGTAATAAATATTTTAATATTAAAATGTGTGATGTTATTTGTAGCAGCGCTACTCTATAAGTCAGATTGGTGTTCCTTTATGTATTTTTGAGGGAAGGAGAAGACATTGTATTTATAAATAATATTCGTTGACTTAAAAATATTGGATGCTTTTATAGAAATTTAATTGGTTGGTTAGTACCAAACTAGTATTGTGTAAACTTTTCAACCAATAATTTTAATCTACAGATAAGATTAATTTGTCATAAATTTCGGTTGCTTATTTATTGGTCAGTAGGTGAAGCGGGGGGGGGGGTATTGTTATATTAGCCAGCTGGAAGTTTAATTTTATTAGAGAAAATTCTGGAGCAGGTGATTATACATAAATGGATTCATATATTTGTCTTAAAAATGTTATATTTATTTCATAAATCCATTGCATGGTGTTTCTATGTTTAATAACATATCAATTGGTTCACAAAATTAAATACAGGAGTATTTTCTATTTTTATAAACTTATTAGTATACATTTTATCACAGGGTGTTACAAATAAAAGGATCATGACAAAAATATAGTCAATCATTTTTACAACTTGACTGCGACTGGCAAGCAGTCTATGTCAGTTTAATTAAAGAATAATAATAAAAGACTTGATGGTTTTTCCCCCTAAGGTACATTTAACCGAAAAAACCGTTGTCATTTATAAATTAAAAATGAAAAAAATCCATAACAAAAAAATGAAAGTATTGTCTATGTCAAAGTTGTAAAAAGGAATTTGATCCTTTACAAAAATTATATTAATACAGGGTGAATGTAATGAAATTTTTGTTGTTATTTCTATTTTTCTAAAATTATTTCATCCACCCTGTATTTACTTGATATTTTTACATTTAACTGCCTCTATGTTAAACTAGTGCCTTTTCAAATAACTTTAAAAATACTTGAACAAGTTTCTCTAAAATAAAAAATATAATTTCGAACTAAAATCTGCTTTGATTCAGGGATAAGGGATAGGAAACCTGGCCATAAATTAGGTCTCGGCCTGGTTTTGAAAGGGATCATGCAACTTTTACCATTTGCCTAATTTAATGACCTTACTGGCGGACGGCTCATATTGGCTACCGCTCTAAACCAATAGTGTTCTGTGATTTGGGCTTACACAGATGGCGGAAATTTTAGAAGCAGACAATTTTAGAAAAAATAATGATTTCGTCTGCTACGAAAAAATAAATATAAATGGTGTTAGATCACATTAGTTTAATTATTAAATCTGCTTAGAGTTAAACATTAAAAAAGGGCCACATAGAAAAAACAAAAATAACGGGATTATTTTTTTGGAAAGAAGGTAGCTACGAATTTTCATTTGGTAGTTTATAAATTAGATGTTGTATTTTGAATTTTAAAAATTTAGTACGGAGTTGATACAACACCTTCACCCTAATTTTTGTACAATACAACACAAATAAAGGTACTAAGAAAGAGAGGGAATGTCTGATTGAGCCAATAGGAGAATCGCATCGGAATTTACATTGGATCTCATTGGTTGAAATTGTGTACACATTTTGCTCCAAAGGCATGTTTTTTTTCATTTCATACATACATAAAAGTCAGCTGTAAACAGTATATTTTCTTAATAGAAAGCTTTGCGGAATCAGAATTAATTGCCCAAAAATTTCGTTTAAATTTGAAAGCTTAGTAACGAGGTGGATTCTTAAAAAAAAGTTAGGCTGGCTACTCGCTGGTGAGGCAAAATTATTTTTGTGAAAAATCCTCCAAAATCGAATAAAAAAATTTACAAAAATTAAGTAAAATCTTAAAGGGTTATTAACATATGATTTTGTTTAATTTTTGTAGATTTTTAATGTGCTTTTGGATGATTTTTCACAAAAATAATTTTGCCTCACTATCGAGTAGCGAGTCTATAATTTCTTAAGAATCCACATCAGCTTGAGTCGAAAGTAAACAATACTTTTGTCTGCTAGAAATGTTCCTTCTTAGATTTGACGAAAAAAGGGTTCAGAATATGCTTCTATTCTTCTATTTCTATTACAACACAGTACAGATATATCATTACATTATATCCAGTATAGTATCCAAAGAACTTGATAGAATGTTACCCAAGTGCATATTTATTTATTTATTTTGAATTTTAATTAGCAATGAAATTTTCAAATAAAATTTTTACTCATTAATAAAAATGCAAATAATACAAACTAAAATCTGTCTGAGGGAAACCCAACGATAGCTTTCTGACAGTTCAAATTACCAAAGTAAAAGATAAAAAATTTTGGGAGAGAAAAAACTTCATTTTAACAAAAGCCAGTAATATATAGGTTTATAAAAAGTTATGTTTTTTACTTTAAACTAGCTACCTGAATTTGATTCTATACTTTATCTACACACACACACACAGCTTTTTTATTAGCATTTTATACGAACTACTGCGCTATCCCAAAACTGGTTTATTAGGCTAGAAATAGGCCTAGGCTTGAAATAGGCCTGAAATAATATTTTCCTACGTTTCCCATCCCTTATCCCTGGCTTTGATTAACAAAAAAGTATTTTTTGAATTTTATTTTTGAATAAACTTTTCTTTAAAAAAAACATTTAATATTGTAATAAGTAACTAAACTACTTTTTATCTTCGTAAAACTATAAAATTAGCTAGCATTAATAATACTAATGTATTTTTACATGAAAATGCAGCAGATCTAAGATATAGCTGCTGATTAGTATCTCCTAATTCATGATCATGGTCGTCCAATAGTTCCACCTCAAATTCTGTAGATTTCTTCTTGGAACTGGGCTGTAAGTTACACCTAAAAAATTGTCACGTTATATATTGATCTTATTTATGTTTTAGTACCGAAGCTTTGTCCGTCAGTCCGTAACGCTATGGGGGAAATGGGATTTACTCAGCTCCTATAAATGATAAAAGGCTGAAACTTTTTGACAACATTTCCATCATTAAGGAGCACAATTAACTATAAAACATCGATGGCGGTCAGACCACTTTTTAGCAGGTTTTAGGCTTTTTTTAGATTTTTAGATTTTTCTCCATATCTTTGGTGTTTATGATCCGATTTTCAAAATTTTTTCAGATATAGATATCAAAATCAAATTTCTCGTCGATTACAGGAAACAACCATGACAGTCCAACTGCCTTTTGCAGGTTTTAGGCTATTTTTATATTTTTCAGATTTTTCTCCATATCTTTGGTGTTTATGGTCCGATTTTCAAGATTTTTTCAGTTATAGATATCAAAATTAAATTTTTCGGTAGTTTTAAGTAAACAATCGTGGCGGTCAAACTGTCTTTTCGCAGGTTTTTGGCTATTTTTATATGTTTTACATATTTCCCCATATCTTTATTGTTTTTGGTCCTATTTTCAAACTTTCAAACCAGTATCAAAATAATTTTTCTCATTGTTATGAGCATCTTTTATCGTCATCATACATATAAACCAAGGTTTTGTGTTTATTTTCTCCAATAAATCTATTCTTGAATTTTTTAAAAATCACTTTAAATCTACTTTTATACGATTTTTGTGCTTCGCTACTTATGGATGTTGTCATCCTTGTTTTAATGATGATTCCTTAACAATTGGTGTGTCCGTTTTAAGTAATAACGACAGATTTACACTTTTAGATAATGTTAGATTATTACCCTACATTTGTTAATGACTGTTTGTCTGACCATCCGATTTATTGAACTTAGCTTAATGGATGTTTCGTTTTCATCTTTGTTTTTATAACTATAGCCTACTTAAAACTAGGGTTGGGCCGGATATCCGGTATCCGGATAGTTTCAATATCCGGTCGGATATCTGGCCAACGCTCGATATTCGGCAAATTACCGGATATCCGACAGTAAAAATCAGCCGGATATTCGGTATCCGGATAGTTTCAATATCCGGTAACCGGCCGGATATCGAAAATGGCCGGATATCCGGCCCAACCCTACTTGAAACTTTACCTGTCACTATTACAGTAACAATATTCTGTGCCTAAAAAGAGTTAAGATTAGTCCAACATTGTAATAATATAGTAATAGAATAATATAAAACAACTAAGATAAATGTGAAATTAAAAAGTCCACGCTCTGCAAAAAAGGGTGACTTAAAATTTTTATAGGTACTTTTTGCTTTCTTGAAAATAAAAAAAAATTTATTTCATTGTCTAAATAATTAATTCCATATTGACTGGAAATAAGGAAGTAATTAAGAGAAAATCTTTTTTACGGAGGAAGTATTTAAATTTCTTAATTTGTCAGCATCCAAATGAGCTAGTTGGTAAAACTATGTTTATAGTTTTTTCCCAAACTAAAAATCTGGGAAATAATTGATAATAACTTGATTTATTATGCCAAAAGCTGACCGTTAAACCAAACATACGAACACATCCTAAATGTAGAAAAGTTTTGGATAAATACCTTGTCCAAGCCTACCAGCCCAAACATAATCTCTAAAACATCCTTCCTCCTGAATCGTGTCCTGAAATAATAAAATGTGTCAGAAATAGCCTCTAGGGGCATAGTTAAATGTTTTTAAAAATGCGTAGTAAAATAAGAGCATATTAGTCATGTATTTATTGACAGATAGTTAAAGAGTAGCTTGCGCTATAAATACAGGTGACTTCTAAAAAAACTAGTGTCATGCTTGGGTAAAATCTATATGATCCTTGTTAGAAGCGAAGCTTTCCTAGAAATAGGGTCTTTACGTCATAGTCATAGAAAGATATGGTAATAATAGTCTTTTTAGACATAAAAAGGTATACAACATTTTAAAACAATTATGTAGGTTGTACTTCAAAATTGAGTGTTCATTTGGATTTCGACAAAAATGCTTCGTTTCCTTGAATATTGTCATCCTTGTTTTATTATTAATGAGGGAAAAACTATAATCAAGGAAGCAAAAAAAACAAGAATAAATTTAATCACAAGTAGCTACACACAAAAAATGATTGATGGAAATACTGATAAAGTTATTTGAATGAAGAATAAATTTGTTATAATTTTTTTTGAAGCATAACCGACAGACTGACGGACCAAGTAAATTATATAGTGGATGCACTTTGGTATTTGGAATCTACACACTAAAAAAATCAGCCGTCTATCTTGAATAGCATTAGGAAAATCAGAAATCACATTTCCCTCTAAGCAGAACAGACAGACAAACAAAATTTTTGAGTAGCTTTGCTGCTAAAAAATAATAGGAGAAAAACACCGGAAATATAGCGGTAAAATGCTGCTAGAAAAATAACCAACTTACATTTAACAATAATATTAACAAATCTGCCAAATACAAAAATTTATTTTCAGTATACTAGTGGATTCACCAAAATACTTGAATATAAATTGAAGAACTCGTACGGTTTTCAAGATCTTGACGGACAAACACAAAATCGTTTTCTCTTTTATATTAGGAGAATTTTATTCCAATTTAAAGTAGGTATATTTCATAACAGCACTTATATTAGAATAAAAATAGTGAGAAAGAAAGTAGGGGTCTTTTTTCACAAGGAAAAAAACAACCATACATTCAGAAAGATCAGTGATGTTTTTCCATTAAGATCTTTTCAACAGCTACAATAATCGTAACCAATATTAAGGAAAACTTATTGGCTAGTTTTTGTTATTTTTAAAAGTTTGCGCGATGATAAACAAATTTACCCCTCTGCAGATCAAAATTATTTGGCTAGTTAGAACCAAACAATCCAGATTTAGTACCAAAAGGGATCAATCTAACGAATAACGCATTTATAAAACTTTGGGTACTAGTAATCTCTCGGTAGAAAATAGTTTCTATGTTAAAAACCCAACAATAATCTATAATACAAAGTAGAACGATGTCTGTCTGTCTGTTTGTCTGTCTGTTTGTTTGTCTGTTTGTAGCGAAGGATCTCGCTAACCGCTGATCCGATCGGGTTCTCCTTTACAGGGTAGCTTCTCATAGGTCCCGGGAAGGTTGATAACTATTTTCTTGGGGGGTGGGACACTCCCAAACCCCCCCAAAAAATGAAAAATCCCCCCCCCCTAAAAAAAATTTGTTTTCCTTATAAAACTAAAATTAAAAGAGTGGGGTCGACTACCCACCCCCCAAAAAAAAACATTTTTTTTTTTAATTTCCCCCCCCCAATTTTTTTTTTTAATATTTCTTTTAAATCTAAAATACGAAAACTTGGTTTGATTAAACCTCTTGGGGCACAGCCCCCAGAGGCTAGGGGCGAAGCCGCTAGTTTTCTAAATAAGGTGCTAGAAAGTAATCAAATAGGAAAAACCTAACTAAAAACACACAATAAAATTAATTCAACAACAATATAACCGCACCCAGCCTATACAACCAAAAACAGAAAATAGCCATTAAATTACAGTCATCATATATAGATAACTTTCAAAGATATACAGGGATAAAGCAATTGCAGTTGTTTTCCTAAATGGAAAATATTAAGATTATTTTCCTTCTCTCAATATCATATCGCTTTATTCGTGGATATAATTTAAAAGTAGCTAATGTCACGCAGTTTTTTTTTATCGTCAGGGTTCTAAGCTATCTTATGAAAGAACCTTGTTAGGGAAGCAGCCGCTATTGTTTTTATGAAGTCCCGCTGACTATTTTTAACAGATGGGTTGAAATTCTAAGAGTGTAACTTTTCTAGTAAGGTTTTCTTCGTAAGTCTTACTGATTCAGACATGTATCTTATCAAATTCAAACTTTAAATGAGGATTTCTTTTACAATTTTTATTTCTAAGATTTTATTATTAAATTCAAAACATATTCCCGTCTTCCTGCATAAAATCATATGGTAAAGTCATATTTTACAAGGCAAAGTAAATAAAATAAAGAAGTGCTTTTGGGGGGCGCTTTAAACAATAATTGGTATCTTTTAAAACTGTTACATTTTTTGGCTTTGAAAACAATAAATGTAATAAAGCTAAATTTTCAAATTCAAAAGCTTAAATTTCTTAAATCATTCTGTAACGTAAAATAAGTGGTTGTAACGTTTTAACACTCAACATAAAAAAAACAATCATTAGAGTCCCCAAAGTTGTTAGGCTACGTTATTATAAAACTTTGATAACTAGTGTAATTGTGGTAATACGGCAGACATACGGACGGGCAGTTTACAGAGTTGCTACGCAGTGGCTTATCAAGTCAAGCCTTCTGCACTAATCCTATTATATCACCATTCACCTCATGACCGCAGATGACCCCATCGGCAGCGGTCAGATGGGACTGGCTAAATAGGGGAGGGGCATGGACACTTAGCAACCCCGCGCCCCTCAGGCAACTATTCTACCGGGAGATGGTGCCTTCCCCTTACTGCAGCTTACCCCACAGATGTCTACCGCCGCGGGCTACGCCCTTGTCTCCCACACCCCCTTCAAACTTAACTCATTGTTATAATCTATTTTGTATATATATAGTAACCATCCATTGTAAATGTATTCAGTTTAAATATAATTTCTGTATGAGTAAATCCTGCTAGTTTGTTTTGGTAGAATACTTCAAGGCTAGGGGCTCGTTGGATTCGAACTCGCAACCGGTGAGCTGAAACGCTTCGGCTTACCACAACTTGGTGTCAGCTGTGAGATCGAGCCCTGCAGAAACTAGCCAATTCTACCTCTGATTGGACCCTTTTGCAAGTAAGGGGACAGTCAGCTGCCAACTGAGAAGCCAACTGACCCGCGAGACGGCCTTTTTAGGTCGATTTTCCATCATTTTGAACGCATTATGTAGGCCTCTGGCCTACGGCAAGCAGATTTAGCCTGCTAAAAGCGCCAGTTTACGGCGTTTTTCCGTACCGTGTGGGAGTAGCGCTAGGTGCGCAGCCACGGTAATCGGATAATTTAGCTCAGACGGCTACAGAACTGAGTCTAATTTGGCAAGTGTAGCTGGGACAAGCCCCAGGACACCCAGGCCAAACCTACGAGATGGACAGCTGAGTGCTGGTCTCCCTGAGAAGGCAATGTGTGGCTGCGAAGCTTCAGCACACAAGTAAGGCCTACCACTGCGACGGATAGCAGAATTTGAGCCCAAGGTACGGCAGGACGGGACATTCCCTGCCGTTACCCCCCAGGATTCGAACCCGCGGCGCTGCAGGAAGGGCCATTCCCTGCCGCCATCCTTCGGGATTCGAACCCGCGGCGCTGCAGGACGGGACATTCCCTGCCGCCGCCATCCATCGACACTTGCAGGACGGACATTCCCTGCTGCCATTGCTTCCAGAATCACACCTAGAGCTCCTAGTGATAACTACACATAAGTGTTTATAAATGTCAACCAAGTGATAAAAAGAAATATAAAATTGTTGACCCAGTGATAATTGATAAGCTCTAGTGATTCGAAGCTACAGTATAAGCCACCACCAGAGGTCTACACACAGCATGGTAAGCGATACTACCATAGCTGCGGTTCGGCCACCGCCGAAGTTTCTGCCGACCCCAGCCGAGCGGGAGGCCCCCTTGTCCACTTCCCCTGCCACATCAGGGTGAGGTTCCCTACTCCTGACCCTGCCCAGCACGTACAGGTTGATGCCATGGTAGATTCTGGCAACCGTGTCTGCTGTTATTTCTGAGCACCTCATGCACGCAATGGGCGTGCAGCGGATGTTGGTTCCAGACAACACCCAAATCCTGACTGCTAATGAGAAAGGGCAACCCCTTCAGGTAATTGGAAAATTATATGAATTATATATGGCAGTCTCACACACTCTCATACTCCATCTGTACCACGTGACTGTGGTACGGAACCTCTCACACCCTCTGAACTTAGGAGGGTACTTTCTCAAGGAGTTCGAAACTAGGCTCTGTTTCGACATGCAACCCCCCTGCTTGTGGGTGCGTGGGGAGTTTATCCCACTCCGTGGCGTCTCCATAGACTGGAAGACAGCCGAGAGAGAGTTGAGTTACGAGGGGCCTCTGCCAGGTCCACTGCCAGAGCAGCCGCGTGTAGTCGAGAAAGGCACGCACTGGGTGGATGCTGCGCTGAACGCCCACAGGGGGACCAACCTGCTAGCCATGGGAGTGCCCCCAGTGCCCAAGGTGCCTCTGGAGAGCCTGCCAACGACGTTTCCCGAGATTTCCAGCCCTCCAGAGCCTTTATCAACGGCCAGCCGTGTCCATCTGGCCCCCTCCACCTGGGGCCCCCAGCAATCCAACCGGCCAAGTCCGAGCCCAGGCCCGTCAAGTCGCGGTCTGATGCACTCGGAGCCGCGCCCAGCCCCCAGGATTCAGCCTCTCCCAGCGCCATGCCCGTCAAGTCGTGGCCGGACGCCCTCGGAGCCACGCATGGCTCCGATGCCTCAGCCTCTCCCGGCGCCGAGCCCGTCAAGTCGGGGCCGAACGCCCCCGGAGCCAAGGCTGGCCCCGACAACCTGGCCTCTCCTAGCGCCGAGCCCGTCAAATCGTGGCCGAACGCCCTCGGAGCCACGCATGGCTCCGACACCTCAGCCCCTCCCGGTGCCGAGCCCGTCAAATCGCGGCCGGTTGCTCCCGGAGCCGAAGCTGACCCAGTGCCAGCCACTTACAGGCTAAGTGCTGTCACTCCAACAAATGGCCAACCACCCCAACTCCGTACGGCCAAGCGGGTGGTCTTACCTGGACGCGGCGTCATGGCTGTCCCTGTTGAGCTAGTGGGACACCGCACCAAGGATGCCATCCAGCTGTCTGCCCCAGAACAGAGGTTTGGGGAGTATCTTGTCATCCCAGAAGGCCTGTATGCGCACAGGCCTGGCTCCGCCAGCGTGTTCCGAGTACTGGTGGTAAATGAGGGGGAGATGCCTCTCCTGCTGAACGCCGGCCTCCCCGTGGCTGGGGAGCTGGTGAAGCCCGACATTCTGGAGGTCTCCGACCGGCCTGTTGAGCCCCCAGATATGCAGCAGCTGTGGGCAGCCCTTGAGATGGAGGAGAACGAATTTCTGCGCAAGGACCCCCTGCTCAAGAAGGAGGTCTGGACCCTGCTGTCAGAGTACAGAGACGTCTTCTCCAACTCTACCCCAGGCTGCACTGACGTAGTAGAGCTACAGCTGCGCCTCAAGCCAGGGACCCAGCCGATCTGCCAGAGATTTCGTGATCTGAACCCACGGCAGGAGGCTGAGCTGGAAAAACAACTGGACACATGGTTGCAAGAAGGAGTCATAGAGCCTTCGGACTCAGCCTGGAGCAGCCCCCTGGTGCCTATCAAGAAGAAGGACGGGAGCACCCGCTGGGCCGTCGACTACAGGGCCCTCAACAAGTGTCTTGAGCTGGACAGCTACCCCTTGCCCAGGATCCAGCAGCTGGTAGAACGAGCTGGGGGACACCGCGTCTACAGTGCCTTAGACGCGGTGGCTGCGTACTACACCATCCGAGTGTCCGAGGATAGCCGGCCCTGCACCGCCTTCACCACCCCCAGAGGCTTGTACCAATGGAAAAGGATGCCCTTTGGCCTAGCCACCGCACCATCTGTCTACTCCAGATTTATTGCACGGCCAACCTCCAGTCATATCTTGATGACGTCCTGACCTTTCACCAAGACACCTGGGCCCACCTGACTAGGCTCCGGGAGGTCTTGGAAGCCCACCGCAGGGGAGGAATCCGCCTCAAGCCAGCCAAGACCAAGCTGTTCCGAGCCAAGGTAGACTATCTGGGCCACACCCTCAGCCGTGAGGGGATAGCCATGCAAGAGGATTATATTGACCGCATCCTTGACTGGCCGGCCCCGTCACCCCCAAGGACCTGCTGGCGCTCCTGGGGTTCTTTGGCTACTACCGTTTGTTCATCCCCGAGTATGCCGACCTCACCTACGAGATGAATCGGCAGAAAACGGCCAGGACACTGACCTGGACAGCCGAGATGGAAGCCCAGCTGGTACAGCTCAAGGACAAGTTTCGCCAAGCCCCCATCCGAGCGCCACCCAGGTTTGACCTACCAGCCGTGTTCCAGCTCACCACGGACTTCAGCAGCCGGGCCATCTCTGCCATACTCAGCCAATGCCAGGACGGCAAGGAGAGGCTCATTGCCGCCGTGGGGCGCAAGACAACCGACCCCGAGACCCGCTATCCGTCCTGGAAGGGAGAGATGGTCGCCATCATGTATGGGATCCGGAAATTTCATGGCATCTTGTCCTACCGTAGCTTCCAGATCAACACTGATTCCTCAGCCTTGCTACAGATGAAGTCACTGAACACATCCACAGGGATGGTGGCCCGCTGGCAGGAGGAGCTAGCGGCCCTAGACTTCACTGTCTGCCATCGTCCTGGCACCCAGAATACCAATGCTGACGCCCTCAGCCGCCGGGAGGATGACAATATGCCGGCAGCGTCCGCCGAAGAATTAGCAGAAAAGGCTGAATACCTCCACCACCTTTGCCAGCTAGGGGAGCCCGCAGCTGGCAGACCCTCCGCAGCACGGCTGGATCCGGCCCGAGTCTTAGAAGCCCAGACCCAGGATCCCCTCCTGCTCCGTGTCCGCCAGTGGGTAGCCGACGGAAAGGCCCCAACTAAGGCTGAGCTACGAGGCAAGGACCGGAACGAGCAGCAGTATGCCAGCTGCTTCGCAGCCCTGGGACTCGACGAGCATGGCTGCCTCACCACCACCGACCAGACCCTGACAGGGGAGAGGACAAGATACCTGCTGCCTTTGGCCCTCCAGCAGGACGCGTTCTTCCTGGCCCATGGAGCCCCCATGGCTGGGCACTTTGGGATGGACGCCACTATCGCCCGCGTCGCCATGCATTTCTGGTGGCCCAACCTGTCCCGTGACGTCTGCCTGATGGTCCAGACGTGCCCTGAGTGTGTACAGAAGGTCACCAAGGAGAGGCTGAAGTTAGGAATACATGTGCCCTCCCGACAGGGGTATCCACAGCAAGTCCTGTTCATTGACCTGGTGGGGCCCCTACCAGAGACGCCAGCCGGGAACCGCTACATCCTCACCTGTCAGGATGGGTTCAGCCGGTTTGTCAGCCTCTACGCCAAGCGCACCCTCACGGTGGCCGAAACCCTACTGCACCGCCACCTGGCCACGCTGGATGCCCCCTGAAGATCCACTCCGACAATGGGATGGAGTTCACTGGCCAGGTATTCAAGGAACTGGCCTCCAAGCTCGAGATTGGCCTGACACATCCACCGCCCTACAACCCGCAGTCCAACCGGGTTGAGAGGTTCCATCAGACGCTCAACACAGGCATGCGGCTGTTCCTGGATAGAGATGACAACAACTGGGAGCCACACTTGCCTGCTATCGCCTTCGCCTACAACACCAAGGCCTGCAGATCCACGGGCGTGACCCCTTTCCTGGCCTACTTTGGGAGAGAGGCCAAGCTCCCGGTGGACCTGGTACTCCGGCTGCCAGACACTGAATATGCCTCAGTCCCAGCCAATGTCCAAGCCCTCCTGCAACGATACCACGCCGTGTACGACGCAATCCAGCAGCGAGAGGAGGGAACCATCCAAAGGAGCGCGGCCGCTTACGAGGGCACGGCCAAGTACGAAGTTGGAGACCTGGTCTGGTATCTGGCCCCCCGCCTGGTGCCAGGGAAGTCAGCCAAAATTACCAAGAGATGGACTGGCCCCTGGAAGGTAGTGAGACGGGCCACGGACGTCCACTACGTCATCAGACCTGCCTCTCCAACAGCCAAGATCTCGGAAATCACCGCGCATGTCGGCCGACTGCGCAAATACACAGGAGATGTCACCGCCCAGCAGATTCCAACGGACATCCAAGGCGACCTGGACGGCGACGAGGACGCCACTGAGCTGCCGGCCGGAGCTGTGGCGTTGCCAGCTAGTGAACCAGGACAGTTTCCAGTGTACCAGCCGGCAGCCGCCGCCCCACAGCTTAGCGGCCAGGATCGTGACCCGGTAGAAGAGAACCTGCAGCACCAACCCAACGAACCACCGCTGGCGCCGCCGGCCCCAGAACCACCTAGGGATGCAGTATGGATCCCTGATGCGGACATGGAGCCCCTGCCTGCCAGCAGTGAGCCTACAGGAGAAGAAGCGGCCACTGAGATGGAAGTGGCGGCCCCAGAGGGTGAAGCCGAAGCGATGTGTCCCCTCCAGATGACAGCCATCCCCATCCGGGTGGGAGCTAAGAGGCCGAGCAACCTGGACAAGATGGGCGCCCCTATGGAATTCTACGCGCCTTCTTCCATCGTTGTTCCCCCCTTGGGAGCCTCTAGAGTGAGCCTAGGCCTCCGTGTTCAGAGCTAGTCCTGCAAACAAGGCCGAATTTCCAACGCCGAGGCCTGGCCGTCGCCAACCCTCAGCTGGAAGCCAACCGGGAGTTGACAATGCTGATATCCAACCACAGCCAGACCGAGCAGCGAGTGTCCCATGGAGCCTGTATAGCCAGGGCTGTCCTGCACCGAGCTGTGCCCCAGGAAGAGGCTGCCGTTCGCAGGCAGAGGCTGCCGTATCCCCAGGTTCAAGGCCTGGTGGCTCGGGAGCCCCGCAGCCCTTGAAGGGGAGGTTGTGGTAATACGGCAGACATACGGACGGGCAGTTTACAGAGTTGCTACGCAGTGGCTTATCAAGTCAAGCCTTCTGCACTAATCCTATTATATCACCATTCACCTCATGACCCCAGATGACCCCATCGGCAGCGGTCAGATGGGACTGGCTAAATAGGGGAGGGGCACGGACACTTAGCAACCCCGCGCCCCTCAGGCAACTATTCTACCGGGAGATGGTGCCTTCCCCTTACTGCAGCTTACCCCACAGATGTCTACCGCCGCGGGCTACGCCCTTGTCTCCCACACCCCCTTCAAACCTAACTCATTGTTATAATCTATTTTGTATATATATAGTAACCATCCATTGTAAATGTATTCAGTTCAAATATAATTTCTGTGTGAGTAAATCCTGCTAGTTTGTTTTGGTAGAATACTTCAAGGCTAGGGGCTCGTTGGATTCGAACTCGCAACCGGTGAGCTGAAACGCTTCGGCTTACCACATAATAAATTCTTTTAAAAAAATCTTCACTAAAAATTCAACTCTAATACAATAAATCTGAATGACACCTATCTAAAACTGAAATGGGAAAAATTTCCTGATTCAAAATATCATTGAAAGATACTATTATAGATCTAATAACATAAACTTTACTTTTTTAAAATGCTCATCTACTCTTATGATATAAGATTTTTAACAGTCGTTTTTACGTCTTGGGTCAGGAATTTAAACTAATTTTCTTTTTGAGGTTGTTTTAATTTTTAGATTATATAGCTCATTAAGAGGGTAATTTCATCAGGGAATCTCATTATAAGTCCAATGCTATTTTTGGAATAGAAAAAGTAAATTTACCTCAAAAAAAAGGTTTTTTATGTGCTGTTGTTATGTCAAATAAATGTATTCGCGTCAATAGTATGTCAACCATAATCCCTTTATGTCAACATGAATATTAAGATTTGTTGTCAGCCAAGATTACTTTTATTTAATGCCATACAGTCGATAAATTTAAATAACATGCCAATAACAAGTTACAAGATTACCATTACAGTAAATTGATTGTGTAGCTCCCCCAGTGAAAGATACCATTACACCTACGTACAGAGTATTTTTTTTTGCCTACCCCACCCCAGTTCAGGGTCATTAGAGAATAGAGATACGGGGAATTGTCAACTAAAAAAAAAATTTTTTATTTTAATTTAAATTTCATAGCTCAAAATTTTATAAATATGCTCTGTTTGGCTATTTATTTCACTGCACTGGCTTTATTGTAACGTTTTGTTGTTCGTTGGGGACTTTGATTGAATTGGATTGGTTGGTTCATTAAGTTAAGTGTCCAAACATTTCAACCACTGTCCCTTGTTATCACTTTACCTTTAAATAACTTACAGTATTGATAACTTTCCCGTATAGACAGACGTATAGTTATAGTTTAGCTACACGTTCTTCTACAAATTACCAAAAAAAGATAAGTTTATCTTAAAAATATCTCACACCCAAAGTCTTTAACCAATAATTTGGCTGGTTCTGAAGTTCTAAAGTATAGTTATAGCACAGCAAAATAAAAGCCTCGTTTGAAGAAATAAGAATGATAATAGTAACAATTAAAATTGCAAGCCAATCGCAGGTTATTTTGTATATAACATAAGAATCAAATTAGGACTTTCAGACAAAGTTTTTACCGCGACTTTAACACTAAAGTGTCTGTACTGTCATGATACTTAACTATATGTATGTCTATAGAAATAGCGCATTATCTTATCAATTTTAGTAGGTGTGTATCTTTAGTGTGATTTCATTTCCACATAATCAAATCTATGAAAACTGTCCATCCCAATTTGCGTCACTCTGATTATTTAACACAATAACTTATATATAACAAAAATTATGCCAATATACGGAAGTCATGAAATACCCTATATTTTTATGATTGATAACTTTATTACAGATTATGTTTTTGGGTGATAAAACAAGAAAGAAAAAAACTTAACAGGACAGTAATAAAAATCTTTTTAAAAGATATTTAAGTGTCTACTTAATTGTATTATTGGAAGGGGGGGGGGGAGGTGGTATTAAGTTTTTTTTACCCACAATAGAAATAGAACTTAAATTGTAAATAGACAAAAATAAATGACTTAAACATTTTGTTCGTATAAAATTGTTTGTTTTGTTAACTACTCAAAAGAAAATTAAAAATCATTCTTGTTCATATTACTATGAAAATTTAAAGAACCCTTTCACTCCTTTTTAAGGGTTGTGTATGTATTTTTCACTATTTTAAATAACTCCAAACAGCAACAAAAACTGTACTAAAATATTTTTTTCTTCAAAAAAACAATATATACGCTTTCTTATTTTTTAATCTTATTGCTATAGAGGTTTTTAAAAATGAGGGTGGGGATTTGTGTTTTTTTAACTGTCAGTTCAATGAATTGTTCTAATTTTTCTCGTCTTAACAAAGTATACAATTTTTGGACGCTCTTAGCCCTTTTCTGATCATAAATAGATTTTTTAAAAAATGTTTGCCAAACAAACGTTAAATAAAAATTGTTTGCATAAAATTTGCAAAGAATTTGCTGAGCCAATAAGAAATGGTGTCAAATTTTAAGGTGTGAATAAACAAAGACGAGGGACTTGTAGACTGCAAATCTAAATTAATATATTTGACAGGGATCTTAAGGGATAAGACAATGGATCAATAATTTGATTTATCAAATACGATCAAATACGGTTTGTACATACTAATGAAGATTTAATTAATCGAGCAAGTGTAAAGTCCTAACCCAGTAAGAAACTACTCTGTTTGTAAACTTCAAACAAAGATACTTCAAGCATTTTAAGGTATTTAAAAAAAACTCGTTGGGGGGGGGGGGGGGATTCCGTGGTCATAAAGCTGACTGGTGGGATGTTGCCTAAAAAAAAATATTTGCAATAACAAGTCATGATGAGATGTTGTAATACATTTCCAGTAGTACAGCTACTCCAACTAAGATGTGTCGGTACACCAAAATGTGAAAATCAAAGCATTTTGTTGAAAATAATTAAATAGGCTTCGATATTTTAATTTTCTAATCAATTAATTGATTTATCCTCTAATATTTCTTTAATATTATAGACATAAAAATATTCTAATGGTATTATGAGATATTATTAAGGAGATATGGTAACTAAAATTTGCAACTTAATATTGCAACTTATTGCATGAACATCCTATAATCCTATTACGTATTAAGTAATTTTTTTCTTATTTTGTCTCTTGAATACTATGAATATGTGTTAAAAATGTAAATACCCGTTATATCCTGAAAAGGCTGTGGGAATTTGCATTTTAATAAGAAAAGGGATGGAGGAGGGTATTTAGTGAAGTGTAAGATTCTACTTACTAATTTGATTAAGCTCTCAGTTTAAGAAAAGCTTAAAATAGGTCCTGGGATGCTTTTTACGCTATTTTATTATTTAGATTTAAGTTCTTGGATGAATTTATGCTATATTTTGCTCCATTGCTTCCCAATAGAATAATAAAAAAGTCATTATATGTTAGGGGCGCAGCTGCTAGTATAATATATGTGTACAAGTCAATTCCAGGTTCCAGGTATGATCCTGCAGTTCCTGATTCTCGTTAGTTACTTACCATAATATCAGTGACAGTCTGCCATTTTCCTCTGATTAGAGTTTGATATGAATAGGACTGCTGTGCACAACCTCGTTCTGTTATCAGTAATTCTTCAGATGGTCCAACTAAAAATATATAATTGGAATGAATCTTACACCAGATTTTCATGTTCTCTAATAAAGTGAAACACGCATCGGGCTAAAACATCGAATTCCAACTTCCACCCACTTCAATCTCCTGTCCTCCAACAGGATGAACGAACTGACCAATAAAGAGTTCCATGTTAACAAGCTAAATTGACGACAAATTTCCTATGTTGATTTCACGTATATTCATTATGATTTGTTAAAACGTAGTCCGTACGTCTGTATCGCTATTTTAGGCATGTAAGAGTTGTCCTTTCCATTTTAAACTTCGTAGGATAATTTCTGTAAAAGTTAGGTATGATTAAGAAAGCATTTTTTTTTGGGGGGGGGGGGGGGTATTCACCCCATGGAAAAAATAAGGGGTTGATGTCCACCTTGACAAGGTTCTACACTCCCCTAAAACTGCCAAAAGGGGTGTTAAGGTAAAATGTAACACCCACTGAAATTTAAGGGTTGTGTGAAAATGAAAATTTATGCGAGACGAAAATGAGATGAATATAATAATAAAAATGAGGCGTCTATCTTAAATAGCAGACGAGAAAATTACGTTTATACTTACACATATTATGAGATAAAGAATATGTTCTAGTCCTACAGTATGTAGAATGTGTGCAGTTGATTAGAAATCTGTCTGAACCATCAAATTCAGAACACAGCCGGTCATTGACTTCTAAAATAAAAAATATATTTTTTTGAAGCAGCTACAATTTTTTAATTTATTGGTATATTTCCAATTATTTTGGTCAGTTAAATATATTTTTTGGTTGCAGAAAATAAACAAAGAAATATTGAGCTTTACAGAACATGCTTTTCAATTTTCAAATTACAGAATTCCTCAGTTTCAAACCTTTTCACCTCAAGGTCCAAATTAAAAAAAAACAGAAATATAAGATATAATAATGGTACTAGAAGTTATGTGAGAAACCAATGCAAGAACGTGTTTATAAAACTTGTAATCTTTATATAACACATTTTTTACCTTCATTAACAGATTTCCTAGGTTTAGGCTTAACATGACAATGATAACACTGTAGACAACCACCTGAAACAGAATTCATTTTATTCTCCTAAATACAATAAAAATGATAAATTTATTTCTCGTATTCATTCGAATCCGTAGGATAGGAACCGGTTCTCATCCATACGAAAAAACTATGTCTAGCATCGTATTATATCCAGCTTTATACGAATATAGAAATGTACAATCATAAGATTAAAACCAGTTTTTTTAGCCGGTGCCTTTGGCACTTCGGGGCTAAAAAATAGTTTTAATCTCATAATTGTACTTTCTATATCCGCGGAAAGCCGTTTATAATACGATGCGAGAAATAACTATTCTCGTATTCATTCGAATCCGTAGGATAGGAACCGGTTCTCATCCATACGAAAATCCTATGTCTATCATCGTATTATAAACAGCTTTCCGCGGATATAAAATGTACAATTATAAGATTAAAACCATTTTTTTAGCCCCAAGGTGCCGAAGGCACGGGCTAAAATAACTATTCTCTGCCCCAAAAAAGCAAAGACGACATAGATGATAACCTCTACTACATATTTCTTAAATAAGCCTACTATTTAGGTTGTACTGTTTCCTTGCCAGAGGCTAGGGGTAAAAAATATGTAATATAAAATAACTAGGTAATTAGTTTTTTTTGTGAGAATTATTGAGGGGGTAGACAGAAGTCACCTTCCCTAAGTGAGAATTTGTAAGAAAAAGGAAACAAGTAGCCTTTTAATATCCCAGGAAGAAAATTTCTGCCCTTTTTAAGAACAACTTCGAATTCTTTATGCTTTTTAAAAATGTAAAACATGTCTGAAGCTATGAAAGATTGCTATGAATATAATTTGTTATACTTCCAAGACAAGAGGTGCAGCCACTTGTAGTTCTTTTCTTATAATTAATTAAATATAAAAAGACGTAGATAAAGAATGAGTAGTAAAAAGTACCCAAAAGAAATCATTGTCCTTGACATGTACTCTTGCAACAAAACAGCAAAATAACTATCCCAGCAAGCAGTAAAAATATTAAAGTAAAATTAAATAAAATCAGTAATTAGATTGTTCTTGTTTGCGTTACTTATACACATCCTTGTTTTATTTAAATACTAGCAGCTACGCCCCATAGAGGCCTATAGTGGCATGTTAAATATTTTCTTATCAATCTATAGTAAGATCAACTGTTTAACATTTTTTCACCGCTAAAATTATGGGTTTTTTTCTCTTGTGAGGGTAGTGGTACTCTGCCCATAATAGCTTTCCTGGACCTATGAAAATCTACACTGTAAAGGAGAACCAAATCGGTTCGGCTGATTGCAAAATAAAACCCGTTACTACATTAGTAAAACACCTCTCGCCTACACAACATGTACCTAAAGAAACTTTACAACAAAAAAAAAACTCGTAGAAAAATATATATAATTAAAATTTTGCCAATTTTGAACCTTTTTTTCATCTGAATAAAGTATTTAAGTGACAGGATATGACAGGATCATGGAAAGAAAACGAAGTTGCGGGTTTCGTCGTATTTTCACAGGTTTTCTCCTATTTCTAGCCCTTGCGGGAGGCTCTAACCCTACGGGACCAATTTCCTTACCCTGCGGGGCAATCATTAAAATTTACTCATCCTAACCTAACCTAAAATAACCCATCAAAAGCTACTGTGAAAATTCGACGAAACCCGCAACTTCATTTTCTTTCCATTATCAATATAAACCGACAAGAAAATAACATTTAGAGGGAAGCTTTATATTAGTAATGAGGATGTTTTATTTCTTTATTGGAGGATTAAATATTGTTCCCTAAAAAGAAATTTAAATAAACAAGTTTTAATGATAATTAATTCCGCTTTTCTTTTTATAATTTAAAAAAATAAATAAACTCTACAAATCATATTGTTTAATTGTACCAAATGGCGACGGCAGTATACTAATTTTAGTATTTTTATAGTATTTTTCATAATTCCCATAGTCCGTCCGTCTGTCAGTCAATAACTCTTTAGATAAGATTGATATTTTAATTAGTATATTTCGGAGTTTTGCTTCTTTTGGATGGTGTCATCCTTGTCAAAAATGTAACCTAATCTTTTAAAAGTAGTGATGCATAATTTAACTGACAAACCAGGGAAAAAGGAAAAGTTTTTGAGCCTAATTATATATATTGTAGTGTATTTCAATTTTTTACTTAACATGAATGAAAGTGAGTAAAAAACCCATCAATTCAATACATTGTTTTTTTAGCATGATTTCAAAATTTTACATAAAATCATATGAGATATTACAATCAAAGTAAGATATTTAGCACAGTTTATGAACAATCCTAAATGTAGAAGGTGTTATTTTTAAAAAATCTATGAAATTAAGAATCAATTTAAAAATCCACAAATCCAAATGAGTTTAGCGTAGGAAGTGTCACCCACACTAAGCAACATATTCAAATCAAATGTGTTAAAAGTCAGGGATCTTAAGGGATAAGACAATGGATGATAAATCATTGTACATTCCTAGTTAGTATTAACAAATGACCACTTCTGTAGATTAAAATTGTTGGTGAGCATTATATACACTAGGCTAGTTAAATTTAGATTGATAAAAAGTCCATTATCCCCCTCAGTCCAAAGCGCATAAATAGAAAGCTGAATTAGTTGCTTCGCCAAAAGCCTTTAGGGACAAATCAGTGTTTTCAGCTACTGTTGGGAGATCAAACCTAACCAGTGGGAATATTTAATTATTTGAATTAAGCGAATAAGTAAAACAAATTGTGATATTAATATGCGGCTCATTTCAGGGAGATAGTTTAAATTTACACTGGCACTCAAAGTTTAATAAACTTGCTTTTCATTCGTTGGCTCAAAAAACTAAGGTAATTTTTAAAATCTACATTGGTCTGTTAAAATTTTTCTTCAAAACTTACAATCAATAATTTTAATCTACAGAAGAGGTAATTTTGTTTAATATTAAAGATGATTGTCTTATATCAAAAAAAATCTTTAATACATATGCAGAAATGTATGCACATCACAATGAGTAAATAAGATTACCTCATTGAATTTAACCTAAATTGGTGTATAGAATTAAACATGAATCATAGAACTTTTTTACAGGTCAAAATCTTCTTTTATTTTTTTTATTTTCATTTTATTTACTTTGCTAAGATTTATAAATAAATAAATTTTACAGTTTTTTGGCTGGCGGCAAAATGGAAGGAAAATATCTGTATTTAGTTTAGGGTCAGTGTGCATTCAATTCCGTATCCGCATAATCAAGGACGTCGAAACTTTTTATTTTGGTTGGGACAAAATGAGTAATTCAATGATGTTTTTAAGGGGTACTTCATTATTTTTGTTGGGATGGCCAGTTTGTTCTGTTGTAATAATATGCTGTTTTAAAGTACGGTAGTGGTTGAACAACCTCCATGATTCAAACATATAATTGAAGATAACACGAAAAATGCAAAATGGAGTGACTAAAATCTGCATGAAAATTGCAAATAATCTTTTAAAGTAGGCAAAATGTATCATTTACACATGGATCTTTGGGAATAAGACAATGGACAATAAATTGGTTTATATCACTAATGATAACGAACAAAATTATTACTTCTGTGATAGTACCCCATAGTTTGGAATAGGTATGAGGGAAGCTAAGACAAAATAATATTATATAAAGTTTTTTGACTGTTCTTAAGTTAGTTTTTATGTATATCCTTCGCTACTTATATACTTGTTTTGTTTCAGACACACTTGTGTATCTATTGAGTCATATAGTGGGTATTTGATTGCTGGTTCAAATGAGATGTATTTTTTGAAAATTTTGTCTTGGGGTAGTTTAGGCTATTTTCCTTACCGACTCCGCCCTTCCCCCAATAATTGTTGGAAGAGCTTGGGGCTCAGTAACTTACCTGTATCACTAAAAATCAAAATAATGAGCAAAATGATGGCAAGTATTTTGGTTTGCTGTATGAATCCTCTTGTTATATTCCCTGCCATTTTCTAACATTGTATTTTGCACTACATTGTCTGAAATAATAGATTAGGATTATATGGAAAGGTTTTTCCCGTATTGCTTCGAAACCGATTAATATCCGGTGGATTAGAACAGGAAAAATTATGTCTACGAATATAAAATGTACAATCATATGATTAAACCAGTTTATATCCGCGGAAAGCTATGATGCGAGAAATAACTATTATCAATTTTTAAGAGGATGGGTAAATAGCGTTGCAGAAAATCTACTAACCCCCCTCTAAGAAATATTATATTATTATATCTTATATTTTACCTACATTCAAACCTAATTGACGAATATTAGGTACAGACTTACATAATTCTGTTACTTTTCTCTTGTAAAACCTTGTAAAATGCATGTATTCAAATAAGTTTTAATAGGATTTATTGCTTCATTTATAACCTATTGAACGCTTGTTTTCAAGGCTAATTTTTACATGCCTACTTAATCTATAAAAAAAAGTAGGGAGCAAGGAACTGTAATGTAAATTATCCTATTATATAAAGTAGAAAGTTTTTTTTGTCTGTACCGAAGGATCTCGCTAACGCTGAACCGATAAGGTTTTACAATAAAGCTTCTTATAGGTCCCGGAATAGTTTTAGGCCATTTTACTCTTTATAAAAAAGTCTTTAGCATGGATTTAGGCTATTTTCTGCACTCCCATATCCTTTCGAATATAGAGCCCCTAGGTTTTAACCTAAAGAAGTTTAGTTTTTCATCATTGGGAATGTATGAATATTATACATAAAGAAAAACGTAATATTCCATTTATATCATGACCATTTGACCAATTAAGTTATAGAATAGCTTTACTACTAAAAGCATAGATCTAGAGATTTTATCCAACCACAATTAATGAGTTGTAGACAAACATATTTTTCACAATTCTTTTTCATTCTTTCTTAGACTAAGCTTTCAATCAGAAGAGTGGTTAAGAATACTTTTTCTCGTATTCATTCGAATCCGGTGGATAGGAACCGGCTACCAGTGCTCAACATGCACCTTGTGTGAAAGCACTTGTTATTCAAATAAAATGGAATGATTTGTTTAAATTGCACATGTCCAAAAAAGGTTACAGAGAGAAAGCACTGGAACAATTCCACATTTTTTGGTGTTTTTGCTATATTACAAAAAAATTCCTCATGAAATTTCATTTTATCTGAAATTTCCCGGAAGTCTTACAATTACAAACCGACAAACAAACATTATGGAAACTTAAGATTTGAAGAATAGGATGCAAGTAAAAATTCTCCAACTAATGCTTAATTTTACTTCCACTGAAGGATAGGGGCGGATTACACTATCTATGATACTAGCGGCTGTAATCCTAACATCTAGGGGAGGGAAGTCATTAAAATAGCCTGAAACCATCCTAATGCAGTTCAATAAACATCCAGAGCTGGATCTTTAAATCATTTAAGTGGTTAGCCAGATCGGGTTGAGCCGAATTTCAGCCAATCACAGCGCGGCATTTCATTAAATGCTGTGCTTTCATTGGTGGAAAGTTGGCTCACCCCGATCTGGCTCACCACTAAAATGATTTAAAGATCCAGCTTAGGTATTGTAAAGTAGCATCGCTACTAAATATTTGTTTGTTTGTATGAACACCACAAGTACGTATTTATCCAGATTTAGGCATAATCTGGGTAATATTTTTGTCTGTCTACAATACAAATAACAGTTGGGAAGTAGATACTATTTCTTTTCTCTAAAGTAATATAACTCCTTTTCTCGTATTCATTCGAATCCGGTGGATAGGAACCGGTTCTCATCCATACGAAAAAACTATGTCTAGCATCGTATTTTATCCAGCTTTCTACGAATATAGAAATGTACAATCATAAGATTAAAACCAGTTTTTTTAGCTGGCGCCTTCGGCACCTCGGGGCTAAAAAAAACTAGTTTTAATCTCATAATTGTACTTTCTATATCCGCGGAAAGCCGTTTATAATACGAAAATAACTATTCTCGTATTCATTCGAATCCGGTGGATAGGAACCGGTTCTCATCCATACGAAAAAACTATGTCTAGCATCGTTTTATATCCAGTTTTCTACGAATATAGAAATGTACCGGCACCTCGGGGCTAAAAAAACTAGTTTTAATCTTATAATTGTACATTCTATATCCGCGGAAAGCCGTTTATAATACGATACGAGAAATAACTATTCCCTAACCAATTTCAATAAAACCTGCAATTTAGTGGCGGGTGAAAACAAGTTATACTTTTCCTGTTCTAACACAATTTTTGTATAGAAAATGTTTTCTTTTTATCTAAAAGTCAAAAGTCTTCTAGTGGCATATACTTATTTTTCAGGATGGTTTTAGAAACGAATTGAAATTTTGTATAATAGCCTATCGGTCATATCAGAGACTTTAATGAACATATGGACGGGCAAATTTAGATATTCATGGTTTAGAGTTTATAATGAAATTCAGTACTTTGGGGGTCGTAAAAGCCAATCTAAGACACAGCCAACCTCAGCCTCAGCAATACGGCGCAAGAAGTGGCTGCCAAGGCCCTTTTTTATATTTTTAATCCTTTCAATCCTTCAACTACATACACTTGACAGTAATTAATTTTCTCGTATTCATTCGAATCCGGTGGATAGGAACCGATTCTCATCCATACGAAAAAACTATGTCTAGCACCGAATTATATCCAGCTGTCTACGAATATACAAATGTATAATCATAAGATTAAAACCAGTTTTTTTAGCCCGTGCCTTCGGCATCTCAGGGCTAAAAAACTGGTTTTAATCTTATAATTGTACATTTTATATCCGCGGAAAGCCGTTTATAATACGATGCGAGAAATAACTATTATTTTGTTTCTTTTTTTCCCTTCGTGTTATGACCGTTTTCGGTCTTGTTCTATTTAAAAGGCCAAATAATCCTTGAAACATATATAGAACAGGATATTGCAAAAATTATTCCGCTTTGCAAATAAATCTTTTCTGCAACTCATGAGATATCCTAAAATGGATTAATCTTGGTGTGTGCATTCACATTCCGCACAAGTTTTTCAACAGTAAAACTGGCCTACTCCTAATTTAATTAATCATACAATTATTTTTCCAAAAACCCAACTTTAAAATAAGCATAAATTTTTTTTGAATACATACGGACTGGCCCTAGTTGTAGAGTAGCTACGCTACTAACAAGGAAGGGTTGTCATGCGTAGGCGGAGAAAACAACTAAAAAATGTTTTTCTTTACCATGCCCGCTTTTGCCAATTCATTGATGTATTGAAATGTGTCTTTTTTGTTTTGAAAAAAAAAACACTGCCAAGGTTAGAAATAGTTTTCTTAAAACTTTGAAAATGTTGTCTATTTTTCTATTCTTCAATAAAAGTGACAGGAAACTGTTTGTAGCGAGGGATCTCGCTAACTGCTGATTCGGTTCTCCTTTCCAATTGGTGCTGGGAAGGTTTGTATCTTTTTATACCAAAATATAGCTAAGACGTAGCAAATATTGTAATTGCCGCTAAAGAATTTAGAGGCGTAGCCACTTGTTTCACTTTAGAAGAGATGGGGTATTTTAAAAATCTCATCTGATTAACCATATAAATAAAAAAAGGATGACAAAATACACAAAAGCGAAGCAACATGTATCAATTTAGTAAGTTAGTGATTGAATTCAATAATACAAGTAAAAAATATAAACACCCCTCTATATACATTTTCAGCGCTCTAATGTAACGCAATCTCTATGAAACAATGCGTGGGTGTTGGATTTAAAATATGTCGACAACTATTGGTGATAAATAATAAAACGGCGGCTGAATTTAATTCAGAATTGTTAACAAGGATAATTATGTTCATGTGAAGCGCAACAGCAATGCGTAGAACTAAAAAAGTTGCAAAGATAATTTTAAAAATGGAAAAAAATACTTTCCATTCATCTATATATCCGTCTATCTATTCATCTATATATCCATCTATCTATTCATCTATATATCTATCTATAATCCAACAATCTATCAATCTATCTATCCATATCTAGCCATGTATCTATTAACCTATATATGCATTTATCTATCCATCTCTTTTTCAATACATCTATCCATCTATTTTACAATACATCTATCTATCTAAATATCTATGTAAATATCCATTTATCTAGGTAAATATCCATCTATCTATCTATATATCAGTCTAATCATCCATCTTAACATCTAGCCATCTATCTATTCTTCTCTCTCTCTGTCTCTGTCTGTCTCTCTTAAATTAAACTCTTACTATCAAAACAAATTTATATCCCAACAAAAACTATCGGCACGTATTTTATGGGCCTTACGTCAATAATTTTCTAATCAAATACACCTTAGAAGAGATATAAAAATGATCTATCAATATTTTGGATTGGTTTTAATACATGTTGTAAATGTAAAGATTAATCATAAAAAAGGCGCAGCAACTCTATAATAATAAACTGGCTAGTCATAATCCCGACAGTTTTTTTAACTCTATGACCGTATATATGTCATAACGCCTGTCTAAAAAAGTTAAAAGTTATTTGTGGACTACTTATGGATATTCATATGCTAACTCGTTTTATTATCGGTTACTTAGCTTAGGAAATAAAGATTGTTTCAGATTGGACGATCATTGTTCTATCCCGATATCTAGAGGCCTTTAGTGTTAAAGAAAGGTTTTAAAAGAATAATTGGAGGGAGTTGGGAAAATTTTTTACATGGGCAATTTCTTCAAAATAAACCGTAACAGAAGCCCCACCATTACTTATCTTTATTAGACTTTTTTCCAATGTATCATATACATAAGAAATCAGTATTAAAGTAACAGTATGTATGTCTGTCTGTGTTTACCTAGGGATCTCGTTAACGCTTAACCGATATGTTTCTCCTTCTAAGTGGGGCTTCTATGAAGGTTAATTTTGAAGAAATTGCCCATGGAAAAAATAAAGACTTTAAAGACTTTTAGATTCTAGTGAATAGCACACCAATTGAACGACCACTAAGAAAAGTGTATTTGTACCACTTACAAGGATGAAAACATCCATGAGTTGCGATGTTTAAAATTAAGAAAACAAGGCAATTAGACTGGAGAAAAAAAGTTAGAATAACAGACAGATTTAGTGTTGATATGGTAGATGCGCATTAGTCAATACATATTCACATCATTGAATAGCTATCTTAAAAAGCAACTGATAAAATCTTTCTATACCCAAACGAAGATTATAGAAGAATAACAGTGGACTGACATACGGACAGACGAACGTATATTGTAAATTATAGAGATTCCTTGTACTACTAAAAAAAGTGAGGAATTTATGACTTTTTACAGCCACGATAATTGAGTTTATAACAGTCTGGTACAAGGACGGATATTCATCAATTTAAAATGGTTTGAATCATATTATGATTGTGTGGATTGTCACTAGTTTCCCCTCCTTTACTTTACTTGCTGCCATAACCCTAATAATACAGAACGACAGTAACATCTTTTTCTGTGACAGTTGCCTAGTCCTACGAATGTGACTCAATCCGCAACGATTCACATTTGCGAAAATGGTTCTTTCCCCTTTTCCCCCATGACAATCCCCTGGAGGAAACGCTTCCGGTGCCCTAACTCTGCGGTGCTACCCATCACCCAATATAGCCTAACCATAGACGTCCAAGGGGGGGGGGGGGGTAATGGGGTGATTATGAATTTGGGGGTTCCGTAGGCACCCCCAAAATTTTGGATTTTCAATTTTTACCCTCCCCCAAATAAAAAAATGCCTCTATAAAATAAAGATTACGCGCTCGGGGGTACCTATTTTCAAAATTTTACCCCCCCCCCCCCAAATAAAAAAGCTTGGACGCCCCTGAGCCTAACCTAACCTGATCGAAAGAAATAAACAAAAGAAAAACTGCCCACCAATTTAATAAAAGTAGGAGTTTCTGTGCTCAATAAGGCACTTTAAGATAAATTACAACTGTACTTTTTTGTTGAAGATAAAATCCCAAATTCAATAATCAAAATTGCTTTATATTTGTCTCTGCTGCAACATATTACGGTTGATTACATCCCCTAAAACATAATCAGAGGTGAAAGCCCAAAAAACGGTTTCTTTTAGATGTCATTAAATAGTTGGAGGTTTGAACATATTTTTATTTGAGAATTTCTTTTTTTATTATTGGCTTTACTAATACAATAGCTTAATGGAAACAAGGAAGACAATGTCCATAAAAGGCGATGATTTAACAATCAACACTAACGTACTTACGTTTGGTCCTTAATTATAGAATATCTACTTTTGATATTCTTTGAAAATTTAATTTAAAACTTAGGACTATAATGGCAAAGTTTTGTTCTATGGCGAAAATGAGTTATATTGGTCTAGCGGTTTGCAAGATCTTATTATTAAGCTACAGAAACATAAAAAATAAATGTAAGGATAACCATCTTAAAATAAAAAGAATATGACTTTCAATTAATTGAATTGCAGAACATAAAATGGACGTGTTGTCATATGTTGCTTTGCTACATAAATTGCATTAGATATTTTACAATAAACAATAGCTTAATTTTTTAAAGTCATAAAATTCTACATATTATGTAAAAAATCCAAAGAATGACAAATATAATAAATCAATTAAAATTATTTAATCATCATACAAAAGATAATTTTTTTTCACTATGTAGAAAAATATGTCACTGACACCTTAGCTGTCAAATATCCTCACCTCTACTGTGTGAATTAAAGTCTAATTTTGATTTCTTTTCCCCCATCCTCTCCCTTTCTATCTAATTTTTTATATCATTCTCTCTCTAACTCCCCCTCCCCCCTCTCTCTCTATCAATGTTAGCGCGCTCTCCGTTCAGAGAAAATCTTGGCGAAAGTCGCGTAAAACGTGTTCTTTAAAAACGACGGAATCACTTAAATAGCACAGACTATCCTGGTCAAATTTTTCATTTATAAGATAAAAGAGAGGGAAAGAGAATTTAGAAACCCTCCACCAAATTATACTTTTGTTTGAATAAAACAAGTTTTTTACTTCTTTCTGCATCCATAATAGAAGGTGTCATGGGACATACACATTACACAATCCTCATATACAGGATGTATCTGTCGGTGTATCAGGGATCTAGCTAACCACTGAACCGATACGGTTCCCCTTAATATGAAGATTTCCTCAGGTCATTATTAAGGTTTATAACTATTTTGGGGAAGGATATTACCACCAAAAAAAAAATGACCCGGACCCAAAAATATATTTCTTTATGTTATCAAAATTGTTAGGTCGCCAACAATCCCCTTCCTTTAAATTTCCAGGAACGTAGCCGTCTGTGACTAATAAGGTAACATCGCTAAGCTAATGATGTAATACAGTATTTGATACTTGTCCAAACAATTTATCTATTTTTAATTTGATATTTCAGTTGTTTAAAGAGAACACCCACGTATATTCCCCCCTCCCCTTAAAGAACGGTAAAGTGCGAGCGTTTCCCATAGTTTATGACAAGGATGACAACTTTGGTGGAAGGGAAGATTGACAAATCTAGCAAGTAAAAACATAATTTAATATTTAGAAACCAGAAAACTTGATGTAATGGTTAGGCAATTAATCGGGGGACTGCCATTTACACATCCAGCAAAATTACAGGGGATGTGTTAATCACTCTAAATCATTTTCTTATGGGTGTAAATATCTGTTGATATGTCAAAAATACCTGGTTTGTATAAATCACTGCATGGAGCTTTTTTATTGGATGAGTTGGCCAATACCTCTTTTTGGGGTAAATCTAATATATTTCTTTATTTTAATTATCAACTGTAAGTATGAAATCTAAAATCCGGAGGTACAATAAATCCTCTTTACATGATAATGCATACAGTAAGAATAGCCTAAACAACGGGTAAGGATAGCATATTGCGGAGTGATAATCTAAGAAAAATAAAATATTTCTATTGTTATTTCTACTATGATTTACTTATTAGGAAATGCTTCAACAAATTCATAACTAATTAAAAGCAATAGTCTAAATCAATATAATGTAAAATAGTCCTCAAATATTGATCAAAACGTTCCTCCATAATCAGATAAGTGGATGGGATTATCGTTAGATTAGTCAGCTGGGAGAAATATTTTACAGGGTATGCGAGATTCACTCATAATATCCACGTATTCTATATCTATTATCACAGCTAGAACACATCAACTTGCTCTTGAATTTTTATATCGAAGACGACATATAAACCACTGGTTATTCAAATATTAAATCTAACCGATTCCAAAACATCAAATTTTGTTTTCATGACTCTTATTTCTTAGATGGCAACTTTTTGTCTTATATGTGAAATTTTTTATTAGGAACTTTAAAACGTGCCTTTTTTCAATGGCATATCAGCTTTATTCATAATGTTTTCAGTTTAAACTGTAGCCAAAGGAGGCTGTCAAAATCCCCCCCCCCCACAAATCACTTTTAAATTTAAAATGACAAAACTAAGCCTCTGTTATCATTAACTTAAACTAGAGTTTGAAATGTCGTCTTAGACTCAGAAATTATCCAGATACTGATTACCAAATTAAATATAATTTAAACATGTTTTTAAATATTTTTGTGTACAATAATATACTGATTAGCTGCCTACAAGCGGCTGCGCCCTTGTGTGCAGGGCATTAAAAATGGCTTTAACCCATCCAGGAACCTATGTTAAGCTTCCCGAGTACAGATGAGGCGAACAATAACAAAAATAGTAGTTGCATCCTTTGTCAATATCGGCTAAAAGTAAAAGTCGAAAATTCAAATGTTATTAGCCTATATATTTTTTTCCAAGTTTGAACAAGCCGCGCTACAATTTGACTGCAATTATGAGCTCAGCTTTTTTTAATGGATGAATATGGCGCGTAAAGCGTTGAATATTTCTTAACCTTCCTAAAATATACCTCATTTTGGGTTTAAAACATTAAACAAACCAATCGCACGAAACGCCAAATTTCTTTTGGATTGGTTTTACAGTCTTTTGATGTTTGAGTAATCACTTCTTTACCCCCACTCACGTATTTGTGGTCCTTTTATTTCAGATAAGGACTGAGTTTTCTTCCATTAACCAAGCCCTGCATTACTGAATGTTAAATGAACAATAACTTTCCAAATTAAAATTGGCACAAACATTGTGTAGACAAAGTACTAGGTAGCTATTTTCGCAATGCTCGCCCGGTTATTGATAGAAAATAACTGCACATTAGCCGCTTGCACAGTGATTTGCAAAAGGGTTGTCAGCAATGAGAAAGTGGACGCTCTCCCCCACTCTCCTAGTTTATAGAAAAGTCTATAGAAAAGTTTATCCCTCGCAAGGGGCTAATAGCATTACAATAGAACTATGATTAGAGGGCAGATCCACTCTATACTTTTTTTTCTATGGTTTGGCATTATCAATCATGATTAGGACTCTTTGAGTTTAGTCAATATCATCTTTATTGATAACAGTATGTTTTATGTGACACAGATATTTGCAGATTATCACAGCTTCGATTTACTAAGTATTGTCCTTTACAAAAATATAATAGTTAGGTTAATTGATACGTGGATATTGTGACGGAGAATTATCGTCAATTTAAATTGCAAATATAATCCTCAAATATTTGGTTAATACGTTCCTCTAGGGGTATGGGATATCTTCGCAGTATTAGCCAGGTGAATGAAACATTTTATATAAAGTAATATTGATATTATTTCTATTATATTTTTTATTTGCAGCATTTGCGTAAATGTTAGCGTGTCCGCTTGCCGTCGGTAGGAATTATGGGTCATGCAGAGTCAAACTAAAGACTTTAAAAATGAGACCGAGTGCTGCAATGTCAGGCAAGTGATACTAGGACTTAGTTAGACCATAGAAATGGTTAGTGTTGCAAAAAAGTGTAAATTCTTAGTGTGACTATCAAATTAGAATCGTATTGCTTCTTGAAACTAAAAAAATAATATTGTTCTAAATAGCTTAGCGCACCCTCCGATGTTCTCTAGTTTTGCATGTAGAGTAGAATTTTTTACATTCACTTTTTAGGTAATGAATCGAGAACATGGACGTTCAAGCTTTTTATTTTAAGGTGGTTAAAATGGGGGATTTAAAAGGTTTGAGGGAAGTAATAAACTGTATTTAAAAACTAAAGTTTGTGGGGGTTAAACGCCCCTTTTCCCCCAACCTTAGACGACAATGATACAAAGTTAATGATACAAAATTCTCTGTATTTACAGTAAGATCTCACAAACGACTGAATCAATAGTAACAATATTTAGGAATGCCTTAACTACAAAATTTTGGAACTAAATTTAAAAGTATCTGGTGTGTTGAGGGGGAAGTCGACCCTACAATTTAGGAAAAACATTTTTTTTTCTAAGAGCGATTTCTCATTTAGACAATTCACCAAAATAAATCTTTCCTAGGCCTTTGAAAATCTTTACAAAAAATAATCATATCTGTTCAGTGGTTAGCGAGATCTTTAGTTACATACACCCACATCCACTGACACAAAAAAACATTCTGTTACTTTCATATAAGGATTAGTTTCTTCTATTCTTAAGCTTCCCCTAAGTGAAATAAATTGAACTACACTTTATGTTGTCATCCTTGTTAATGGAAGATATATGTGAAAGTCTCTTAATCAATAAAGGTACACTTTATGTTGTCATCCTTGTTTATAAAATACTAGGGGTGGCGTTCTAAAATTATTCCGCTATTAGCTAGATTGAATATTAATCTTTTTCTTCCATTGACCTATCCCTGTTTAAAGTATTAAAGTATTTCCTCTTTCTTTAAAATAGTTTAGGATCCTAATATTTTTTATTTCAAATCATTGTACTGAAAGGGTTAAAATGTTTCGTTAACTGTTAAATTTTAGTTCAATATCTGACCACATTACGCACGTATCGCTAGTATCAAATTATTTTAAAACTAAGTTTTCTTTTATTTACTATATTATAAATTTAAATTTTCTGTTTTATGAATATAAATTTAATACTTCAATATAATTCAAATAGCAACATGAAATTAAAAAAAGAAATTATTCTTAAAGCAGTAAAATAATGGGTCATATCGTTCTGGTCAATGGGAGTTTATTACGGATTATTGGGGCACTATGAGTTTTAAACATTTATTCCTTGGAAAACTTGAGCTCATATATAGACATTTATTTCCTATATAGATCTGACATGGATCTTGAAGCAATAAAGCAGGCTGTTTTGTAAATGTTAAAAATTGGAAGAATCTATTAAATAAAAGTTATCGCAAATATACTTAGTAAATAAATGTGAAAGTCTCTTAATCAGATCAATTTGGGTGGCTTCTGGTTAAACTTTTTCTTTTTGTACACAATTTCGTTGCGCAGCTACGTTATACCTAAGATATGTCCCTACATCCAACTGTCGTACTATAGTTACTCTCTTTTTATTTTGACATCAGGTTTTCTGCTTAAAAAAACAAGCATAGAACATAATCATTATGAACATAATATTTTTTTTTATCTTTTCTGAATTCATGAAATAATATATCCTTAATTTTATATTGATAACTAGAACTATTAGGCATCTCTTTAACAGATCCTTTAAAGAAATACAAACATTAAGAACGATTGTCCTCTCCTTAAACGGAATATTAGCGAACATATATAATCATGTTACTTTGGCGTTCATGAAAAAATATGGTTTTAACAAAATTTAAATATTGATGATCACGAAACCTAGTGGGGATAAAAACATAGATTTTCAGTAAGATTGCCACTGAATGCCATGTGTATCTTTTAATCAAGGCTTTATTCCTATATATTGAAACGGGTAGGGCAGAACTATAGCCTAAAACCAAGACTTAGATTTTTAAATAAAACCCTAAAACCATTCCGAGACAATGGAGGAATCAATCGGTTTAGTAGTTATTGAAATTTTAAGCCTTAGACAAAAAAAATCATTACCTTATTTAATAGGATATCGCAGTTTAACTTTCTTTTGTTAAACACTCTATTCATTAAAATTAAAATTCATGTTACCGAATGTGTATCGAATTGTTACATTTTATTGTTTTGTCGTTTTATTCTTTCATTTAAAATTATTTCAGCAGATTGTAGCTGCTCTACATATGAACATAATTATTAGAGTTATATATCTTATTCATTACGTGAGCCAAAACAATATGGAACAAGTGAGTTTGGCGAAATTAGGGTAATGTTTTCTTTAAAAATATAAAAATATTTTTACACGCATTAGGAAATTTAAGCGATTATCACGAAGATTTGGTTTTCAAGTTTTGTTCTCTCATAATTTTGAGGTTTAAGAAAAAATCTTGTCTTAAATCAAAACTAACATTGATCCTAATTATAAAAAAGCTTCGCCTTTAACACTATTTAGATTTAAAGATATTTTCAGGTTTTTATGTCACAAATAAGTGTTATTTTTCCAAAAATTTAACCGTTTTTTTAAGCTTAACTCGCTCGGTTTTTGGAGAAAAAACATACAAATAACATAAAAATTAAGGCATGATGTAAGTTTTAAAAAATAGTTTTCAAAATTTGAAAATGTTTCTAAAATCAATTTTTGTCTGAAAACTTTCTTTCTCTATAAATTTCTTGATCCTATTGATTAGGAAATCTACGCGAAAGTACACTTGGTAAAACGACACGGAAATGTATGGGACGAATGTCTCAACGCAATTAATCTCTAAAAGTCAGGAATATAGGTTTCTAAAATTAAGAATTAATTCTAAAATACTTTTGAGAACAAAAATCTAAAGACAGAATATTAGTTGGTATGATGATTATTTTCAAAAACTGTTTTAATCTCATAATATCAAGCTTGGGAATGTTTAAAACTGTGATTAAAAGGCTTTGAGCCAAAATCATTTAAATTCAAAGTCTTAGAGACTAGATGCAAATTATTTTGAAAACGCTAGAGCTATATTTCCATTGATTAAAAATCAGATTATTCCTGAGAAATTATAATTGTAAAATATTCTTTGCAGGAAATTTCTTCAATTATTTGTATCATCTATCTATATATCTATCTATCTATCTATCTATCTATCTATCTATCTATCTATCTAGCTATCTATCTATCTATCTATCTATTTTTTGACTGTTGAAACCTAAGTTACATAATTTATGACTGTTGTTAATATAATTTGTTTGAAAGATGGGACCTTTGTTATTTTTTTTCTTAAAGAAACAAGGGCAATCATATCCATAATCATCGCAGTCTTCTATTTAAAATAACTAGAGGGGGGGGGGGGGTTAACTGATTGGGTTCTCTATTTTATTTAAACTTAACATCGGTCCCGTGATTGTTTTAGGCTATTTAATTTTTAGATTTAAGTCTTGGGATGGGTTTAAGCTTTCTTTCTAGTCCGTAGATAATAAAGGGGCAAACGATAATAATATATATAGTTTTTTTTGTCTGAAGGTTAAAATCTCAATAACTACTAAAGCGATTGGGTTCTCAATTTTAGGTAAGCTTCAAATAGGTCCCATGAGGGCATTAGGCTATTTCATTTTCATATGGTTTTAAGCTATTTTTTCTAGCCTGTTTCTGCCCCTTTAATTACAGAGCCCCTGGATGCTAGGTACGCATCCGCTAGGTATGCATTTTTTTATTCAGAATTAGAAATATGAATTTTGTTAATTATTAGAAATATTAGAAAATAAATATAAATATATTAACTTGCACATAAAGATTACTTCAAGTTCAACTACTTACATTAGAATTTCTGTCCGGCTGATTTTAGTTATTTATTTTATAATAAAAGCCTTTGATACTATGAACGTAATAACATTCTGCCTTAGCATTTTCTTTTTTTTTAAACCTCTCTCTCACACTTGCTTTTTCTTCCATTTGTCTTTTGATTTCTTTATTTGATCTTCAGATACGTATTTATGATAATGCTTTTTTCATTCTTTCAAAAATGTAATTTGAATTATGGAATTTATTTTCCAATATATATTTTTTTATATAACCGTCATGAAAGGGTTAAAATGTTTTTAATTTTTGTTTGTAAATCTGAACACATTAAAAGTGGCGCTAGAATCAATTTATTTTAAAACTAAGTTTTCTTAAATTTACTATATTATGAATTTAAATTTTCTGTTTTAAGAATAGTAATTAAATACTTCAACATTGTGTAAATAGCAACATGAAATAAAAAAAATGAATTTATTCTTAATAAAATAAAATATTGGGTCTTATCGTTCTGGGCAATGAGAGTTTATTATGGATTATTGGAGCACTATGAGTTTTAAACATTTATCCCTTGGAAGACTTGAGCTCATTTATAGACATTTATTTCCTATATAGATCTGACATGGACCTTGAAGCAATAAAGCAGGCTGTTTTGTAAATGTTAAAAATTGGAAGAATCTATTAAATAAAAGTTATCGCAAATATACTTGGTAAATAATTAATCTATTAATATCTATTAATCAGTTAAAGTATATTAATTTTAAAATAGTGTGAAAAAAATATTTTAAGATTTAACTAAATTGGTATAAATTCTTCATTTTAAAGATGGCTAATTTAAGATTTGAGGCATCAATTTTTATAATCCAATAATAAATAAGAAATGAATAAAAACAAACGACATGACGAACCTACTGACATAACCTAGTTGTATTAAGCTGTGCTACCATTAATTAGCAAAAAGTAGCAGCGAGTTTTCGGTTATTTTAGCGGCACACAGACAAATATTCAAAAAATATTTTTTGGTAAATCTTCATTGAAAATGTTTAACCTACACAAGATAGAACTTCTTAATATTGATAAAAGTTATTTTTAATATTTTGGAGACAGAGGATGTTATAAATACTGATACCCAAAGTTGTATTAAATTAATTTGTCTAAAATTTTTCAAATATAATTCTTATCCTACAGAAGGAATAATTTTATTTATCAATTTCATTTCACGTTCATTAAAATCACTGTTTTAATACATTTTTCTGCAGTAAACGGAATCTCATCTTCTATAAATAATTTGTATATAGACCACAAGTTTTGGGAGGGGCAGGACTTGCAGCATTTTTAACAACAAGAGTGATTATTTTTAATAGCAGCGAAGTTATGGAATAGTTATTTCTTTCATCGTACTATAAACAGCTTTCCGCGGATATAGAATGTACAATTATAAAATTAAAACCAGTTTTTTAGCCCCGAGGTGCCGAAGGCACGGGCTTAAAAAACTGGTTTTAATCTTATGACTGTACATTTTTATATTCGTAGAAAGCTGGATATAATACGAAGCTAGACATAGTTTTTTCGTATGGATGAGAACCGGTCCCTATCCACCGGATTCGAATGAATACGAGAAAAATATTTATTTCAACATCATTTAAGAAAAATTTGACAACGATGCTTAAAAGCCTAAAAAAATGTTAGTTAAAAAGTTGCTTTGAAATTGTGCCTAGATGTTACAGGAATCCGCTTACAAGGTTAAAAAATGCTATTACGATTCTAATGTTGGATTATCTGTAGCTATAAGTTTCCAGTTGTAATGACTAAACTGTCGACGTAAAACCTGCAAGAGTTGCTACGCATTAAAAATGATTTAAATAATTGTTCACGATTTTGGGTTGGAAAAATAGTTTTTTGGTTAGAAATAACAGAGAACAACTTAATTAGCGAGTTTTCTTTATTTGGTAACATTTTAACTACTATAGTGGCTTTTCCCCTAGCCTCTTGAAGTTTATCAAGATATATACGTTTGGAGATAACCCCCTCCTTTGATATTTTTAAGATATGTAAAGGTTTAGGGATGACCTCCTCCTACATTTGTTTTTCATTGTAGAAATGAAGATGGTATTTTTAGGCAAATTATCTTTTTTCTTGGGACCATATCCCCTACGATAAGATAGGGATAGGGGGACGGGTAACCCCCTTCCCTTCTAATTGCTGCATAAGGTTGTCACTCATACCTAAGGGTGGGCTATTGAACATCTCAACACCTCATTTTAAATTTTCTATCTCTACAAGGGTCTATCACTACGGGGTTCTTCTAACCTAACTTAAACTAGGCATATAAAATAAGTTTGTTTGTGGACAACTAAAGGGAAACTACCAGTGAATTTTAAGAATTGCGGACACATATTTTTATGTAAACTTTGTATCAAATTGAAATGAAATATATTTTTTGTGTGTAAAACAGGAATTTAGACATTTTTAAAAGTGTAACCTTTATAGGACTATATTTTAATGACTTAATAGAATGACAACTTGAGTATATTCGTCTTTTTGCAGTGCCTTATAACATAGGTATGGTAATTCGTGGAATTGTGAGAGGTTCTCACATACCCCGCTAAATTCTTTTTCCTAGCTGGCTAATACCTCTATGATACCTTTTAACTTTACCCCATCTCTTCGCTTATAAGACTATATTGGCAACCTAAAAAATCCCATGACACAATATCCGTGTATTTCATATTCATATTGTTAAATGCTAACTATGTTGTCAATTAAGCACATATATAATTCAAAATATCATAAGATTCTGTTTTATTATCACTGTTCTCCATGTAAAAAATACAAAAAGAGCTACCCGTCCCCTCGGGCTACAGATGATGTTATAAATGGAATCATTATCATTTATAACTCAGGGATTCAGGGCAGGACAAAGACGTTAAATTATATTGTAAATCTTCTGTAGTAATAAGCAGGAATATAGGAATATTGAAGTATCAGCCTAAGCCACTATATAATTTAAAAAACAGAGGGATTTTGGGGATAAGTAAATGGACGATAATATAGTTTCAGTTCCCAAAGACGCTAAACTAAATTAACACTTATTTTAAAATTATTGGTTGAAAAGTTTGGAAACTATTAGTATTTTTTTTCTCCAAAAGAATCTTTCAGAGTTGTGATTATATTCCTGATACTCTGATCATTGATTGATATTTAATAGTTTGTGTAGAATTCAAGGATTTGTGTGCAATTATAAATTACCGATTAAAAAATAGGCCCATACATACAAAAGAATGTAAATTTAAGTGATACAAAGGCGGTTTACCTTAAAGTGACAAGTGGAGCACACATGCCTAATATCGATTTTTAAAAAAAGATTCAAAATATGTTTACTTTAGGATAGGTTAGGTTATGTTACATTGGGTTCTAGGTAGCCCCGTGAGGTTATGACACCGCAGGGGTTAGGTACAGGAGAAAAAAATACTTCCCTCTTATTTTTAATAAGGGTGTGTGTGGTTTTGTGTTCGATATGCACTTTGAAGGAAAGAACCGATTTAAAATGAACAAAAAATGAAATGAGCATAAGCATCAGCTGCACAAACACGTTGAGAATCTCTCAACTTTTGGAGACGTTCGAATCTCTGGCTAAGCATAACTTAAGACGTTGACATTTTTACCTAATGCATTGATGATAGTAGTAATAGGCGCAGGCCAAAAAAAGGCACATTCCAAACAAAGTATGTGTTATCAAAGGGATTGGTTGCCTGCAATAGTTAGGATGTTTTTTTTGCCCTTGCTATACTTGCTACTTTATATGGCTAGGTAATAATTTATTTTCGAGCTTGAATCAATAATAAGGACCATGTCAATAATTAAAGTTTACTGTTATTTTCATATTTTCATTGTTATAACTAATGGACAATTGCCCTTGTTTAAATTGATTACATTGAGTAATAAGATATTTAAATGATTAATTTTATAGGATAATATTTTATGGCTGCTAAAATAAGCAAACAAAATATTTAAGCTTGATACTTTTTTGTACTTTAGCGGGTTCGCCCCTAGCCTCAATAGGAGCTTTGCCCCAAGAGGGTTGATCAACCCAATTTTTTTAGGGGGGGGGGAGAAATTTTTTTTTTTTTTGGTGGGGGGGAGGTTAGTCGACCCCACTGTTCTAATTTTTGTTTTAAAAAGAAAAAGAAAATTTTTTTTTGGTGGGGGGTATTTTTCATTTTTTTTTGGGGGGGGGGTTGGGGGTGTCCCAACCCCCAATAAAATTGTTATAAACCTTCCTGGGACCTATGAGAGATATAAATGTCTTTAAAATCAGCCAAGAAATAGAAAAAAAATGAAATTGGTTTTATTTGACATCTCTTTTGGTTGCTGGTTTTTCGACTATTTGTTTTACTAATACCAAACAAATTTTAAAGAATTAATTTTTAAAATTGAATACATAGAAAAACAAAACATGAATACAAAGCAGCCGATATTTTAACACCCTTAAAAATTTGATAAATAATATGCTATGTAAACTATATTAATCACAAAAGGAGAGTCCAAAACTTTGAAAAGAGATAAATATTGCAGCTACATCCTTGATATTAAGATGAGAAATATGATACATGTGCATATATGCATCTAGTTTGTCCATCTTTAAATCGTTAAAATCGGCAAAAAAAGAGTGAAATAATCAATAGAATGAATAAGTTTAACAGTAAAGATAAAGTGACGGACGAGTAAAGTTTTTAACAACCCTAAAAATAGATTTACTTAAATTACTTAAGTAAAACATTTGAAACAAAATGATTATTCCTTTAAATTGTACTTGAATAGATGCCAACTTAAATAAATCAGATGCCTGTGACTTTGGTTATGATTACAAACGACAACTTACAAATACTTATAAAATACTGGAACCCAAAGTATTCTTATCTCGATCTATAATTCGTTGGACTAAGAACTTAGAATACATTTTAAAACCTGATATTAATTGGTTTGAATAGTACATATACAATGATACATAAAAACTTTTCAACTATTATGAATGGGTCTTTTCCTTCAGATATCTAAATTTTCAGCCTCCGTTTTTATTGAAGTCACAGGCCCTTGTATATTTTCAAAATCTAGACAGGATATACAAGAAGCTTCCCTGAAAAAAGGTGACTAAATTTCGATCAGCCAAACTGATGAGCAGACTAACTATAAATTTCCGTTTGGCTATTTGGTATTATGTTATTTAAGCTAATGTTTTTGCTGTTTAAAATTATTATTTTAACAAATGATCTTATGTAAGGGATTCAGGGAGTAGGTTGCAAAGATTTATTTACCAGGGAGGGCATACTGGGCTGTATTTTACACTAGTTCCCAAACTGTTATAATAACGATTTCTTATTCGTTGGCTTAAAAAAATTGGGGACTTTTATTAAATTTTGATTGGTTGGTTTATCAAGTTGTTTGTCAAATGACTACTTTAGTCCCATATACTAGATATAAATAATATTATTAAAAGAGTAATATGATGTGTCTGTAGTGTCTGTAGCTTAAATCTCACTAACCTCTGAGTTAAGCTTCTTATAGATCAAATGTTGTCAATACCTACAACCCTGAAGAGATGATGTCACTATGTCACTACATCCCTGGAATTTTTTATTTAAACATCATCCTTGATATAAAGGTAACCGATCACCACAAACAAAATTTACCAAGTAGTCAAATCCATGTTAGGAAATCCTTTTGATTTGGTTTCTGAATGGATTTAGGCTATTTTTTTTTTTGATTGATTGTCAGTTATGATATCGCTGTTTAAGTTTTTCCTTTTGGGTAAACTTGGCATATGTCCCAGGACGGTTTTGGCCTAGTTTAGTTTCAGATTTATATCTTGGAATGTCTTTAGGCTATTTTTCTGACTCCTTCCCTGCCCCTTCGAATGCACCCCAAGTTTCCTTCCAATACAGCATTAACCTTGTTATATCAAAGTGTATTTTTGTGCTACTTATGGATAATTATCCAGGGAGAAATGGAGGTGACATTGAACTGTAAATTATGCTTGTAACAAAAGTTTTAGAAACTCGATGTATCATTCGTTGAACCTAGTAATATTTTAAACTAACTTTTTATCTTTGTGACGTAATAAAACTCGAAGGATGAGAGGGGAGGTGGGAAAGGAAACCTTTAAAAAAGAGATGGATTTTTGTTACGTCACAAAGATAAAAAGTTAGACACTATAACTAGGTTCTCATTCGTTGGTTAAAAAACTGTGGTTGGTTCAAACTAAATCTGTAAAACTTTTCAAAGTGTTAATTTTGTTTTTCATCATTTTCATCCCTAAGATTCCTGATGATGATCCTTGTTTTATTGTAAGAACGTGCATTATTGCAGAGCTAATTGTTAAAGGATGCCAAAGTGAAATCAAATACCTTCCAGGAATAAAGAGAAAAAATATTTTGTTTAAAAATTTAAATTATTTATCAATTTTATTATAAGAGTGAATAGGGGCAACAATGCGGTTTCCTTCAAAGTTCCTAGGCAAGTATATTTTTTGAATTATATGGAGATTGAAGGGGATTCTAATTTAAAAAAAAGATTTCTGTGCCCCCTAGGCAAATTAAGGGTAATATGCGGTAAATTTTTTGTGTCATTGTCTATCTTTTTGAGAACTTAACCTCCCTACATATATCAAAAGACTGATATCTCTCTCTCTCTCTCTCTCTCTCTCTCTCTCTTTCTCTTTCTCTTTCATTTCTTTCTTTATCTCCCATTCTCTCTCTCTCTCTCTCTCTCTCTCTCTCTCTCTCTCTCTCTCTCTCTCTCTCTCTCTCTCTCTCTCTCTCTCTCTCTCTCTCTCTCTGTTTTTGTCAATCTCTGAATATATACCCTTATATTAAGTATTAAGCTAAAATACATAAAAATCATCCTTTTTCTAGAATATTTACTAATTCTTTTATTCTTCACTGTTATATTAATGGTCAAGGTCTACGAGACTAATAGACATCATAAAAAAAATAAGAAATAATACAAGAATCAAGAATTAACCGATCATAAATTAATTTTATTTTAAGGGATTTTCACATTGTAATTTTATTAGCTTTTCCTTGTATTATCAAGGAGGGCGGAATTCATAAAAATTTATTTATTTTTGAGGGGGAGGAAAGGTAATTTAACTTTGGGGGATTTTTTTATAATCCCCAAAGACTTTTGCGTGCAAAGGGTTTTGCTAGGAGGATGCGCAAGGCACAAAGATTTTTTACACCCCCTTTAAAACTGTACTAGGGGATGTATTAGGGGGAGGTAGGGGGATGGACACTTAAGGAGTGTATCCTACGCTCTTAATTTGACCAGAGGGATGGATACACCCCTTTGTCTGCATGCCTCTGACCCAAACAAAGATATTTTTGTTTTTGATGCTTTTTGAATATTACTAATTCTATTATATTGGCTAACCGAGCCATTTTATATAAGAAGATGCTTTTCTTTTATAAATTATTAACAATTCATTATAATTATATAAACAACCCTCTACTTATTTGAACTTTAACTAATGCTAGGTGGCTTTGCCACTAACACTCTAGGGGCTTTGTCCTAAGTTGTGGGTGACGGTGAACTCCTCCATTCTATTTTCACTTTACCTTCTTTCATGCTTTATTTTTTTTTGGGGGGGGTGGGGGAACTATAACATGACCGGTCGGGATATTCCTTGATAAGCAAAACGAAATATTTTTTCCGACAGTACCACATTAAATGATACATTATATACAATTTCAATAGTATAAATCGACTATATGGAATTAAATAAAAGTAGTGACTGCTGACATATTTTCAACATTTATAGGATAGCATGACACCATGGAAACTGTCCCAATTTTGTATAACTTTTGCGGAACATGTTCCAGTTACGTCATATTTTTCTTTCCCGAAAAAGGGAAGGGAGAAAGAAAAAAAAGGGAAGGGGGAAAAAGAGATGGGAGAAAGGGGGTTTTCCCCATCTCTTTTGAAGAGATTTTCTTCCCCCCTTCTCTTTTTCGGGAAAGAAAAATATGACGTAACTGGAACATGTTCCGCAAAAGTTATACAAAATTGGGACAGTTTCCATGGTGTCGATAGCATTCACACTTTTTTAAGGTTTTATGGCTTGATTATTAAAAACTAAAGCATATATTTTAATGACATTATGATTACATACTTATATTGATCTAAGCAACCACTGATCTTAAGTTTTATCTCCAGGTGCAATATCCTTGTGTGGGGGAGGGGGGGGGGTGGAACCTTTTTTATCTCCTCCCCCAAAATTCTTATTCCCCCTCCTACATATTGTATTGTTATTCTGACGATAACAATAAAATAATAACTATTATTCTTCTATGATAACATAAATTCTTTATATAAAAGGATTAGCGCAGCAATAAAAAAAAACACTTTAAATCTAATTTCATTTGGTCAATAATTTTACTGAATCACAAATTGATAGCCTAATTTTTCTCCTTAATTATTGTGTATTTTTTACCCTTTAACAGAATACTAGATGATGCGCCCCAAGACTCTATTATACACTTTGTCGGTCCGGCTATCCACTTGAAATCTCTTGTGAATTGAATAGATACTTTTCTTTATTTTCAGTAGCGAAGATAATTCAAAAGGTACGTATATCTTAACAATTTTCTCAGCTTCTATTTATGATACGCGGCTTAAATATGAAATGAAGATTCCTTAGACTAATGAGAAACCAACATATAACTTACTGAGTTTATTGGTCTGTTGGTCATGCTACATAAAGTGTGTTACCTTTTTTTATGTTTTATTATTATTTGGCCACAACTTGGTCAAAAATGCTCACAAATCAGACCTTTTTCGACCGAAGATGCTTAAATGGTTCCTTTACAAGCATAATCAATCAGTTTTAAGATATCATTATATTTTAAGGAAAATTGATGAAAATACTAAATAACGGCAAATTTGGGTGTTACCTTTTATATGCACAGATACCATAAAATCAACAGAAAAAATACTTATTTTTACTTTTCTGTCATTTTTAAAGTTTGATTCTGTTAAATTGGCTATTCTTGAAGGGATTTATGCATTGATTATACTGAAACATAATATTGGACAAAAATTAATGTATTTCAAAGAAAGAAATTTTGGAAAATAAGAAATTCGACCTCTATCACTTCAGAGGACAGCTGCCAACCTCCAGTTGACAGTATGTAGTTAAATACTTGTTAGCAATAATAATTAGCCCAAAAAGTAAAACAAAAAGTTTTTTAATAGGGTAAAAAAATGATAATCTAAATCTTAATTTTGGGGATGATGATCTTCAAGACACTCTTGCTGTTGGTGATGATGACCCAAATGGTATCCAAATAACTGAGCATTATGACAACTTATCTATTAAACTATGGTCCGATTTTTGTATTTGTAGCATTCTCCAATCAAGAGAAATCCCAAAACATACAATCATGGTTTTTAAATTCTCCAATTCATAAGGTAAATATAGTAGTTTTTAAAAGATGGTTATATTTCTTATTACAACTTTTAATTGGAGGCTGCTACAAATACAAAAATTGGACCATAGTTCAATATATGAGTTGTCATAATGCTCATGTACTTGGATGCGATCTGGGTCATCATCACCACCAGTAAGAGCGTCCTTCAGATCATCATCCCCAAAATTAAGATTTAGATTATCATTTTTTTACCATATTAAAAAACTTTTTGTTTTACTTTTTGGGCTAATTATTATTGCTAACAAGTATTAAACTATATCCTGTCAACTGGAGGTTGGCAGCTGTCCTCTGAAGTGATAGAGGTTGAATTTCTTATTTTTAAAATTTTCTTTCTTTGAAATACATTAATTTCTGCCCAATATTATGTTTCAGTTTATTTCAATGCACAAATCTCTTCAAGAATAGCCAATTTAACAGAATCAAACTTTAAGAATGACAGAAAAGTAAAAATAAGTATTTTTTCTGTTGATTTTATGGTATCTGTGCATATAAAAGGTAACACCTAAATTTGCTGTTTTTTAGTATTTTCATCAATTTTTCTTGAAATATAAAGATATCTTAAAACTGATTGATTGGGCTTGTAAAAGAGCCATTTGAGTATCTTTGGTCGAAAAAGGTCTGATTTGTGAGCATTTTTGACCAAGTTGTGGCCAAATAATAATAAAACATAAAATAAAGTAACACACTTTATGTATGTTTAAAGATAAAGGTTGTCATTCATTTTAAATTCTCGTGGATGTTTTTATTCTTGTTAGACCTAATACTACTTGTAAATACCGACTTTTAATGTTTTTTTTTAGTAAAACATATTTTAATAATAAAATTGTCAATCATAGTTAGCAATGGTGTATTTCCGTTATATCATAAAACAACAGACATGGAATCATTTTATCAAAAATGAAGCATATCTCAATTTATTATGAAATCACATGTTTCTTTTCTACTTTTCCTCTTTTTAAATGGTGAAAAAGGTAAAGGCAAATTGATTTTTAGCACATTGCATTTAAAGCAGTTTTAAAAAGCTTCAAATGTTTTAAAATATCGGATTTATTGTAGGCTACGGTCTCGAGGGGCCCTTGATTTTTTTTTTTTTTTGGCGGGGGGGCGGAGGGATATAAGAAGAAAAGAAGAAAACCAAAACGGTTCAGCGGTTACACTTATCCGTTGGTGCAGACAGACAGACAGACACAGACACTGTTACTTTACTACTTTTACAGATTTTATTTCTTGTAATAAATATTTATGTCCAAAATAACAAAAAGAGAATAACTATTATATCATTTGTTATATTGCATTGAATTATATAAAAGGCACTTGCTACGCTTATCTAAATATGGCATAAAGATATCAAATAATATAATACCAATAATGCAAACAAATTTAGGTGTGTATTCCTTTCCGCATATGTGTCATATCATGATTTCTCCAGGAGGGCTCCAAAACCGATAGATATCCGCTTAATTATAACCGGTATTAATATTACTGAAAAATCGTGTATTGCATCGTATTACAGACAATTTTTCACAAAGCATAGAAGTAATACCAAATTCAATATTTAAATTTTTCATTTGGTTATCAAAAAACGATGCTATATATAACTATTCCTCTTTGATTCATGTCAGGGAGGGAGGGGACATTGAACTGTAAATTACACTGAAACCCAAAGTTTTATTATCACGTTATTTTACTTGGTAGTTTTAATGAACTTTGATTTGTGTTTTCAAACTGTTAATGTACAAACTTTTAAACCAGTAATCTTGATACAATTATAAACTCCATTGTCTAATCCCCTAAAACCTTCCTTTATTTCTAATAGTGTTATTTTGTGCGAATATGCGGATATGATAATATTCGCAAGTGAGTGCACATCACACAAATAGTTTTATTATTATTATTATTTGCAGGCTGACCTACACGCAAGGGCGGTAATAAGTATTCTCATAATAAATTAGTATATTAGGAAATCTAGGGGTTTTCTGATCACATTTTATCCCAACGAAATAATTGCTGGAGCGTAAGCTCATTAATTATTCCCAAACCTGAAATCGTTTTGTCAGTATAGAATATAGTTTACTTACAGGGAACTAAAGGGATAAGACAATGAACGATATATTTATATAAACACAAAATGATAATAAGCAAAATTTTGCCTTCTTTAGATTACGATTTATGGTTTAAAAGTTAATACACTGGTTTGAAATGAACCAATTAAAATTAATGAAGATTATCCAAAGTCTTTAAGCAAACAAATAAGATAACGTACTTATAAAACAAAGAAATTCAAAGCCTAATGTCCATACCTTACTGCTACTTTTGCAACAGATTTAATGTTGATAAAATAAAAACACAAAAGTTTAACATGAAAATTAAATCTAAAGTTTTTTTATTTATAAGATTTAAAAAAATATCTTTAACATTTACATTCCTGTCCCTACTGTAAACAAGCTGACCTACGTATTTAGCTGGTGTCTGCCTGTTTGTAGCTCGCTACAGGATGGCTTTATTCTATCAATAATGGGGTTAGGTAACATTAGCCGGGGAATAGGGTTTAATCAGGGTTTAATAAAATTGGACGAGAGGGGTAGGGGTGTAAAAGATAGGGAGGGGGTAAATCAAGGTGGCCCTTCCTTACTATTTAGTTATTCTATTTTAAGGGCCACGACAAACTACCTTTAATCAAATTGATTGAAAACGTATCAAATGATGTGTTTTATATCAAGAAAACAAACATGAAAATAAACAACCCTAAGAACAACTAGAAATCAAATTTGAATATTAATATACTTAATATTCTAAAAATCAGACAAAAAACTGCTAAGATATTTCACAAATATAGCTACTTATCCTTTCACCCTCAGTCACAAAATTTAAGAGTTTCTTATTACATAATCAAAAACATTCAAATTTGATAAGTTTCTTTTCTATGCAAACAGAGGCCTCTAGTGGCACTTTAAATGTTTGGTTTTTTGTTTGTTTAAGTCTCTACGATACCTATCTATGTTGCGCTCAAGTCTACGAATATTTAATTTTTTCCGATTTTTTTGTGGTTTCTCTTGGGAGAGTGGTGCTACCAAAATAGTTATAAACCTTCCCTGGACCTATGAAAAGCTACCATGTTAAAGAGAACTCGTTTGGTTCAGCGGTTAGCGAGATCCTTCGGAACAGACAGACACACAGACACATTTCCTGTTACTTTATTATAAGGATTGAATAATCCCACCCCCTCAACTGAAACGTCCAAAAAAGTTTGAAATTAAAAAAAGCAAAAGTTATTCTGATTAAGTAATTTGTACATTTCATTTTTAAAGAGATGACCTTATACACTTAAATATGAATTAGTCAATCTTTGTTTCTATTTTACTATCAATTACAAATCTTACATTCAGATTCTTGATACAATGAGGTATTATAATACAATGAGTATAAGTGAAACTTAAAATTTTTACACATAAAGATTTGTTGTATTTTGAACTACAGTACTAAAATTTCTAAATTTTCTTAATTATAAGCTGGGTGAATTTTATGATAATTTGGTATAGTTAGCAAAGCTTGGCACTTGAAGCTTCTGTCATGACAAATTAAAATTGTTTGTCCATTTGTATCAATTGTTGGGTTCGGTATTAAAGATATTGTTAACCTTATTTTAGGTTGTATATAAGGGACCCTAAACCACCTTTAGCAAGCCCATTAGGAACGCACCAAAGCGCAGATGCAATAATTTTGTTTAAAGAGACCAACCACCACTAATGTATTCAGGGATATGGAAACGGGCGGAAATTGCAAATTGTTCTCGACTGCTATGTAAGATAAGATGTCTAAAATTAGATATTATTATTTTCTTTTATTTTGTCCGTTTGGATGTCGATAACAACTAAAACGATTGATTCTAGGGGAGCTTTATATCAGTTCTAATAAGAAATTAGGGTTTTCAGTTTTTAAATTTTAGTTTGGATCTTAGGCTTTTTCTCTGCTCTTCTCTTTTTTAAACTACAAAGCCCCAGGATGCTAGGGGCGCAGCTGAAAGTATTCTATAATTCTATTATGTAAAGCGAAGTATCTCCCTAAAAGCTGAACCAATGTGGTTCTCCTTTACAGTGGAGCTTCTTTAAGGTTCAGGGAAGGTTTACAACTATTTTGTTGGAGGGGTTCTCTACCATCCCAATAAAAATTTTTTTTTAACTTTTTCTTTTTAAAACTTAAATTTAAAATAAGAGGGAGGGGTCTACGTTTCACCCTCCAACTTTTAAATCCCTTAGAGGCTACTCAAAACTAATAATATACCAACTTAATTAAGCAAATAAAATAAACATATATAGATTTAATAATTGATAAGGAAAAGGGGAAAATTGGAAGGAAATATATTTGGGTGGTTTCAACAGTGGATTAAAATGGATGGGTTTCGAACCATATGCCCACTTAATGGTGTTCAATAGTTTCTGTTTAAATTCAAATGTCAATAATTAAATTTGCAGCCAAAATCCTTGAAAGGAAGGGATATTGTGCGGTACCCAAAGTTTTATAAACATGTTTATTCATTCGTTGCTTGAAAACTTTAGAGACTCAAATAAAATCTTAATTGGTTGGTTTTATCGTTTTTACTTACACATTTAGAGAAGAGATTGTTTATCATTAATCATGGGGTTGTACATTAATCCATTAAGATCCCTGAGAATAATCTAAGAGCAATGTCAAATTTTAATAAATTTTGACCCCCATTCTAATTTCGACGATTTAATAAAACTGGTTTTTATGTGATAGTGATGACACACCCCTCTAGACAGATGTTTGTAAAGGTGCTCAAAATCTCGCCAGGCTTGATAATCAAAGAATATTGGGTCCAATCATTAGATACTAATATAAGTATTTGCTGCAGGGATAAGACAATTAACGATAAATCATTCTTTCCTGTAATAACCCGAAGGATCTCGCTAACCGCTGAACTGAAATGGTTGTCCTTCACATAGATCCTTGAAAGGTTTAGCACTATTTAGTAGCAGGTCATTTTATCATTCATTGTCTTATCCCTTAAGATCCCTGGTAAATACCTTACTTTTTAAAAGCATTAAAATTGCACACTTTTTTCAAACATTTGGGCAGATGGTTAATTTTCAATAGGAAAAAAGGTAAGATGGATTAAATTTCAACAAAATGCTTCGTCCAAAAATGCTATGTCATATAAAAACTAACAGAAAAATTCACAACAAAATAACTTAGTTCTGCTTGAGAGACATCGTCCTATGAGGGCAAATCAGTAAAAACGCTTTTAATGTTGAACAAGGATGACAACATCCATAAGTTTTCATAAAATGTAAACTCTAACCCCTATTTTGGTTGAAGATTAGATTATTTTCAATTGACCTAACCATGTATCAACCCAGAAGAGATAAGACAATGGACGATAAATTGATGCAAATTTCTAATTAAGATTTTATGAAACGACCAAGTTAATATTGAACGATTTACTTCTACAAGAGACAAAATGAATAAAAAATGATTGCTAAAAAGGTGTATTTCTTTTTTAAAAGTGCCAAAATTTTGGGTACCAGTATAATTTCCCTCCAATGTCCTTTCCCTCTCTAGCACTGAAGAAGAACACTAATCCTTTATGAGAAAAAGACGAATTAAAACTGTATATCCTTTAAATAAATTATGTTGGCGTCTTCAAATTTTATTCTCACAGATTTATTTCTTTGACCAGACATTGTTAAACTGGGATGTTTTATATTGACTTTATGTCGACTAAGATTTAGTGGTCATGGCTGACATTTTATCAACATGAATAATATTTGCCCGATAATTTTGTCGACAGCAGTCAATATGTATCTACCATATTATTGATTTTACTTGATCTACCCATGATAGCTAAGTTGAAAAATCCGACAAGACGAAAAACGACGTTAATGATTATGATTAATGCTACGCTTTCTAGATTATACTTAATTTTTATGGAAACCTTCATATAGAGGGTTTTTAACGTGCGACCCACCGTTTAACTCAATGTAAGCGATTATTTACATCTTTTTTGTATTAATCTATGTATATAGGCATAAATAAAATAATAATTAACATGAACAAGTAAATCCATAAGTAGCACAGCAATAAAAATATCATTTTATACAGTACAATGTTAAGTATAATAAATTTAACAATCTTGAAATGATATGATTGTATATATGTTTTATAAATCCTCCAATGAACCAGGATGTAAAAGTAAATTAGTATAAGATTGGTGACGTTCCGACGAACAGACAGTTCTGATTTATATAATATCTACCCTTATTATTATATTTTTTTCAGTAGATAAGACCATATAATTATAAATATATACAGAATAACAAGTATGACAACATTCAAAGATTAAAGTAAAGCTTACAAATTAAAACGTCAACCGCCTTCTAGCTTCTACATTTATAGTGTACCTACTACTTATTTATATACTAATGAATGTGCCCCTAGCATCTATAGGCTCTGTTTTCGATGATATAAACCAACCCAAGACTTAAATTTAGATATAAAAAACATCTGAAACCTAAATAAAGCTTCCTTAAAATAGCAAACTTTTCTTTGGCTAAATTCCATATGAATCAGAAAATTCTTTTATACCAAAAATGCTAAACATTTAATTATCTTATTAGTGACGTTTATAGTACTGTAGAGCGCTTATTATAGGGTAGCTGCGATGCTTAAAAAACGTCTACTGGAAGCGACGAATAGACGACAGGAAATTTTATTATTTAATCCGATTAAGTTATTTTTTCTCAGACAAAATATGATCAACACAATCAGGATTTACTGGTATTACCTGCTGCATAATGTTGTTTGTCTTAATGGATATAGAATATATGTGGATATTTAGGTTGCTAACATTAACATCATTTAATGGATAGTTCGTTCATCCAGTAGGAGTGGATGCGGGATGGATGGAGGGATTGTTATTTCAGCCAGCTTCAAGTTTTACTTTATTAAAGTACATGATAATCTCGTGTAAGATCCAAGCATTAATAAATCAATTCTATTTAAACCAGACCATGTCAAACAAAAGATCTTTAAAAAAGACCTAAAACAGATTCATCTCATTTCTTTTTTTGAATATTAGGATTTAAATAGAATTGATAATTGCTGTCATATTATCAACATAATGCTAAAGGGAGAATATTAAGATTTCAAAATATATCAAAAGAAAATATAGAAAGGTCTACTTACATAACTTGCGGGATAGGGTGATAAAATCAGTGATCGAAAATGAACATTTATAAAGATGCTACACTACCTTATAATTTAATAATTTAAATAATTTAATTAATTAATAATTTAAATAATTTAATCTAAAATAATTATACTTACAAACATGCTATTTGTTTTCAAACAAGGATGACAACATCCTTAAACATGAAAGCTTAAACAAATAAAAAATTAGACGATTATAGAGTATTGGCTTATAACTTTGAGTAAATATTATCTAATCTTGATTGGTTGGTTCAAAATAGCAGTAAGTTAATGAATTTAATCTATAAAAGATATAATTTTGAGTCAGACATGTAAACAGACAGGCACACAAAGTTTAAGAGTGGTTACGCCAACAAAAAAAAACAGGAAAAATATGCAATCTGCTAATCTAAATTTTAGTATACCTAAAAAAGCTATCAATCAGTCAGAGATCTTAAGGGATAAGACAAATGGACGATAAATTAATGTACACCCTCAATTATGATTACAAAATAACATGTTCTGCAGAAAAAAATTATTGGAGGAAAAGTTTGGACATTGCTTGTTTGTACAAACCAATCAAGTATCCAAAGTTATTAAACAGGCTAATGAGAGAACATGTAAATTTTTGGGTACCAGTGTCCACCACCTCCCTGCAATCCGTAGAGAAATTTGGGTTGCTAACAAACTAGTGCCAAACTAAACCACGCGGTGGGGGCGTGATTTAAATGTGTAGTATACTCCTTTCGTTAAACTTAATTTAGGGTTTCTTATATAATTGCAACGTAGTTATAAGACTTTGGGTAGCAATAAAATGAGACGTTGGGTACACCTCTAACTGAAACGATTTTTGATTAGTCAACGGATCTAAATTTGTCTCGGACAGGATATAATTAAAAGCCTTAATCGGACAAGGAATAGCCGAAAACGATATTTTTATACTTAAAATTTAAAATATAGAGCTAAATATAGTGCGTCTTTCTCTTTTTATCGACAGACGCACTTGGATATATTATTTTCATAATGAATGATATGTATTTCCGATTTTAACGTCAGCTCATGTTTAAATTTGGTGAGCTATGTTATTAAGTAGCGTTGTTAAGATTGGATGGAAGAATTTGGTAATGAAAGCAAAAGTGGGGAAGGAGGATAAGGGATGGGGTAAACAAGTTATCAAAAAACCAAAATTTCTTGCCAGTGGAACAAATTCCACCGAAATTTGATGATTAGAAGGGGGAGGGAGGGGACAACGGGTGTTGAACCCCATCATTAAAAGATTTAAATCCCCGACTACCTATAATAATATGATGTATATTGTATATACCCAATAGTTGCTTGTCCCCCCTTTTCTCCTCTCCCCCCCCCCCACCGCTAAATTTTTTGAGCAGTTGTTAATTTTCATTTTATCACCTGCTCATTTTCCAGGGAGAAATGATAGGTCAATTGTAGATTGATTAATCTTCAAAAAAACAAAACTATAATTACAAGTTGTCCATAATAATGACTGAAAATCTTTAAAAAGAATGGATGGGTATTATCTTTTGTTTACATATCCCTGTTTTCCTGTCAATGGTCCATCACCCCTTGGTTCCCTTTACTGTAGAAAAGGAAAGGCTGTTCTGAAAAACAAAGGGACCAATATCAGCAAGAACGATTACGTGCATTGGAAGCAAATTGAACAATGTACTTACATTAGGATATTTGGAGAGAGATAGCATAACTTCTAAGTTGAAATTACTTGTCATTACAAACAGAAAGGTCAGACAGATAGACGCAAATACTTAAAGAGTAGCTTTACTGGGAACACGGCGAGTTAAATCACTACTAATTGGATTTCTGCTATGTAAGAAATTTATCCAATAAAAATCAGGGTTGCCACATTTTGTCGATATATTTTCCCAAAGTTTATAGTGATTTTTTACATGTAAAAAAACAATTTTTGAAGTTAAATTATAGCTTAAGATAAAGAAAACTAGTTTATTTATTTATATTAATTCTTAAATTAACTGCTTTATACATAAAATTTCTCAAAAATGACGACTAAAGTTTAAGAATTTTAAAGTCTGATAATCTTTAAAATAGAGCTTTTACACTCATTATTTTGAAAATATTTAAAAGAAAATACATTTTTAAATATACCCTAGCAATTTCTTTTCATTCTGATAACTAAAACCATCTATCTTAACACTTTTTAAAAAAGGGGGTCATTTATGTAATTATTTTCCATAAGGTATGTGTTCTTCAAGACTTTAAAACATGAATAGAACACTAAAACTTGGCATGGAAGTTGCTCTAATATGGTAAAATGTTGAACTGTGAAGAAATTTTATTGAAACCACCCCTTATATCAAATTTTCATATCGAAATTTGCCAGGGGATTGATATACCTTCCTACACCCTGTTTTGTACACTTTCGTTTTTGACCCCAACTCCCTACAAAAAGTATTGAAATTGTGAAGAAATGGCTGCAAAACTGCTGTTGCCGCCGAAAACTGTTTATCCCCCCCAAAAATTTTGCTTGTTCTTACTTAATCAGACAATTTTGTAAAACTTTAAGGCTAAACAAGTAAAATCAATGTCCTAGTTGGACCCAAGTATAACTGAGATAAGCAAGCCTAAAGTAGAAACCAATCCATTGCTTTGAGCTAAGAAGGAAGGCTGAAATTACGGGTAAGACGGTACTAACCACTACCGCACGTAGTATAGCTTGATATCTTATGGTCAGTCATGGATTTACACAGTCATATTTAAAGTTTTAATTTGTGCTTTAGAAATAAGTTAAAGTGCTCTTAAAACAGAGTAATACATGGACATCCAAGCTTTTTCATTTTTTTATGGGGGGGGGGAGGGGGTGGAAATTGTAAATTAAAACTTTGGGGGTAATCTTTATAACATAGAGGCAATGACGTCCAAGCTATTTTTTATTTGTAATTTTATTTTTATATTATTTTCTAAAATTTATCTTAATTTGAATATTATAAAGAAGGAATCTGTAACATTAGGATTTAAAAAAACATTCAAATATTTTTTTTTTTTTTTGGGGGGGGGGTGAATTTAAAAAATATATATATATTCCAAAGTCTAAGAAAGGAGGACGAAACCACATGTAAAAAAATATTGAAATATTTATAAAAATATTCAAAAGTTTCAAAGTGGCAACTCTGTTTTGACAATATTCTTACGCGGCATTCACGCGTATTCCCAGTACATGTAAATGTGTACAGTTAACAGTACACGATTACAATTAATTCATATACAAATGTTCTGTGATAATTTGACACTAAGTGACTTTAGAACTCTATAGCATTTGTGTGATGTTTGATTTTTCATTTGAGAAAAGGTGACAGTCTAAGTTACGGTGGGAAATAACATACCAATAATAAAATAGTCATTGATAAAAGGAAAACAATTGTAAAGGTTTTTATTTGATGTCTAAGTTTTATTTATATGATAGATTATTGCAACAGAAAAGGTATAATTTTACTTTTTCTACTATTTCCTTTTACTTTAATTGTAAATGATTTATTTTGTATGCATATATCCATAGAGTTTGTATGTCCGAATCTTCTGCTTATTTTTTGGAAGCCCTATCCCTACCCCTTAGCATATATTTGATTCCCTTTTTATTTTCGTTCGTCACACTGTAACGCCCCTTGCAAAATAAACCCCTCCCCCCTTCAATCAAAAAGGCACCCTCCCCACCCCTGTCAGGAGGGTCCCCCCCCCCCCATAAAGATCTTTGGGTATAATTTCTTACTTTTACCATTTTAGTAAAAGCCCAACCCGCCCCCCATAATCAACAACCAGATCTTAATCCAATCCATTGACCGCTCAGTTGGTTTCGAACCTTCAACCATCATGGAGCGCGAGTATGTCGAATATGGTTTTAAAATCCGCAATGTTAGATTTGCCATCAGAGTTCCGTGTCGTAAAAAGAAAGATACTAAAAAAGAAGTTCCTAAAAGTGAATTAAATAACAACACAAAAGAGACTTTCGTCTCAAAAGTTTCAACGCTGCTTCGCAACAAACAAGGACGTGAAACAGCAACGGATACAGGGAAGCGCAGCCGCAACAGCAGTGGGAATAGTTCTTGCGGCACGTCGTCGCACAGGAGTGGGGGGAGTAGGACGTCAGCATCGACGCTACAAGACCAATGGATTCAAGATTTTCACTACAGGTAAAATATGTCTATTTTTAAAACCTTCATTGCTCTTATTTAATTGCCAAAATAGTTATTAAAAAGCTTGTCAGTAATGTTCACGTTTACACTTTAAAAATGTTGATGTCAATTTATCTTTCCTTTTTTAAAATTGTTGTTATTTTAAATATATTTTGATTTTATACCCCTGCTGTTTTTAAACAGAGACAAAATTTCTAATAAACAATATAATAAAACAGGACAAGCAAAGATTTTAAAACGTCTCTCTATGTTGGAGTAAATCGTTGGTATATTAATATTCTTAAATTATTAAATTCTCTGTTCTATTGAAATTTTATTGAGAATAATAATCACAATTCCACATGTTTATTGACGAGTTTAAACATCACAAACAAATCAATTATCTTTTATTGTATTTTACTTATTTTCATATGTAAGTCTTCATATGTTTGTTTTTAATCTTTAAAAATATGTAAAATATTTTCTCGTATTCATTCGAATCCTGTGGATAGAAGCCGGTTCTCATCCATACGAAAAAACTATGTCTAGCATCGTATTATATCCAGCTTTCTACGCATATAAAGATGTACAATCACGAAGGCACGGGCTAAAAAAACTGGTTTTAATCTTATAATTGTACATTCTATATCCACGGAAAGCGGTTTATAATGAAAGAAATAACTTTTTCCCATTGGTATGGCTATCTTTTAAATTAGAAAGGTTAATTTATTTATGACTTTTCTGTTTTGAGATATAAATTTTCATTTTTTTTTTAGATACAACCCGATTTCCTCCAGCAACCTACATGCACGTCTGCCAGCCGACCAAGAAGCTTTCCTGGACCGTTTTATGGCCGACCAAACCGCCAAGGACCCCAACGCCACAAATTTATCCGCCGTCCAACCCTCGCATACCTCAACCCCGGTTAATCTCAAGATTGTACCGATGAATCGACTCACAACATTAACAAGAAAAAGATTGGAAGATTTTTCTGACAACAATATGTCAGGAATCAAAATTTATGAAGATCTTTTCGAATCAACTGAAGTTACTTATGAAAATGCTTCTGTTGAAAAAACTTTAGTTTATAAAGTTAATGATATTATTAACGATACAAATGCTTCTAAAAATACTTATGAAATAATGGATGTCAATAATGAAGTTATTGCAAAATTTGACTTGGTTGAAAATAATGTTTATTTTGTGTAATTTTTCTATATTTTTTTATACCAGTTTTATTTATATATAAAAGCTTATTTTTGATTTTTAAAAATTCGCTTATTTTAAAGATAATGTATAATATTAAAGTCATGTGATATAGCATATTTTATTATGATAAAATAAAAATTTGAAAAATATTAGTTTTTTTGTCTATAATTCTTGTGTTTTATACCTATATGCTTTTTGAAATCTAATTCATTGTAGATCCATTTTATAAAAATTAATAGTCATTTAAAGCCAATAAAGAACCTACATGTAAAGGTTAACTGATAAAAGGGTAACTGACTCTTATATGTTCGAAATTTCAATTGGCAAAAAAATCATCACAGGACCTATATAAATATTTTCTAAAAATAAGTACCTTATTGGATCAATTATCTATCTAAATCTACAGACAAAAACCCTACTACTTAATGTTTTGGATATTCATTTATTTGTAAAATATTCCAAATTCTCATTGGTTATTAGTGTCGAAACTATAATTCATTTTTACTTCCATTTTGTTGGCTGTTCTAACTTATATTTTAAAGAGCTTCGAAGCAATTCCAAATTTCTTGTTATTTCAGTGTTGGTGTTTGTACAAAAAAACGGTGCTTTCACAAAACGTGCTTATTGAGCACTGAATCCCTGGCTTTAGTTATTGAAATAAATAAAAGATCAGATAAATATAAAAATAAAATGCATAACTCCTATTACACACTATCTAATATAACCTAACCTAATCTGACCAAAGGAAACTACCTCCCTTTTTTAAATTTTTAAGAATAATAAGGGAGGAGGGGTGGTTACCAGTACTCAACAAGGTTCATTGTGTGAAAGTGCAAAAAAATATTATTTTATTTTTCTCTTGTTATTGCTTTGTTACTTACTAACATAATTGTTCTAGTTTTAATTCATTGATATCAATTGAACGACTTTTATTGAGTTTTCATTTCAATTAAAATTTATACAGAAGACCTTTTTATTTGAAATTTAAATTTAGAAATTGCAAACAATAACCGATTAAGGACTTGATTGTAAATCACAATTAGACCGGCGCTGTCAATCCACCTTACAATTCAGAGTTATTAAGAGATAAGACACAGAACAACAATAATTGATGAAAATCACCTAAATTGCCCTTCCTTTAATTGAAATTTGGAGACCAACCAATCTTTTTCCTAAGCACAAGCAGTGGCGTGCGCTGGTTTTTTCGATAGGGGTAAAAGAAGGGGAAAGCAGTCCTTCCAAAATTATATATTTAGTTGGTAGTTGACACCTCCAACTTCACGACTATGTTACGTAAAGACAACGAATAAGAAATATTTATTTTAAAACTTTGGATTCCAGCATAATCTATAATCCAATATTCCCTCCCTTCCTCCCTGTTGGAATCAGTTTTTAATTCTTTCATTTCCACCTCCTTTGTATTCTTTCCTTTTTTACTTTCCCACTCATTGATAGGATGAACAGTTAGGTGCATTGGTGGATTGCTGTGTTTTGGAAATACTATTTAGCTGCTTTGACTGTTGAGACGGAAAGATCGACTCATCACTTTATATTAAGTTTTACAAATTAAAAATTAAGTATTAAAAACATATTTAACTTAGGTAAAATGCCTTAATTTAGAGAAGCTAAGATTTATAAAACACTTGATCTTTGAAAACGAATTATTTCTTTTTTTGTGTGTGTGAAATGAAGGTATTAAAAAAGTGTTGAAAACAATGAGGAAGGGATAAGACATTGGACTTTAAATTCCACTGGTACCAAAGTTTGATAACCGAGCTATCTTATCAATTAGCTTAAAAACTTTTGTTACTTTTATCAAATTTTGATTAATTTGTTCATTAACGTGAATGTCCAACGTTTCAACCAATATTTTTAATAGTTAGAGATGTACACCAATCTAATTTCCATTGTCTTATCTCTTAACATCCCTGATATCAATATATAGTACAGTATCTATCAGAATTTATAGAAACCCATGTATGTATCTAACTGTTATAAAAATGAAGATATTTAAATGGTGTTGATAACAATAGAATAAAAGGCAAAGAATTCAATTGATACAGGAGGAAAGAATAGGCAAATTAAAAATTTTAGTAATAAAACTATGTTAAAAAATAGCGAAGTTAATTTGTTCCTAATTCTGTCCGTCAATCTAAATATATTTCTTTCTTTTTAACCTTTTCTCTTATCTTATTTTTATTACTTTTCCCTTTTTTCTTCCCTCTTTCAATCATTTCATTTCCCTCTCCTTCACACTCTTTTTTGTTCTCTCTTTCTCTTTCTCTTTGAATTTGAACTCAGTTAGTCTAGCCATTTGCTAGATCTTAAGGGACTGAAAGACATCATTAATTTTTACTCTAGGCTAATTTACTTATCTTTTATCCCTTTACGGGAAGAAAACTTAAAAACTTAATCTTGTCCGTAGTATAAAACCCGGTGTGCTTACATTTCCACAAATATATCACATTATCAAAACTTCAAAACCTCTGGATTTTAAGACGATAAATCTATGCACACGACACACCAAATGATAATAAACAAAATCACCCCTTATGTAGATTAAAATTATTGGTTTTAAGTACCCAAAGTTTCAAAACTAACGAATGTTAAAAACTTTGGGTACTAGTACAATGCACTAGTCGCCGGAAGGAAAAAGCAGTTTTTTGAAAGGGGCTATCTGAGATTATTACAGATTCTGATAAATACATATATAGACTAATGAAAAATGCAAAAAACGAAATCAAAAGCGTTCCTTCTTGGGAGAAAATCCGGGAAAAGGATTTTAGCTATTTCTAACCTAAAATTCACATTGGCAAGCCTGTATAAAAAATATACACACATTTTAAAAATGGCATTGGTCAGCACCTAGAAGTTGTAGAAAAATGCTACGCATACTATTGGAAAGCTCATAACCTCTAGTTTTCATACTAGTATATATTATTTTTGTATAGTTATCAGTTTTTGAGCTATCCTCTGAAGTATACACAAGTTTTAAAAATGCAGTTTTTTCTTGAGAATTTAAAGTTTGATACTTGTTACACAAACCTTTTTAAGATTATATTACTTAACACCTTGGAGTTATAATTATTATTAGTTACATAATTATTTTATATAAGTAAAATTTTATATTTTGGGTACTTTCAATTTTAGCTTAATTAAAATTCTCTTTGAAATGTGTATAGTTTGTAGTAAGAACCAAGGAGGGAGGGGGGGAGTTTATACACTTATAGAAAATGAAATTCAGTATAAATTTTTGCCCTGGATGTTTTTGGGCTTGTTGTTATAGTTATTAACCTTTTTGTAAAATTTCTTATATGATTAAATCAACCAAATCATCAAATATTTTTTCATAATGTGAAATAAGTTTTCATTAGAATTTAACATGATATCTTTGAAAATAAGCTCAGAACTCATAATATTTGTATTTTGGGGGGTGTTTTACCCCACTAGTCTCTAGAAGGAAAGTGCCAGAATGAAATCTTTAGTGACTACTTAGTTCAATTATGTGAAAAATGTTTACATTAAAAAATTAGCTTGATATCTTAAAAAATAATCTCATTATTTACAATTTTAGTGTTTTAGGGGCTTTTTTACCCCAAAAGCCCCTAAAGAAAAGTGCCAAAATTTGATTTTTAAAGCTTTAAAGGTAGATCCAATGTTATAAGAAAATATTAAAAAAGAACCATTTGATAACTATAACAACAAGTCCAAACAGCCAGGGTAAAATATGATACTGAGATACAGTATGACCCACGAAAAAGTATTTTTTAGGGTGTACAGCCCTTATTTCTTAATGTATCATTAAAAATAGCATATGTTCATGTTCTCTGTACATTTTCACACAAGCATATATAAAAATTTTAATTTTACCTCCATTACCAACGGAGATTTTTAGAGCTAAAGTTTTGATAAAGTGACTGAGCAAAAAGTAACTTTTAACATGAAACGACTTTTTTACTAAAATTATGGTAGAAATCCTTTTATTTTTGTTACTAGCAGAAACTTTATGCAAAAATGAAATAAAAATATAGGTTTTAAGTTAAAAGCATTTTTTATACTTATTTTTTGAGTCTTTTTAGCTTAATGATATTTTGAAAAACATACTTATTAGGCAAAATTGTTTTAGATTGAAAAACCAAATAAATCTATATGAATTTAACAGGAAAATTTTTTTGTTTCATAATCCTAACTTTAATAACAAAAAAGTTATAAAGAAAAAAATTTACAACATAATGATTTTTTAGTCTAAAAAGCATAATTAAACCGCTATTAAGGGATTGAGATGTCAGAAAAGGGGGCGGAGCAACTGTCATAATTAGTCATAATTAATCCTTTTTATAAATAAGGGTTAGTAAATAGCTTGAAATTTGCAAATAATCAATTCATTTAATAGTATTTTTTGTCATTAAGAATTAATATTTTTTTGTGGAATAGAAAAGAATTAATATTTTTTTGTGGAATAGAAAAGAAATAATTAGTAACTTGTTTTTCTTTGTATATCATTCTTAAGTTACCAAAAAGACATAATATAACCATCCAAAAATTCTAAGAAACCAAAAAAAAATTTTTCTCAGTAACTTTTTCAAAACTTTAGCTCTAAAAATCTCTGGTGTAAACGGAGGTAAAATTAAGATTTTTATATATGCTTGTGTGGAAATGTACAGAGAACACGGACATATGCTATTTTTATAATACATTTATATGATACATTAAGAAATAAGGGCTTTACACCCTAAAAAATACTTTTTCGTGGGTCATACTGTATAATTTTAATGTTTAAGGGGTTGTTTTACCCCACTAGCCCAAGAAGGAAAGTGCCAAAAAAAATCTTTAGTGGCTACTTATCTCAATTAGGAGAATAAATTTTAAATTAAAAAAAAACATCTTGATATCTCTAAAAATAAGCTCAAGCCTTAAATTTTAGTGTTTTGGGGGGTGTTATATCTCACTAACCTCAAGAAGGAAAGTGACAAAATAAAATCTTTAGTGACTACTTAGCTTAATTATGTAAAAAAAGTTTACATTAAAAAATTGGCTTGTTATCTCAAAAAATGTGCTCAGACCTCAGATTTTAGTGTTTTGGGGGCTGGTTTAACCCACCAGCCCCTAGAAGAAAAGTACCAATTTTTAAAGTTTTACTGGTATATTTAATCATATAAGAAATTTTACAAAAAGGTTAATAACTATAACAACAAGCCCAAAAACATCCAGGGCAAAAATTTATACTGAATTTCATTTTCTATAAGTGTATAAACTCCCCCCCTCCCTCATTGGTTCTTACTACAAACTATACACATTTCAAAGACAATTTCTAATTAAGCTAAAATTAAAAGTACCCAAAATATAAAATTTTACCTATATAAAATAATTATATAACTAATAATAATTATAACTCCTAGGTGCAGAGTAATATAATCTAAAAAAGGTTTGTGTAACAAGTATCAAACTTAAAATTATCAAGAAAAAACTGCATTTTTAAAACTTGTGTATACTTCAGAGGATAGCTCAAAAACTAATAATAGTACAAAAACGTTATATACCAATATGAAAACTAGAGGTTATGAGCTTTCTAATGGTATGTGTAGCATTTTTCTACCACTTCTAGGTGCTAAGCAATGACATGTTTAAAATGTGTGTATATTTTTTATACAGGCTTGCCAATGTGAATTTTAGGTTAAAACTAGCTAAAATCTTTTTCCCGGATTTTCTCCCAAGAAGGAACGCTTTTGATTTCGTTTATTGCATTTTTCATTAGTCTATATATGTATATATCAGAATCTGTAATAATCTCAGATAGCCCCTTTCAAAAAACTGCTTTTTCCTTCCGGCGACTAGTGAATGGTAATCCAGTGTTTTATCATTCCCAACAAATAACAGTATATTATTACAATAGCACAAACGGCCAACTGTCCTTATTCAAATACCTCCCATTTATATTTATTTGCTATTTAATCTTTGCGCTAAAACTGCACGGAAGCGTATGCACACTGCAGAACTTGTTTAAATTGTATTTAATTGTTTGTTGGAGCGTTTAATTCATCCGTTCCTTTTTTATTTTCTCACTTTAGGATGCTTTTGTAATATAAAGTAAATTAGAAATTAGCAAAAGCAAAATAATAAAGTAGGCTGTTATACAGTAATATTGAGATATATTCTTAGGAGTTAGGAGGGGGGGGGGGACTGTAAATTACAATACTACCCAAATTTGTGAAATGACGTTATCTAATTCTTTAACTAAAAACTTTAGGTACCTTAATTAAATATTGATCCAAACTTTTTTTGTCCAAACTGATTAACCAATAAGTTTTAACTAAAATAGGTAATATTGTTTATTAACATTTGGGATGTGGCATCAATTTATAGCCAATTGTCTTATCCTTTAAAAGTTTTTGTTGTTTTTATAAACATTGAAATTTTATTTTACTTATTATTGTAAATTTTCTTGCAATATTATTATAATAATTTGATTGATAAAACATCAATTTAATAAAAAGCTTTATATACAAATCAATCTTAAAATCATATTTATTGTACATAATAATTAAATTGTCAATCATTTAATAAAAATTAAATAGATTTAATTATTTTACAAATTAATGCAAAATTTTACTTCTAGCGTAGCTACTCTATAGCTAAGGTATGTAAGTTCGTCTGTCGGACGAAGCAAGTTGGATGAAAGTCTTATTTATTGATTTATTGACAAAGAGCAAAAATATTTATTTTATGGTCTAAAACACATTGCCACCTTGGTTTTTTTGCATCATATGAAAAATTCAAAAAGTAAATCTTTTTCAGTATGGCTTTGAAAGCGATTAATGTCCGCTGGATTATAACCAGCTCTCAGTCATACTGAAAAATCGTGTATAACATCTTATTACAGACAATTTATGATTTTTATCTTAATATTCGTGGAAAATTGTCTGTATGACTGTAACAAGTTTGTTAGTCAGAGCCTTTAGAACATTTTAATATCCGCAGAAAGCTGTCTATGGTACAATTCTACTTTAAACATCTTTCTGTTTCCGATACTGTTTTTGTTGCGTTGAAGTCACCAAACCATTTCCATTGTAACGATGCTATTCTACAAGTAATTCATGCCTGTTTGGCTGTCAGTTACTTCCTTACACTCATTTTTAACATTGTTTTTGTGATTACTTTGTTTCATAATTTTAAGTCCATAAAAGAACCTCAAATCTTGTAAACATTTCAAAAAATTCTTGGGATAATTTGATTTACTTCACATCATAATATGACAGAATAATTCAAACCTAAGAAAGCTTCATACGCTGCTATTATATTACTAAAATAAAAAGACTTTAGACCCTATTTTTTAGAAATCCAGTTGTGCATTCACCACCGTCCTTGTGTCACGTTATTAAATCATTAGTAAGACACATATTATTACAATAGTACATACTTTCTAGTCCTCTTTGATATCATTATTATCAAAACACTATTATTTATTTTCTCATATGTCTTTTTGCGATTATATCCTATAATATAAAGCAATAAAGTTTTTCTTTGTCTGAAGCTTTTGATATTATTGGCTATTTTGCTCAGCCTTTGATTACAAAGCTCCTAGATAAAAATAGCTAAAAACCTTCCCGTACATACAAAAAGCTTCCCATAAATAGAAAACACAATGGATTCGTTCTATTACTTTATATAATAGTATATTTTCTGATATTAAAACATACGGAAGGGAATACACACATTTTAATCCTTTGAATAATGTGGTAATCCTATTCTAATATCCAGAAATATCTCCACATGGTATTAAGAAAATTTGTGGTAGTACATCTAAGGGGTAAGACAATGGCCGATAAAATGAAGTAACTCCCCAATGGTGAATCACAAAATTAATCCTTATGTAGATTAAAAATATTGGTTGAAACGTTTGAACACTCAACTTAATGAATAAACCAATAAAAAAAAGGTTTGAAGCCAAAGAATAAGAAAATGTTATTATAAACAGCCCATTGTCCCCTCTCTCTCTATAACTAAGAAAATGACCGTCCGTTCTTGGGACTGACTGAGTATGTTTATTGTTTATTGGTAATTCTATAGAAGTTTTTTCTTAAAAAAATTAAAACACTCTCTAAATTAAGAAAAATGGTTCACGAAAAGAACTTATGCCTTAAAATGTTAACTTAAAAATCTACCTTAAAAAGCATCCAAAATTAAATTCCCTATAGCAGTACGGACAGACATAGTGAGTTATATATAGAGTAGCCTCGCTTCTTTTTTCAAAAAGAGGTGGGTTGCATATTTCTATAAAGATTAAAATCAATAATAATAATAAATTAATTATTTATGCTCATATGTTTTAAACTAACTTTAAGTAATAGAAGGACCAATATTATATTACCAATAATATTTTTAAAAATGCAGACTGACAGACGAACTTTTGTATTTATATAGTATCATCGCTGCTTAATAAAAGTAAAAACAGGAATCTTAATGGATAAGATAATTTGATGTTTTTGAGTCAATTAAAAGGGAAGAGAATTATAAAACATTGGACACTAATATCCAATGTCCTTACCTGCCTAGTTCAAATGAGGTTATTCTTATTAGATATTACAGGTAAATCAAGTAAATTTGCGGTGCTATTCAAATATGGGCGGATCTAATAAAGGGGTGGAGTTATACGAACAAAGATCTAATCATTTTCATTATTTAATTAGACATATAGGCGTTTTCATTTGTTCTTTGTTATAAGCGAAGCTTTTCTACGTTTAGGGCAGGTCCGTCTGTTAATGTTAGAAGTGTTCTATAGATTTCAAACTTGGCATGATTATTCTTTTAGCAGTTAGGTACAATTTAGCGATTAGAAGCAATGTTATAAGTGAAGCATCATTATAATCAAAATATAAAAGTTAGTTTCAAGATATTGAGCAAGCTTTTCTAATAGATAGATTCATATGGAATTTTGTTCATACTCCTTAATATTTTATTAAGATTAATAAAATCTTAATAATAATGTTTTTATGTTGATTATGTTTTACCAATACAACCAGAAGAAGGCTAGCAACTCTAGAATACATCCGTACGTCATCAGCCATGTCAAATATAATCTTTTTTTTTATCTCTAAAGTATGTCAACAATTATAACTTTTATTTACTGCCTTGTAGTGGACATAAAAAAGAAGCTCTTACAATTACATAAGTAAGAGTTTTATTATTTGATCATCAAGGGATTTTATTGAAAAAAATTGCTTATTATATTTGTAATTTTCAAAATTATGTTGTTTTTCTATGGTTGCATTCATGGACATAACTATCCTTGTTTAATTATGCTTAGACTTTCGGGCATTTTGATCAGGCAATGGTTATGTAATATTGTTTAATTTAGACAATCGGGCGCTTTGATTTCCGGAACCTTTATCTTTAAGTCTAAAAAAAGGGTGTTTTGCATTTAAAATTTAGTTTAAATCAAATAATAGACATGCGGACGCTTTATACAAAAGGGGCGGTGATTGTGGTAACTCCCACCCACAAATAGAAATATTGATTTGAAAATGAAAACTTCAGGTTATTTTTTATTCCAAATATTCCCATCTCCGCCCCTTCAAAATATCAAAATAAACCTGTCCAGGACCAGTAATCTGCATCGATG